>NC_134570.1:40056987-40423862 GCF_050947875.1 Dermacentor variabilis | reverse complement strand
GCGTACCGTATGCTGTATGTGCGAGTGAAAGCGTGAGAGGGTAAGCCGGCGATCGCGACTGAAATCTCGCGCACCTGACAGATGAAAGCGGGGAGGAAGCGCGCCGCCTTCCGTCGCGTGCAAGGTTTCGGGGGAAGGGTAGGAAGGGGAGGGGGCGTTCTAGTCCGGGCAGCCAGGGTGGCGTATTTACAATTGCTAGTATGTACTATGGGGCGTGCCGTTTCTCGCGGCGCTCGACGTTTCTGCGCAGGCGCGAGTAAGAGCGGGTGCGCGAGAGAACATCTGGGGGCCTTTGCTGCCTGAATAAGTAACTGCCTAGTGTTTGGATCTGACTGCTGGTACGATCTGTTGGGAACTCGGCGCTGACGCCCGTGGTTGTACCTGGGTCGCAAGCCCCAAGGGTAGCGTTGGCCCGGCGGCCTGGGGTACAACTCGAAGCATCCGAAGGTCCCGGCAAAGCATGAGTCGACTGGTAACAACGAAACAACTTGTTTATTTTAACATCGCAAAGAGTTGGCGGTCAGGTTTGACCGAAGTAGAGAGACGGGAGAGCACTTCACTCAACTGAAGAAATCGGAGCCCTCCTTTTGGCGTCCGGGGGCAGCTGTTTTTATACTCTCGCAGTTGAGGGCAAGAAGGAACCCCTCAAAAGACGAGCACGTGAATGTACAATGGGCTAATGGTGACGCACACTGTCGTAGCGATGCCGTAGCACCATGTCGAGCACGATCTCGTAGCACCCTGTCGTGGCGCTGCGCACGATCTCGTAGCACCCTGTCGTGGCGCTGCGCACGATCTCGTAGCACCCTGTCGTGGCGCTGCCGGTCGGACACAATGACTCTAATGAGACGATGGTCCCTGCTTTGGCATCGCCTGTTTCGGGCACAATGACTGGAACGAGATCCCTGCTTTGGCATCGCCTGTTTCGGGCCCAATAACTGGAATGAGATCCCTGCTTTGGCATCGCCTGTTTCGGGCACAATGACTGGAACGAGATCCCTGCTTTGGCATCGCCTGTTTCGGGCCCAATAACTGGAATGAGATCCCTGCTTTGGCATCGCCTGTTTCGGGCACAATGACTGGAATGCGAGGAGGATCCCTAGGCGGTCGCATCGCCGCAGACGCGCCTGGAAACACCTGGCGAAGAGTGTTGCGGCGACGACGATCGGGCCAAAATGTCTGCCGCCCCGCCGCAGTCGCGCCGGCAAAACCACGTGTCGCAGGCGAAACGCAACAGACCGCCCCGCCGGGGGAAGGAGATCCCGATGGACAGGGGACTGCATCCGCTGTCCGGAGGGATGTCGCTCGATGATGCTCATAACCGAAGTCGGGCGTCCCTTGACGTTTCTTGAGCGCAGCGCACAGAGAAGGCCTCGTTCTCTCGTTCAGGTTCGCACGGGACACTGCAAAGTGACTTCGGGAGAGTTCACATTTTTGTTCTCGTTCCCGGCAAGCGTTAGAACTACGCTGAAAACTCAACCGCTCAGTCAGCAAGCACGGCACAACCCTCACTAAGCCCTGCCAGGCTCTTTCCCCTTTTTATACCACTGCCTAGTTCCTTACAGTAGTCTAGCATCACTCAGAACGCGTCCACAAATTGAAAAATTGCACTAGAAAGCATATCATCACTTTGAAACACTAAACAAAAGCAATATGTTAAAAAAAAATCCTGCCTCAGGAAGAAAAACATCAGTAACAAACAATTTTGAGGCTGATTCCTACGTTAGGGGCTTCGACTTAAGCCATCGGCGTTACCGTTGAGACTCCCCTTTTTGTAACGCACCTCAAAGGAATATTGTTGTAAAGCGAGGCTCCAGCGCAGGAGGCGGCCATTTTTGGGAGAGATGGTCTGCAGCCATTGGAGAGGGCAGTGATCCGTCTCAATGATAAACCTCGAGCCGGCTAGATAGCATGACAATTTCTGAACGGCCCACACGAGACATGCACACTCTTTCTCGGTGGCGCCATACGCCTGCTCGCGACTGGTCAGCTTACGACTAGCATACAGGACGGGGTGTTCTACTTCTCCATTTTCCCGTTGGCACAGTACAACGCCCATGCCTCGCTCACTAGCATCGCACTGAACAATGAACCCTTTTGTATAGTCTGGCGATCGTAGCACAGGCTGGCTTGTTAGGGCACTCTTTAGGGCGCTAAAAGCTCTTTCCTTTGTCTCGTCCCAGACGACTGTTTGAGGCTCTGTTTTTCTTAGAGCATCCGTCAGGGGAGCCGCGATATCAGAGTACCTAGGGATGTACCTCTGATAGTAGCCGGCGACACCTAAGAACGACCGAATATCGGTCTTTGTGCGCGGTTGCGGAAAGTCTCGCACAGCGGCCACTTTTATTTCAGAGGGGCGGCGACGACCCTGACCAATCATGTGACCGAGGTAGACAACCTCGGCCTGTGCTAACTGGCACTTAGGAGCCTTGACTGTCAAGCCCGCTTCGCGCAGGCGGGTTAGCACTGCCCGCAAGTGTGTCATATGCTCAGACCAGGATGCGGAGAATATCGCTACGTCGTCTAGATACGGTAAAGCGAATTCTTGCTGTCCCCGCAACACTTTATCCATGAGGCTTGAAAAACAGTATGGCGCGTTCTTCAAACCAAAACTCAACACTTTAGGACGGAATGTTCCCATTGGTGAAATGAACGCCGCATACCTACTAGCCTCTTCTGTAAGTGGAACCTGCCAATAACCCCTGACAAGATCTAGGGTGGAAATAAACTGAGCGCTACTAACTTTCTCAAGGCGCTCCTCGATGTTAGGGATCGGATAAATTTGATCCTTAGTGATGGAATTAAGCCTGCGGTAGTCGACGCAAGGACGAGGTTCCTTGCCCGGTACCTCAACTAAAATCAAAGGGGAGGTATAATCACTCTCACCTGCCTCAATAACACCGAGCTGTAGCATTTTCTTTACCTCAGCCTCCATAATATCGCTCTGGCGGGGTGACACCCGATACGCCTTGGATCGTACTGGCTCTGGGGAGGTAAGTTCTATATCATGAGTAAGTACCGAAGTCCTACCAGGCCTCTCAGAGAACAGACCTTGAAACTCTTGTAATAGCTGGTGTAGTTCGGTTTTCTGCTCAGGCGACAGCGGTGCTTTACTGATAAGGTCACTAATGACTTGACCGGTGTCTTCCCTGTTCGTCACTGAGCCTAGTCCCGGAAGCTCGACCGGAAGCTCTTCAGGAACGTTTACCATCATGCACACCACTGCTTCCCTTTGTCTATAAGGTTTGAGCAGATTACAGTGGTAAACTTGCTGTGCTTTCCGCTTTCCTGGCAGACTTACCACGTAGTTAACGTCCGACAGTTTCTGAACAATTCGTGCTGGGCCCTCCCACTGCCCGTCTAGTTTGTTGTTTAGCGATGTGCGCAATATCATGACCTCATCGCCAACCTCAAAACGACGGGCCCTGGCCGTCCGATCATAATAAACCTTGGCCCTCTGCTGGGCCTTTGTCATTGCTTCACCTGACAACTCCTGTGCCCTTCTTAAGCGTTCGAGGAGCTTAAGCACGTACTCCACCACGACTGGGTCGTCGCCCCTACCTTCCCACGATTCTCGAAGCATGCGAAGCGGAGATCGAAGCGAGCGACCGTACACCAGTTCAGCTGGCGAAAACCCCGTAGCCGCATGCGGCGCGGTCCTTAAAGCAAACATCACCCCAGGCAGACACAGCTCCCAGTCAGTTCGATGTTCAAAACACAACGCTCTCAACACGCGCTTCATGACGGAGTGGAGCTTCTCAACGGAATTCGACTGTGGGTGGTACACTGAGCTGTGTAACAGCTTTACCCCACACCTTTCGAGAAAAGTTGTCGTCAAAGCGCTAGTAAACACTGTGCCCTGATCTGATTGGATTTCCGCAGGAAAACCAACTCGCGCAAATATGGACAGTAGTGCATTAACTATCTCAACTGAGCTGAGTTCTTTAAGCGGCACTGCTTCAGGGAACTTTGTCGCTGGGCAGATCACAGTCAAAATGTGTCTGTACCCCGTGGCTGTTACCGGCAGAGGTCCCACAGTATCAATAACGAGCCGTCTAAAAGGCTCCGTAATGATAGGTACCAATTTCAACGGCGCCCTCGATTTGTCCCCTGGTTTGCCCACCCGCTGACAAGTGTCACATGTCCTCACGAAATGGTCTGCGTCCCGAAAACACCCTGGCCAATAGTACTCTTGCAAGAGACGGTCCTTAGTTTTCTTAACTCCAAGGTGTCCGGACCACGAACCCCCGTGTGACAAGCGCAACAGATCCTGACGATAGCATTGAGGCACGATCAGCTGATCGAACTCCACTCCTCTTCGGTCTAGATACTTCCGGTACAGGACTCCACCTCTTTCCACAAAACGCGCAGTTTTCCTGGCGATACCTTCTTTGACATTGCAGCGCACGTTTTCCAGGCTGCCATCCTTTTTTTGCTCGGCTATCAAAGCCGACCGGCTGACTTTTAGCAACCTATCAAGTCCGTCTGACGTAGGCGCGATGAGCAAATCAGTAGATAGCTCTTCTAACTTTCCCGTGTCGGGCATTTCCTCTCCAGTATCTGGCGCCTTTAACGTTACAGACTCAAGTTTATTCAGTTCGGGCGTGCTCGGCATATCAGCTTGCTGCGCCTCTGACCCTTTTTCGTTGTTTGATATCGTCGGCCCCGCAACTACCGCCTTTGCAGCGAGCTCCCGAACCTTCGATCTGGTTAAGGCCTGAACACTAGCTTCACCAAACAAAAGCCCCTTCTCGCGCAGGAGGTGATCGGACCTGTTTGAAAATAGGTACGGGTACTGGGGTGGCAGCATAGATGACACTGCGGCCTCCGTCTCAAGCGCTCCGAAAGGTCCTTCAATAAGCACTTTTGCTACCGGCAGACACACGCTATGAGCTTCCACGGCTTGCTTGATCCATGCGCACTCGCCCGTGAACATATGGGGTTCTACGTAAGATGGGTGAACTACATCCATCGTAGCTGCGGAATCGCGAAGCACTCGGCACTCTTTCTCGTTCACGAGGAGGTCTCGCATGTAAGGCTCGAGAAGCTTCATGTTCTCGTCCGTGCTGCCTATTGAAAAAAACACAACTTTTGGTGTTGTTTCCGGACACTGCGCCGAAAAGTGACCCGGCTTCTGGCACGTATAACAAACGCCCGCTCGCCTCATCTCGAACCGCTTTCTGCGTTCGGCTTCGGCTGCTGTCTCTTTACGTTTGGTCGGATTGCTTTCACTCGCATCCTCACTACGCGTGTCCCCCTTAAATCTCATGGGCGTGAACCTTGGCCTCTCAGACTTGGAGCCAAATTCACCCTTTTGACCGTCCTTAGCTCCGCGAGCTCGACGCGTCACAAACTCCTCGGCTAGCTCAGCGGCTCTAGCCACCGTACTCACGTCTGGCCTATCCAAGACCCAGTATCGCACGTTCTCCGGTAACCGACTATAAAACTGGTCTAGCCCGAAGCACTGCAGAACTTTATCGTGGTCACCAAACGCTTTCTCTTCTTTGAGCCACTCCTGCATGTTCGACATAAGCCTATACGCAAACTCTGTATATGACTCACTTTTGCCTTTCTCATTTTCCCGAAACTTCCGACGGAACGCCTCCGCAGACAGCCGGTACTTTTTTAGCAGACTCGATTTTACTTTGTCGAAATCCTCTGCCTCCTCTCTATCCAAGCGAGCGACTACGTCGGCCGCCTCGCCGGGTAACAAAGTGAGCAAGCGCTGTGGCCACGTTTCCCGAGAGAACCCCTGCTTCTCGCACGTTCGCTCAAAGTTAACCAGGAACAAACCAATGTCCTCTCCAAGCTTAAACGGCCGCATCAGGTCAGTCATTTTGAACAATACGCGTTCTCCTGCACCGTGTGCCTGACTTCCATTACGAGCGCGTTCCATTTCTACCTCAAGACGCTTCATTTCCAAAGCGTGTTGACGGTCACGCTCTTGTTGCTCTCGCTCTTTCTGTTCTTTACGTTCACGCTCTTCTTTTTCTTTTGCAGTCTCCCTCTCTTCAATAGTCTCAAGGCATTCCGACAGCTCGTCATCCTCAGCCTCTAACTCAAGAATAGCCTTTAGCAGTTCTGGTTTTCTGAGTTTGTCCGAGACATCCAGACCCAACTCTCTTGCAAGCTCCAACAATTTCGGTTTGCGCAACGACTTCAAATCCATGGCTGCTCTGAATGCTGCTTTCTCTACTGCTTACTATTGTCTTGCCGCAAACTAACCCGGCAGCAACGACAACCACAATTACCAGCTCTGTTTCTGACACTAACAAAAGCCTGGCAAAGCTCAGAAGAAGAAAGTCCCGCACTCACCAAACCTCGCAGGCAGGAATTCCGCGCAGTCGTTCCGCTGCAGGCAACCAGTCGTCACACAGGGCTCGTTGCACTGCTCCCGGATCGTCGTTGAGCTGCTCAGCATACTGTCAACTGCATCTCTTTGCTGCTGGCCTCCGTTGTCGCGATCTCGCCGCTGGCAACCAGATGTTTGAAGTCGTAGGCGATCTCACCGCTGCCAACCAGATGTTTGGGATCTGACTGCTGGTACGATCTGTTGGGAACTCGGCGCTGACGCCCGTGGTTGTACCTGGGTCGCAAGCCCCAAGGGTAGCGTTGGCCTGGCGGCCTGGGGTACAACTCGAAGCATCCGAAGGTCCCGGCAAAGCATGAGTCGACTGGTAACAACGAAACAACTTGTTTATTTTAACATCGCAAAGAGTTGGCGGTCAGGTTTGACCGAAGTAGAGAGACGGGAGAGCACTTCACTCAACTGAAGAAATCGGAGCCCTCCTTTTGGCGTCCGGGGGCAGCTGTTTTTATACTCTCGCAGTTGAGGGCAAGAAGGAACCCCTCAAAAGACGAGCACGTGAATGTACAATGGGCTAATGGTGACGCACACTGTCGTAGCGATGCCGTAGCACCATGTCGAGCACGATCTCGTAGCACCCTGTCGTGGCGCTGCGCACGATCTCGTAGCACCCTGTCGTGGCGCTGCGCACGATCTCGTAGCACCCTGTCGTGGCGCTGCCGGTCGGACACAATGACTCTAATGAGACGATGGTCCCTGCTTTGGCATCGCCTGTTTCGGGCACAATGACTGGAACGAGATCCCTGCTTTGGCATCGCCTGTTTCGGGCCCAATAACTGGAATGAGATCCCTGCTTTGGCATCGCCTGTTTCGGGCACAATGACTGGAACGAGATCCCTGCTTTGGCATCGCCTGTTTCGGGCCCAATAACTGGAATGAGATCCCTGCTTTGGCATCGCCTGTTTCGGGCACAATGACTGGAATGCGAGGAGGATCCCTAGGCGGTCGCATCGCCGCAGACGCGCCTGGAAACACCTGGCGAAGAGTGTTGCGGCGACGACGATCGGGCCAAAATGTCTGCCGCCCCGCCGCAGTCGCGCCGGCAAAACCACGTGTCGCAGGCGAAACGCAACACTAGGCACAACGGAAGAGGTTTCTTAGCGCGTGTTGTATGCGTTTGTCACCTAGACATGCCGGCATTGCGGAGTGCGGTCGAGTTTGTTTACGCTCCGCCGCTGGCTGCCCGCGTGGTGCGGTAGTTGGCACGGACGCCCCACTTGGTGATCGCTATGTCTGAAGGTGCAAGGTCCTGACTGGCGTTGTATAAGTCACGGGTCGCTTTTTTCGTGCCGGCGATAGATTGCGTTTTTTGCTAGCACTGCTCCAGGAGGGCACATGTGACTAACAAACGGTGGCATCAGGAGAGTAGCTGAGGTTATAATAAAGCAGGCGGCGCAGGATCTCCAGGGCACTCAAGGGATGGCGGGGGGGATCAAAGCCGGAAGCAGGGAGGCCAGTGGGTTGGGGCCGCGGAGGCCGAAGCGTGCCAGGGGGTGTTCACATAAAAAATTGGCTGTCCGCGACATCGGACAGCCGATGTTATACACCCCTGACACACGCAGGTCTCGGCGAGCAGCGACCCGTGGACCAGTCCGGGTTCCAGCTTTGATGTCCCCGTTGCCGCTTTGTTGTCCTGGAGACGCCGCCAATAATGCGAAATAATGACACGTTGTTTGAAGTAGTAAAAAGCACGACTGAATAAATATAATTACGTCCAGTCGCCAACTTGCGACGCTAAGTTCAGCGCACTACCGCGCTCCATGACTTCTGCCGGCACGCCTACGGACAAACGCATACAACAGACGCTAAGAAACTCCTCCGTAGTGCCTAGGCAGAGTCATATATTTAAGGAGTGAAAATCCCCACATATCCTCTCTCGCACCCGCTCTTACTCGCGCATCCGCGCAAACGTCCGCCGTCTCCGCTAGTGACGCGCCCTGCTGTAGCTACTAGCAATTGGAAATGCGTGGCTGGGTGGCCGCTGTTTCTTGAAAGCCAGCTGCGATGGGCACAGTGTACGCTCTGTTCTGTGTTTTCACTCACTCACTCACTCACTCACTCACTCACTCACTCACTCACTCACTCACTCACTCACTCACTCACTCACTCACTCACTCACTCACTCACTCACCCCGCCCCCAACATTCATAAATACGCACGGACGCCCTCACCCACCACCACACACTCGCACACGCACGCACACCTGCAGAAATGGACAGACCCGCAAACCTTTACGTTATTTGTATTTCGCACTTTGCGCATTTGTAGAGGGAAATTAGAGTTGGGGGGCTTCATGTTCAAGTCGTCTTTTTATCAAAATATGCGCTTGTATCACTGCACGAACTAACTCATAGCAGACGAAGGCACAGAAAAATCACAGCGCTTGTACAATACGCGGTGGCCAGCATCGCGGCGTCATATTGAGCGTGTACCGAAGTGGTGGCTCGCCGTTGATTTCGTCTGGACGCGGGGAGTGGAGGTTCATCAGAGCGCGTCTTGGCCATTAGGCTCATTAGGAGCGGCGCGCCTTTGCAGAAGTTCCGCGTTGCATGCATATTTGAGAAGAGCCGGCACGCCGGGACCACGGGGTCGCGCGCCTAATGACAGGGAACCCGCGATCTTCGCTGTCTTCGCGTGCAGCAGTTAATCGAAAACCTGACGCAGCAAAGCGCCCGAGTGAGAGAGTGGCGTTGCTAGCGGTAATGTGCGGTGACACGTTCTCCACACATGCGTGCGACTCCAGTTTCAGTTTCCCTCGCCCTGCCTGTCAAGGTCGACCGATTGCCAAGGTCGGCCGCCGGAATGTTGTCCGTTTCACTAATTCCCTGCACTGTTGGCGATGCTAGAGCTGGCGTGAGCGTGTGAGTGAGTGAGTCAGTGAATGAATGAATGGATTAGTGAATCAATGGGGGAATGAATCAATGAATGAGCGATTAAAGGGGTTAGTAAATGAGTGAGTGAGTGAGTGAGTGAGTGAGTGAGTGAGTGAGTGAGTGAGTGAGTGAGTGAGTGAGTGAGTGAGTGAGTGAGTGAGTGAGTGAGTGAGTGCATGAATCTGAATAATTGAGCGATTGGCCATGTGGGCAACGTAATGAGTGTTACGTGAGCAAATCACAGATTGAAAGTTTGACAGGTGGAGCCGCTGTTATCGGTTGCATTAGTTTTGCAGGGTAATTACGCCAAAAATACCCAGGTTAGGTTTCCAGTGTAGTCTATCACCTAGAAATGAATCAGGGGAGCCTTCACACCGCTACCTCTCTACCGATGAAGCTATAACATATGCTGTTGTCATTTGATGCATCTCCAGTGCTTAGAGCGAGACTGGAAATACGTGACACCAGAAGAAAAGACAACACAGGACAGGGAGGTAGTACTCTCTTGCCTTTCCTGTTCTAGTTTCTACTCCTGTTATTTCGTGTTTCTCCCTAATAGCTGGAAGTACATCAAATCTAAAAATTCCACCTAGCCGAGCTCTCTGTCGTAGCTTGGCGCTGTGCACTGGATATTCATATTAAGGGTCTTTCTTGTCGTGTAGGCAACTCGCACACGCTTTCCAGCTAACACGGCGGCCACAAATGGGCCGCCATCGTGATGACCCAAGCAACCTTTCTTAGGTGAGCCAAGAATGGTATGCTTAAGCAGGAAGTTCTACCTCAGGAACTGGTATATATATATATATATATATATATATATATATATATATATATATATATATATATATATATATATATATATATATATATATATATATATATATATATATAGAAATCGTTTAGCTCGGCAACTACTGAACACCATTTAATAAGGGTTGTTGCACTTTAAAGGAAGCGAGCTACCTCTACCGTTATAGAAGAAATTAGTCATCAACTTAGACTTAGTCAAGACAATCATAGATAATCATTAACGTACCGATACCACGACATCATTATAAGGCATGCCGAATAGTGGGGGACTACGGATGAATTTCCACCACCTGTGGTTCTTTAACGTGCACGCAGTGCAGGATATATGTAAACGAATGATGCCACAAGTCTGTAAACTACACCGGCTGATACGTGTAAAGCATTGTGCATCGCTCTCAGTTATATACCATTAATGTTTGAGTACGACCTTTGCAAGACTCTGCGTAAACGCTTTAACAATTTCACTTAATCAGCTGTCAATGAATTATTTCACATCTGTCAGTTTCAGATACGCTAACGGTTGCAGTTTACAGAGGGCGTTATTTTCTGTACGTGTAGAAGAATTGCAGATTTTTTAACTTTGTCCTTTAGGGTACTTCAAGATTACTGAATTTCGGCGTTCACTGTGATGTCCTTGAAGCACTAAATCAAGATTCTGCTTCCAACAGCCGCTGGCGTATAGCTTTCCCTCTCAAATGCAGAAATTATATTCAAATAGATTATAGTGGCCGCCAAACTAGAGGAATTGCGCATTTCGCACGCATTTGTATAGGGAAATCAGAGCTGGCTCCATGCTCAAGTCGTCTATTTATCAAGATATGCGCCTTTGCTTACTACGACGTCCACAGCAAATTTCTCCGGACTGCGTTGCTCCAATAAAAACAGAAATTGCTATATAATTATGTGTAAGTCCCTGTACATTTGCAAAAGCCGTCGACCGGCTTTACGCGTGCCGGTATAGCTTCCTTTCTTTCTTTCTTTAATATAGGCATGTAGAACGCCAGTAAGGCAATGTACAGACAATGCACTCTCGCTTGTATACAGGGTGGGGAAGAAGGGAGCAGGGTGGGCAGTTGTGGTGGAGGACGTATTCCGCTCTTTCTGTATAGGCTAAAGAGAACTAGAACGCAAGGAAATGTAAGTAAGGCACGGAGGTCAACCAGACGAGCGTCCGGTTTGCTACCCAACACTGTGAGGAAGGGAAAGGAGGAACAACAAAAGAGGGGGAGGGTGGACACTACATGCATGCGGCAGGATGCACAGGAGGACTAAGACCGGCCCCCCAGGCCGGCACACTTCAAGAACTCGACTACTGTACGCATAGCTTTTTGCAGGTGTAACGCACGCGACCATGGTCCGAGCATCTCCGAAAGTGGTTTCGAGTCCAGCACAGACAAAGAGCGGTGGATGGCGTAGACATTGTCTGGGATAGGGGGGTGAGGGGGGAAGGGGGGGGACACGCGCACACACCGTGTCCACGCAACGCAGACAACGAACCTTGCTTGCGCTTGCTTGCTTGATCGCGCTTGTGCGGCCGCACAGCGCAGAGGAGCCTGGCGCGAGAGAGGCGCCGGATAGCCTACCGACCGACACTTGCATAACACGCGCGCGTACTGTGTATGTGCGTGCGCAAGGTCGGCCGTTATAATTAAAGAACCGGCCTTGTCCCGACTTGGGGACGTGGTTGTAAAAAACGCGTGTGCAAATGCGCGCACACGCCAGCCGTCGGTCCAGACAGCTTTGTGTGTCTGCGCAGAGAGGCTGTCTCGTACGCCGGCGTGTAAGGCTAGTTGTGTACACGTGGAGTATGCATGCTTATGTCGGCATGGGCGGACGATGCGGATGGTTTGCGAAGAGGCAACGTTGTCCTATGCGGGTCTTCCGCATTGTCGCAGTAAATGTGCACCGTTTTCGAAGCCAGGAGTGTCGGCAGCCCGATAGCGAACAAACCTTTCACTGGTCCTCGTGCTTGTGAATGGCCCACGTTCGGTCGGTGCATCGCTATCGGCTGCACCGGGAAAGCTTCTCGTCACAAGATCCCCGGGTACCGAACCCGCGACCTGGCGGTCAGCAGCGCAGCGTACGTAGCCACTGAGACAATGCGGCGGGTATGATGTTGACCCCCTAGGGCCGACTAATCGATGAATTAGGCTTCCCCGCCTAACTCACGTTAGCTTCCTCACGCTTGCTTTATATTCCGCAAGGCTGTACGCTTCTTCAGTGATGCAGAATAAAAAAATAAAGCTGATGCTGCTCTTTTCCTTTTTTGTTTCTTTCTGAGAAGATCAGCGCTGCAGAACCGGAAAGAAAAGCTAGGCAGAGGGGGAAATGTAAATTACGTTTCAGATGCTCTTATTTAAATAGGCACCCCGTCCAGTGCACGGGCTGCTAATCCGAAGTCTCTGGCTGGGCTTTTCGCCACCTGTAAAAGAGCCTTCTCCTCGCTTCGCTCGCAGGAGTTCGGCTAATGGTGTGCGCCGCCCGTTTTTGAGCTCCCGCCGCCGAGAAAGCCGTGTCGGTCACGTCCGTGCCCTGACTGAAGATAGTGGGCGACTTTAGAAAGAAAGAAGCATAACACTAAAAATGTTCATGGCGTTCCATTCTGACCGAGGTGTCTGATGCTCAGGCAACGAATTGTGTTATGTTGGTTGCCTATGCTTTGTTTTCTTTGTCATTTTTAACCTTCGCCTATTGTTACTTGGTAGGGAGAGAACGCGATTCGCGTGCATGTGAGCGAAATTTTGAAGTCTCAAGCGAACGTTTCTTGTATATGTAGATATCGAGTTGCACGTCGCGGGACAACGTGAATGCATAAGCTTGCTTTCGTGGACGTTTCGTGATATAAACGTTTAAAAAGATAAACCAGTGCAAGACGCTATGGTGTGCTACTCGTATTGCGTCACCCTCTGGATTTGCGTTTTGCGATATAACGTGATTTATCTGGTCTATTGCGACAGGGTTATAGCGTCGATGGCGCTGGCGGTTCCGACACGGGCGCTTTTGTATTTTACTTGCGCAAGAGGTCCAAATAGTGGATAGATTGCGGAATGAAGCAATTGTAAGGAGACTATATAGCTAAGATTTTTTTTTACCTTAGTAAAAATAATATGTTGCATTTTTGACTTCTTCTTCTTCTTCTTGTTATTTTTGTTGTTGTTGTTGTTGTTGTCGTTGTCGTCGTCGTCGTCGTCGTCGTTGTCGTCGTTGTGTGGTAACGGCGGCGCTGGCACAGAGCTTCGCTTGGGGTGTCTTCTGGAACGAACCTTTACGCACAGTGTGAAAAGGACATATTCGATTCATAAATCTGTCCTAACCTGGAATTTAATTTTGTATAAGAACCGCCCACAAATGAATGCTCAGTACTTCCGAATAGCGTGCGAAGTCGCTTATCCAGCTTCACTCCACTGTCTTTGGTGTATCAAATGCTCAGATTCTGATACACCTGCGGAGCGTTTTTTCAGATCTTTCTTTGTCTTCCAGGCCGTCACTCTGAGGCGGCCCTATATATATATATATATATATATATATATATTTCGTTTCGTATGTAGTAGTTTATAGAAAGTTTATTCCAACAATAGACGATACGAACATCTTGAGTCACAATGACTGGACGATAACACCAGCCGAAAACACAGGCAAAGAATTGACCACTCCATACCCGTTACGTTCTCATAGAAATATCCGAATCTATACGGTCTCAATAACATATTGCTACTTGGATCAATAAAAATAATAACACAATAAAGTTATACAGTTACTGAATGAGGGACATGGTTTCACTTCCATGCGCATGTCTTATGTCCCACCAGGCAGGCATACAGGAGCTCGAGAAAGCCGAGCTGACATCGACAACTCTCTTCCTTAAAAGGAAGTTTATTTGTACAGAAATACTTTAACCAAGATAGTTGAAATACGTACTAGTGAATATTACGTCTGTGTTTTCCTAGACCAGTTATTGCGACAAGCTGGTATATTTAACGGTATGTCTTAGTCCAGAAACCTTATCATGTTTGGCAGGTCACATAGTTTTTTCTTTTATTGAAGTGGATGTTAGGAGAGGTTGGCGCCTTTATGGTGGCACCGGCTACTCCTTGTCACTTCGCAAACGAAACAAATTTGCGTAAAAAAAGGAAGAATAGCGAAACAAAACATAACACCGGATCAATAAGAAATATACAGTCCAACAGTACATGAGTCACATAGTTCTTGTGTACCAGTGCATTAAATAAACATAATAATGTAAAAGAATTGCTAAAGCAGGCGGCATATTAATACGGCATTATCGGGAGTACCGTTTTATCACTACTTGGAAAACGGCGTATGCCATGGCCTCAGAAACTGCTCTTCTCCACTGGTGTCGACTGGTTGAGTCAGATATTTTCCCTATAATTCTCCCTAATAGAGAGTTTTTAGCACATCCGGTAATCGAGTAAATGCAAGTGGACTGGCCGTTTTACCGGATGAGTGGAGGCACAAACGAGAACGACGTGCATGGTGGAGCCACCTGGTGACGAAGAGCTCAACTAGACAAGCACAACTAATATTGCACTAACCAGGTGTATTCTACTTGGTTACTGGTCAAAATTTTCGGGAGCGACGTAGAATCTGCGCTAGCTCGAACACCGAAGGCTTGGTTGGTCATGTGCCACGCACATATCGCGCAAATACTTTTGGACATTTATGTTTGCTCCAACCAGGACTGGCTGATTTCACGAGGAAATATTTCATAAGAATTATTTTCTTGCATTGCTGTCATAACCATTTTCTTTCTTTCTTTCTTTTCTTCAAACCATTTTTAAACCACCTCGAAGACCGTCGTGTCTACTGCAATCTTGTCAGGCCGCGGAACAAATTGGCCGTTGTAGCCCACGAAATCTAGTCGCTGGTGGTTTCTCATACCACAGCAATAACTAAAGCCATTCGCTGAACTTAGTTCTGCTCAGATCGTTGGTCGGCCATGGTAGGTTCTATTCCTTTAACCTTTAGTTAAGTTGAAAGTTCTAAAAACAATGAAAAGCTTTTGCGCAAAGAGGCCTGAGTGAGGTATTCATCAAAAATTACCGTGATCCGTTCGTCGACGCACTAAGACACTTGTATTTCAGCTTGATTACTTCTAGCCGTCATGGATCTCAAGGCTTTGATCTTTTGTAGCGCATCATTTGGGTAACTTCTTGTGCTGATTGCTCTTAAGCCCTGTTCTTCAATTCATCTATTTCCTTCCTTTAAGCTATGTGAAGTACTCTCTTTCGCCATTTCTTTGTGTGCAAGGTGCGAGTATGTTTGAAATAAATAAATGAGAATTAATGAAAAAAAAATGCCGTTGTTATGTTGACTCACACGCCCTGCAAACAAGCGCTGATGATCTGTGCCCTAATAGCCTTGCGGAGCAGTCGATGAAAGATGCGCGTGGGCTGATATTGAACGAAATCCTTATTCAGTCGGACGCGCGCCTTTACACCGAACGCCTCTACAGCGAATTGATCTGTATAACGAAGGGCCGATTATGTCGCAGATGAATTCCTGCGTTTAATGCGTATTGCGAACGCCTTTACAACGAATTCGCCTGCACAACGAAAGAACTTTGCGTCCCCCGGCAGCTAATCTTTGGCTCTACAGCGAACGCCACGTAGCGGTTCCAGCGGTGCTCTCCGCAGTCGTCATCGAAATGCGGCCTATACGCTAGCACTTACGGCAGCTCGCTAACTACGCACTTGACGCGCGTGCATACGATGTCCCAAGTAGTCCTGCGGCATTACTTCAGAAATCGCTTCTAGCGCGTCAGCAAGCACGACGGCTGACGAATACGTCGCATTGAACGACGACGGGAGGGTGTAAACGTAACTGACTGTCGACGACGTTTTCAACGCCTTCTGCAATTTGGAAAGCAGGCGACTTATCTACGAAGGCAACAGTGACGAACATCCTGCACACGAACCGTGAACTTAGGCGCAAAGAATACGCGATAGCAATATTCGACGACGATCCGCGGCTTTACCCGTCGTCGCTTTTCACCTGTCGCTGCTGAGCGTACTGTGAACCTCACTGCAATAAGGATGGCAAGTGCTGTGACATCCTGTCAGACGAACTGTGTGCATGAATGATTGGCGGTTTGTTTCTCCAAGTCTCTCTTGAATTTGCGTTAATGGTGCTCTTTTATCGAACTTACGGAATTAACATGCTTTTAGCGGTACGGTGCGCTACCTTTACAACGAAGTGACTTGCCCTAAGGAAGGATATTGTGCAGGTCCCGAGCACTGCCGTTATACACGCGTTTGATTTAATCAGCTTTCCTTTTTTGCATTCTTACGTAGAGTTCAGTGCGCTGCTCACTGGTCGCGGTTCGTACCCCACCGTGGCTACGACCGTCGCGGCTGTCGGCTACCTGACGTACATCAAGAAGGACCTCCACATCGGCGTCTACCACGACAGGTGCCGTGCGTTTGGCGACTTCCGCCGTTTCTCTTTGCTTTGTGTGTCCCTGTCATCTTTTTAGCTTCGTCCTAAAACACCGCAGCGGCCCCATCAATAATCTGGCAGGCCGTGGACGTCTTGACTCAAACTCTTGCGAAAGATAGATAGAAGAATAAAAAGCAGGGAGTTTACCCAGGACTTAGTTTGCACCCTACAGTGAGGAAGGGGAAGACAGAGAAACTGATGAAGAGGAAGTAGAAAAGGATTTATAAAGAAAAATATGCCTTAACCGGAAGTATACATTTGGTTGCCATTCCTGGGTGGATGCTTAAGGGGGAAGATTGAAAAAAGGAGATAAGTACTGGGAAGAAAGAAAACAAAAACAAAAGAAAACACAGATGCTATCCGGGAGTAACACGCTATGTTCTCCGTTGCTGTAGTGTTAACCTGCGAACCTGAAGAAGAGCAGCAGCGCATTGCGAACAAACTGGTAGCGTGCTAACTACAATAAATCGCTTAACTAAATTCTGATACGATGCTATCGTAGCGATGATGTACTTCCCTGCAGCCCCTTCTGGCGATGATTTCTGAAGAGGCTTCTGAGCTCCGCACAAGCGTGAAAGCACCACGTGTTAGATAGAGCTTTGCCTTACTCGTACCATGTATCATCATAATTTTATGCGCACAAGCCGCTTAACCCATATATGCCTACTATACTACATGTAGTACATTTCTTTAATTGGCACTAGCTCCTCGCATTTCTTACGTAAAAGCTTGCGTTTGGTAGCCTGTAACCATAAGGTCATATCTCTTCTCTGTGCCAACTTTGACAAGTGTGTATCTAGTCGTTTCTGCGTAACGATCCCTGCAACACCGCGGATTTTGGGACTTGCATAAGGGCACCAGCTCATGACAACAAACTTACCAATAAGAATGGAAATGTAATTGATTGTTGCCGAGAACGTGATTACATTCCATAAGAGACAAGATGCATACACGACAGAATGTGTATTGTCTGTAGCTAAAATTTCGTAGTTTCGTCACATACAACGTTTTAAACAGCAGTGCCCTATATGTAGCAGACGAGGCAGACTGCGTGCGGTTTCGAGAACATATAGTAATCGGTGGGCTAAACATCCTATAGCGCCACGAAGTAACGTAAGCACGAATTCTTTTGGTCCTTTCAGGAGAGCAGATATGTTTTGAGCAGGCTATTTTAAACAAAAATCCGCCCCCACCCCTCCGCCTCACGAAGGCTGATCATAACTTTCAACCACATTGACACACGTGACGGGGTGCTCTTAACAGTTTCCATTATTCCGCCTGAAAACACGCTGCACAAGTAACAAACGAGGAAAGCAGTGATGAGTACGCCACGGGCATGAGCTATTCGCCGGGCAGCGCTTTTGTGGTGAAGCAGCATGCAAAGAATTTCGATATCGCCGATCCGCGAACGTGCCCAACGGTTTCCTCCAAAGCGTATGAATTCGACACAGAAATCGCAAGCCACGTTGAAGCGGGCTAGGAACGATGCATGGAATATTCTCGTACACTCGTGCAAAAGAAGCCGTCTTAACCACTAGCCTCGACGTGCTGCCACCCATTTATTCCGACAGATCGGGAAAACGAGCCTATAAGCGCAATTCTTGGCGCCACCCATTTATTATTGCTGCGAAGGCGGAAAGAAGAAACGTGGGAAGGAGCACATTTTTTTTCTCATTCCGGCGGACGGTACCGAAGTAATTTTCCATATCTTCCAGCTCCGGGAGGACCATTTGGAATAGCCCGCGTGGGAGTGCTTTGCACAGGCTGAACAAAGGACGTCTGCGAGAAGAGTAGATACCCCGCCTCTTTAAAACCGCGCAGTGTTACGGATGTCAAACTGCGCGTTGGCTGTGGGCTGATTGAGTTCACAATGCTGTTTGCACCGTAGGAACATTATTGTTGCTGGCCGCTCCTATGTCTGTCTACAGACAATGTCAAGAGGAAAATTGGTACGGCTCGGCTGACGGATTGGGACGCCTTTAGAGCACACTGTCGACAGCTAAAGGGTAACATTACCTCGGTTGAAGAGTGGAGCCAGCAACTCAAGCAAATTCAGAAAATGTACACGCAAGAAGTGCATAGAACCGAACAAACACCGGAGGTAGACAAGCGGCTCCTCAGGCTCTGGGAGGCTAGACGCGGGCTCACCAAGAGATGGAAAAGACAAAAGCTAAATAAGAAGCTAAAGAAGAAGATAGCGGACATCACTAGGCAGACGGAGGAGTACGCGACGCAGCTGGCCAGACAGGGGTGGCAACAGTTTAGCAACTCGCTGAACGGGACCCTAAGTACGGCCAAAACGTGGCGCATCCTCAAGGCCCTAATGGACCCTAGCAAGAACAAGTCCGAAAGCGGCAAATCGATCCAAAGACTGGTCCACCAGCACGAAGGTTCCGAAGAGCAGCTCCTGAAAGAAGTCCGAGAAAAATGCTACGGGAAAGACCAAATCGAAGGTTACAAAGGAGATTATCTCGGTGAGGAAAACCCGAAAATGGACCGACCCATCACGAGAGAGGAGGTCACCGAGACCGTGAGAGCGGCCACCAAGAATACAGCGGCGGGAGCGGACAAGATTCGAAACTCGCTCATAAGAAACCTCAGCGACGAGGCAGTCGATCAGCTGACGTCGTACCTCAACACGCTCTGGCAAGAGGGGAAGGTACCGGCGGAATGGAAACACGCCATCGTGGTCATGATACCCAAGCCGGGCAAGAAACTACAGATCGAGAATCTCAGGCCGATCTCGCTTACGTCGTGCCTGGGAAAACTGTATGAGAGAATAGTCACCAGAAGGATCCAGCAGCACCTGGAGAACGGGAGGTGGTACCCTGACAGCATGTATGGCTTCAGGGCCAACCTATCGACGCAGGACGTCCTCCTGCAAGTCAAAGAGGAGGTACTCGACACAATGCCCAAGGCGGGTCAAAACGTTGTGACGGCGCTCGACATCAAAGGCGCCTTCGACAACGTCAGCCACGCGGCCATAATGGAGGGCCTCAACAACACCAACTGCGGAAGGAAAGTACACGACTACGTCAAGGACTTCCTAACCGACAGAACGGCAACGGTAGGGCTGGGGGAGTTGAGGAGCGACACCTTCTCCACACCGTGTAAAGGCACACCCCAAGGCTCCGTGATATCGCCCGTGCTATTTAATGTGGCGATGATCGGCCTGGCAAAACGACTCGGCGAGATTCAGGGCATCCAACACGCGATGTACGCGGACGACGTCACGGTTTGGGTCACGCAGGGTTCACTGGGAGAAAAACAAGACAAGCTACAAGAAGCTGCGCGCTGTGTCGAAAAGTACACCAGAGAGAGGGGACTGGTATGCTCCACAGAAAAATCTGAATTACTGAGAGTAGGTAGACACCCCACCCAAGCAACGCTGGAAGTAACGCTTGATGGTCAAAACATCCCGGAAAAGAATATGATCAAAATCCTGGGCATGTGGCTACAGGGCAGCAGAAAATGCAGCCACACCATCAACCTGCTAAGCAAAGTGACGGAGCAGGTGGGCCGGATGATCAACAGGGTCTCCCAAAAAAGATACGGCATGAAAGAGGAAGACACACTCAAACTCGTCGGCAGCCTGGTCGTCAGCCGAGTCATCTACTCGCTACCGTACCACGCGATGACCAAAGGAGAGAGGGAACAGGCGGACACGATAATCAGGAAAGCATACAAGACGGCTCTCCATCTTCCAAAAAACACTTCAAACGAAAAACTGCTCCAACTGGGCATCAGCAACACTTTCAGCGAACTGGCGGAAGCCCTGCTTGAAACGCAAAAAGCCAGACTCAAAAGCACCCCTGCAGGGAGAGCGCTCCTGACTAGGCTGGGACGGGACACGAGTGGACACGTAGATAGATACGCAGACGTGCCCGACGGCTTAAGAAAAACAATAAGCGTTAGGCCAGTACCTAAGAACATGGACCCCAACCTCCACGAGAGCAGAAGGCAGGCGCGAGCCGAATACGTGGAAAAGACACTCGCGCTACTAGAGAACACGGTGTACACGGATGCTGCCACGTACCCGCGAGAAGGGAAGCGCACGGCCACGGCGGTGGTGGTGGACGGCGACGGGAATCTGATCACATGTGCGACGGCAAAGGCAGCCGACACAGCGGAGGCCGAAGAAATTGCCGTGGCGCTGGCGGCAGTAGAAGGATATAGGACAGGCAAACCTCTAAACATCTTAACAGACTCAAAGGAAGCGTGCAGAAATTACACGAGGGGCAGGATTAGCAAAGCCGCCCTCAGAATTCTTGGCGGAGCCAACTTCGCCGAGAGGAACGTTACGCACAAGTTAATTTGGATTCCGGCCCACGCAGGCATACAGGGTAACGAAAGGGCAGACAGCCTAGCTCGAGAGACCACGTGCCGAGCAGAGCAGTCGCGCGCCCCGGAGTATCACCCACACGCTTGTGAGGGAGGATACACAGAAATCTTAAACTTATACAGAGGGACGAGAGCCAAATATCCCCCACCCCACAAAGCTCTAACGCAGGAGGAAGCAACGAGTTGGCGCAGATTGCAGACAAACTCCTTCCCAAATTTATACATCCTAAACAAAATGTACCCAACACAATACAGAGACACCTGCCCATGGTGCGGGGCCACACCCACACTATACCATGTCACATGGGAATGTAAACACAATAAATCATTCCACCAACACAATAACCCGAGTGCGGAGCAATGGGAGAGTCGGCTTACCAGCTGCGAGCTCACGGCCCAAAGGGCCTTAGTGCAGCACGCTAGTCAGGTAGCTAGGCTCAGTGGAGCCCTGGAATAGGGGCCCACCCTTGCTGGAAGAGGCTCCAAGTCGCCGGCGCCCAAGACGACCGAGACCTCGAGACGCTAAATCCTTGAAGGAACCAAAATAAAGTTTCTCTCTCTCTCTCTCTCTCTCTCTACTATTGGTGAAATCGAGTGACATCATTATGTTTCAGATCGCGTGCAAAATATTACAAATGCTCCCGAAGGAGGGGGGAGTCGACAACACACACACACACACACACACACACACGCACACGCACACGCACACACACACACACACACACACACACACACACACACACACACACACACACACACACACACACACACGCACGCACGCACGCACGCACGCACACACACACACACACACGCACACACACACACACACACACACACGTATATATATGCTTTTACTTGCCAAAACCACGATCTGATTATACGGCACGCCATAGTGGGGGACTCCGAAAATTTGGCCCACCTGGGGTCTTTAACGTGCACCTCAATCTAAGTACACCGGCGTTTTCGCATTTCGTCCCCATCGACATGCGGCCCCCGTGGCGCATATATGTTTTGTCTATTCGGCCCCAGCTTGTATGCTTTGGTACACTGCACTGAGGGACCGGAGAGAAGTAGGTAGTAGGACCAGAACACGTCAGAGAGAGAGAGAGAGAGAGAGGGACATCGCACATGTATACATGCGCCCACTCACCTTTACGTTGACAATATCGTCGTCCCGGTTTTCTTTATTGTTTTTCTTTTTGTATTGTTTCTTTATTGTTTTTCGTTTCCCTATATCTGCCCTTCACGGCAGAAATTATGCCGGCGTGCCGTCTTCATGAGCTGACCGGCTAGGATAGAGCAAGAGAATGCGTACTTGGAAAAAAGAAAAAAACAAGAGAACACCTCTAATAGTTGATTCGAGACGTAGCCACTAGTTTTGCTCTTCGCCTGCCATCCGTGATATTAACTGTGAGTATTTATTTGTCCGCACTGGTCCTGACGAACCACCTCTCCCGATACGAAATGCTCGGCGAATTCGAGCCTAGGTCCCCTATTCTGTCCCAAACGATCTGGCTATCGCAATATTGCGTGGCTTAGCGAGATCGAGTGCAGACGGCGAGCTGCTCCAAGAGAACGGACGACTCGGTGATGGCTTTCGATCCAAGCAGGCTGGTTGGCGCGGTGTTGGGGCGCATAACGTCGTTAACTGGGCCGGGGTCCTTAAGAGCAGAGGGTGTCGGCACCTATAACGATCGACGTCGGGTTGAAGGAAGCCTCGGCAACCGTCTCCGAGACATCAGAATCGATATTGCTCCCGAAACCTTTTTCTTGTGACCACGCTCCATGTATGTAGCGCTGTTGGGAAGGGAACCTTGACCAGCCAGCTTTCGGTGATCGGTGATATTATGAAAAGGCAGGCTTGCAAATATGGCTAGAGAAGGACGACACAAACGTCGACGATCAACTCAAAGGTCGTTCTACTTGCGTCCGTGTTTTCACGTCTGCCTTTCCGCACCGTGAATTCCCGTGAACTTGATGAGATTTCAATCGTTTTAAGTTTACATTGCTTCATCCTGTATAAGGGGCATTGTCTTCAACTTTGCATATTGGGCACGCGGTAGGTTATGACTTCAGGAAAGTCCGGGGACCTTGAGGTCACGACCACCATCCAGTAGCGGTCGTTATGACTTTATGCCAAGCAAATATAAAACATAAATGAAAAAAAAATGCACCTCAGGCTTTTCAAACTTAAGACCGCCACTTCAGGAAGTCGATGCGCATGCATACTGCGCCTTTAAGGGCTATATTTTTTTGCGGTTATTATTATCCTGATTAGCCAACTTCGGGGATTGTTTGTTGCCCTGACGGAGGCAATTTGCCCTTGTCTAGAGGTTTGCTTCAGGCGCAGGCGTCTCTACTTTTTCTTTCTTTCTTTATTTGTTTCCATTGCTAAAATACAATGACGGGGGCTAAGATAAAAGCTGCAATGAGGCAGCTTGAGGTGCCCTTAGCCCCCGTGTTACATGGTGGCAGTGAGTAGCGCAATCAACCGTACGCAAAGAACATTACATATCATCGATCAATTCAAGAGAATTTCCTATAACGGAACAAACAAAAAAAGAACAAAGAAATGAGATAAGGGCAAATAAAAGCAATGCAGATAGTACGAACCACCACATTACATACACTTGGCAATACGTGAATAAAAGTGAAAATCGCGTACACTTGACGATGCATAATTAAAGGTGAAGAGATACGATGGTCAATTAATATTGGAATAATCATCCTCTGTTTAACAGCAAAAAATGTTAACTTGGAACTCAATATAATCTTGCAGTAGGCCTTCAACTCTGTGTGTAAGTCGTCAGGGAAAACATGCAAAATATGACAAGCGTTTTTGCATATTTTCTTTGTCTTCCCAGCAATTAGGCGAAATTGTATGGCTGTCAAACGGCTGTTCAGTCGCACGACTTGTTACCGTCATCTTTTCGAACAAACGTCGAATCGATCGTCATCTGTAAAAAGGACGCACTGAGGCGCAGAAGAAGCCCACGCCAATCGATTATCTTGTTTCGTAGAGCGTACGTTGCACTCCATAACATTAGAGAGACGAGAAAAATGCACGCATACAAAAGGTGTGAAAGCCTTTGCCTTTGTGTCGGTTCGAAAAAAAAAAGAACGAACGTTGCGCGAGAAAAATAATAGAGCAAGGTATACCCCGTCGTGCTGCATCTTGGCTCGATTGTTTCCTCACTGCATATTTCGGAAAAGCTTCCCTTTACCCGCGGTATTCGAGAGATCGTACGCTTCCAATGTTTACCTATCTCTGCTTCGGTTAGAAAGCCAGGCTTCTGCTTAATGGAAGCTGCGCTATCGCATAAAACGATTGGAAAAAACACGTAGATATTACTCCAGCTCACATATCCTCTTTGTTGCTTATCCTGCGAAGCGCAAATTGTGGACAGCTTTGTTTTTGTTACCCTACGTCTGCGGCGCCCTTCCATATGCAGCTTTAGTGCGAAGTTTGCAGTCTGAAAGCACTTCTTGTTGGGCTAGTTGGTAGCTATTCATTATAAAATATGAAGACGCCAGCTAAACAGACACACACAAGAGAAGAAAACGGACAGGGCGCAAATCATTTATAATGATTTGCAGTCTGACTGGAGAAAACGTCGGTTTCTTTCATATTGTACTGAAAGGAAAACTCCCGAGCCGTCAGGAAGGAGGGCACAATTGTTTCTTTACGATCCTGTGTTTACTGCTATGGCCAACCCCAACCTGAGGTACTCGCAGACCCTGCGGGTAGAGCGAGCCAAGTCTGAGGCGAAATGGAAAACGGATTTCTCTGTGGTGTCTGGAGTCTCTTTTTTCAGTTATCGCAGTAGGCGAATAACAATAAACTTGGGCAGGATATATATAACACGCAAGTACCCGCACATAGACACATGCACATGTACAGAGACAGTGATAGAGAGAGAGGAGTGGGATTTAATGGGAACCTCGAAGGTATATTTGGGGTACGACAAATACGAAACGTGCGGAAGCCAGTGGGGCCCTTGTCTATGGGCTCCACCCATTGAGCGTTTTATCCTTCAATAAAGTTATTCTATTCTATATTCAGGCTATATGGCAGCCTATGCGTTTCACAGCACGACGTGTGTGCCTTCCGGCGACAATTTCCCTAATGCGTCAAGACGCACAGGAACGTGCAGAAAAACAAAAAGAAATAACGAGTAAAAGTTACTTTCAAATTCTCTACCTAGTAGGGATGTCATAATACCTAAAATTTTGAATACGAATAGATCAGTATTTGCTATTTGATTCGTAATCTTTTCGAAAATTCACTGCCCAAAATTTTCAAATGTACTTTTTGCCAATATTTAAGAGATAATAACGCTTATTGGAGTTACAAGGTAGGGAGAATGATGGTAACGATGACACTTCCGAACGATTCCGCCGCAAAATAGCACGCTGTTGCCGCGCAGGGGCACCAGTTATTTTAAATCCGTATTATTGGTAACCGCATCATTATTAAGGCATATATAGCTACGACACTTCGTCTAACGACTTAGTGATGATGGCGCAATGATGTGTCTTTTTATTATCAGTATATTCATAGGATAAACGCTTAGGGCGCATTAAAATGTACGTTGCTGAAGAAAACGGCTCCAGTTCTGTACAGAGCATTTAAGCGATGCTATGTGTATTGCGATGTGATGACCTATTCGACCTGAGAGTCACCCCTCAGATGTTTCGAAAAATATTAACCTATTAGACACACAAACTCATTGCACTCTCTTGAACATGTTGCATGGCGAAGAGCGAACACGTCCATAGCGATAACGCTTATCGTGCCTACTTAACTTTCATTAACCGCCAGCCATCAATATATCATCGATGTCGCCGTCTGACTGGACATTCGTTCTTCGATGACACACAATCTCCTTACCGCTTAACCGCTTCTTGCATACATCTTTCCGTGTCCCAGTCATGTGGTTGTCGAGTGCTTCGCAATTAGACATTATTTGAATATGGGCTTTTCGCTTCTTAAGTTGCTGTACCATAGAATAACCTTCAACTCTGAAGCGCTAATTGGAATTGCATCACATACGTACCCTACATGCTGTCACATTAAAGTGGCTGGCGTTCATTATGCATGGTAATCTTCCCTACATAGCCGGAACGCATACTTACAACGTTTCATGCGGATTATCACATAAAGTTTTCTTAATAAGAACTATTAGAAAACTCCTGGGGCTGAATTTCTAAACTTTTCCTTCCTAAGTTGCTATTGGCTGTCCCAGCATGTTCATCATTGCAATTGGCTGTCGTCTGCTTTTACGAGCAGTTCTTGCCTAATAACATTTGCGCGCAAACGGCTCAGTTTAGCAACTGCTGTCCGATGTCGGTAACCGCAAGGCTTCAATAACAGGCTAATTAAAGATGAAGTATGAATTGATCGTACGTGAGAGGTGTTTTTAGAAAAAGTGACCTGGTTGTTTCCCCTGTGAAATCTACCTGCAAAACAAATCGCCATACCATTTCCGTGAAATCCTACGCTCTCGCTGAAGTGGCCCATCATGCGGGCATGTGACGTGTTTGCCCCGAACATTCACAATTCAGTACGTATACCGTAGACACGTTCCGGATTTCTCTTCTAAGAAGAAACGAGAGTACCTGACTGTGACAGACCCGCTTCCACTATTCGCATATTCGAGGTCTCAAGGTTTAAGGAGCAAACGGAACTTAAGAACACGACGTATGTTTTGGTTACTTGCTCTGTGTCCGCTTTAAATTATGAATATATTTGAACGCTGGCTCAGCTGTGCACGTTTCTTCTTTTTGCATGGTTCTTCTCTGTTTCTTTCTTTATTCCCCCCTTTCTCCCCCTTCGGCTTTACGGTTGTATTTACGATCACACAGAGGGTGCTTTCCTTGTGGACCTATATAGCTTCTTAATGGTCATTTCTACAACGTAGGTGCCATTCATTGTATATACATATGGAATGGCCTTCAACGTTTATGCTTGAAAACATGTTGTTGGTACGTGACTACGAGAATACTTGGGGACTGCTTGAAAAGACGGAACAAAATTAGACAACACGATTGCAGCTCAGACTCCAGTTTATGGCACCCTACTGTGTAAACCTACACCGGTGTGCGCGTTCACCTAATCACTGGAAATAGTTTACCCCAGCATATTAGATATCGGGAAAAAAAACACTACCGTTAAACACTGTTTCAAACACCTTCTTTGCGCTCGCCTTGCTCAAGAAGTAAAAAGAAGACAGTAGTAGATCGTGGTGTTTGGCAATTCGACGTCCCGAAATTAGCTTCAGCACTTTTATTTTTAACTGCCTCACGAAATCATCAGCCTCATTTCGCCCACTGCAGGGCAAGGGCCTCTCCCATACTTCTCCAACCACCCCGGTCATGTACTAATTGTGGCCATGTTGTCCCTGCAAACTTCTTAATCTCATCCGCCCACCTAACTTTCTGCCGCCCTCTGCTACGCTTCCCTTCCCTTGGAATCCAGTCCGTAACCCTTAATGACTATCGGTTATCTTCCCTCTTCATTACATGTCCAGCCCATGCCCATTTCTTTTTCTTGATTTCAACTAAGATATCAGTAACTCGCGTTTGTTCCCTCACCCAATCTGCTCTTTTCTTATCCCTTAACGTTACACCCATCATTCTTCTTTCCATAGCTCGTTGCGTCGTCCTCAATTTCAGCAGAACCCTTTTCGTAAGCATCCAGGTTTCTGCCCATACGTGACTACTGGTAACACACAGCTGTTATACACTTTCCTCTTGAGGGATAGTGGCAACCTGCTGTTCATGATTTGAGAATGCCTGCCAAACGAACCCCAGCCCATTCTTATTCTTCTGATTATTTCAGTCTCGTGATCAGGATCCGCAGTCACTACCTATCCTAAGTAGATGTATTCGCTTACCACTACCAGTGCCTCACTTACCTATCGTAAACTGCTGTTCTCTTCCGAGGCTGTTAGACATTACTTTAGTTTTCGGCAGATTAATCTTTAGACCCACCCTTCGGCTTTGCCTCTCCAGGTCAGTGAGCATGCATTGCAGTTGGTCCCCTGCGTTACTAAGCAAGGCAATATCTTCAGCGAATCGCAAGTTACTAAGCTATTCTCCATTAACTCTTATCCCCAATTCTTCCCTATCCACGTCTCTGAATACCTCCTGTAAACACGCTGTGAATAGCAGTGGAGAGATCTTATCTCCCTGCCTGATGGGTTTCTTTATTGCGATTTTGTTGCTTTGTTTATGGAGGACTACGGTGGCTGTGGAGCCGCTATAGATATCGTTCAGTATTTTTACATACGGCTCCTCTATACCCTGATTCCGCAATGCCTCCATGACTGCTGAGGTTTCGACTGAATCAAACGCTTTCTCGTAATCAATGAAAGCTAAATATAAGGGTTGGTTATATTCCGCACATTTCTCTATCACCTGATTGATAGTGTGAATATGGTCTATTGTTGAATAGCCTATACGGAATCCTGCCTGGACCTTTGGTTGACGGAAGTCTAAGGTGTTCCTGATTCTATTTGTAATTACCTTAGTAAATACTTTGTAGGCAACGGACAGTAAGCTGATCGGTCTATAATTTTTCAAGTCTTTGGCGTCCCCTTTCTTATGGATTAGGATTATGTTAGCGTTTTTCCAAGATTCCGGTACACTCGAAGTCATGAGGCACTGCGTATACAGGGTGGCCAGTTTCTCTAGAACAATCTGCCCACCATCCTTCAACAAGTCTGCTGTTACCAGATCCTCCCCAGCTGCCTTCGTCCTTTGCATAGCTCTCAAGGCTTTCTTTACTTCTTCTGGCGTTACCTGTGGAACTTTAAATTCCTCTAGACTAATCTCTCCACCATTATCGTCGCGGGTGCCACTGGTGCTGTATAAATCTCTATAGAACTCCTTAGCCACTTGAACGATCTCATCCATATTAGTAATGATATTGCCGGCTTTGTCTCTTAACGCATACATCTGATTCTTGCCTATTCTTAGTTTCTTCTTCACTGCTTTTAGGCTTCCTCCGTTCCTGAGAGCATGTTCAATTCTATCCATATTATACTTCCTTATGTCAGTTGTCGTATGCTTGTTGATTAACTTCGAAAGTTCTGCCAGTTCTGTTCTAGCTGTAGGGCTAGAGGCGTTGATACATTGGCGTTTCTTGATCAGATCTTTCGTCTCCTGCGATAGCTTACTGGTATCCTGTCTAACGGAGCTACCACCCACTTCCATTGCACACTCCTTAATGATGGCCACAAGATTGTCGTTTATTGCTTCAACACTAAGGTACTCTTCCTGAGTTAAAGCCGAATACCTGTTCTGTAGCTTGTTCTGGAATTCCTCTATTTTCCCTCTTAGCGCTAACTCATTGATGGGCTTCTTATGTACCAGTTTCTTCCGTTCCCTCCTCAAGTCTAGGCTAATTCGAGTTCTTACCATCCTATGGTCACTGCAGCGCACCTTGCTGAGCACGTCCACATCTTGTACGATGCCAAGGTTATCGCAGTGTATGAAGTAAGCTAAGCCGAAAGCTGGAGTCGTTTCCTTAGAAAATCCGTTATGGCTGAAAGCCATTCGGAAACGTATATATATATATATATATATATATATATATATATATATATATATATATATATATATATATATATATATATATATATATATATATATATTTATATATATATATATATATATATATATATATATATATATATATATCTTGTAAAGGAGATTTATTAGGGTTCGTAGCGACCGCCGGTTCTACGATCAGTTGCCGAGCTCAAGCTTCTGCTGCGCACTTGATGCGGCCGATGCTGCTGACCCAGTGCGCACATTCGTCATCTTCCTCACAATGGCCCCGCGGAAATAAACGAGCCATCCTGGCGACTTAGTTTTCTGGAAGGACGGTAGAATGGTGATACGGCTTGGGACGCTGAACATGAACGACTTCGCGGTTACGACGTCGCATGTCGGACGGCAGCGTTAGCGGCTCAATCAGGTAATTCACGGGTGATGTTCTCTCGAGAACGCGGTATGGCCCATCGTACTTCGGAAGGAGTTTTGAAGCGAGCCGAGGCGTGCGGCGTGGCACTAACAACCAGATGAGAGCGCCCGGTAGAAAAGTGGGAGTCGAGTTATGGGCATCGTGAACGGCTTTTTGACGGTTCTGGTCGTCCGAGGTGAATCGGCGGGCCAGCTGGCGACATTCCACGGCGTGTCTGGCGGCTTCCGAGATCGGCAGGCATTCGGATGGGTCTGGCCGGTAGGGCAGAATGGTGTCGATTGTGTGCGAAGGATGACGGCCGTAAAGAAGGTAAAGGGTGAGAATCCGGTAGTGGCCTGAGTCGCGGTGTTGTAGGCATAGGTGACAAACGGAAGAACGAGGTCCCAATTAGAGTGATCAGCTGAAACATACATAGCGAGCATGTCACCAAGAGTTCGATTAAAGCGTTCCGTAGTACCTTTAGTCTGTGGGTGATAAGCAGTGCATTTACGATGAACAATAGCGCATTCAGCAAGCAGTTGTTCGATGACTTCATATAAGAAGGCGCGGCCTCTGTCGCTTAAAAGTTCACGTGGACTTCCATGACGAAGGAGAAAACGGTGAAGTATGAAATCGGTGACCTCCTGCGCTGTAGCATTTGGTAGAGCAGCGGTCTCCGCATAACGGGTTAAGTTGTCTACCGCAACGATTATCCACCTGTTGCCGGTAGGAGTCAACGGAAGTGGCCCGTAGAGATCCATGCCCACGCGATCAAAGGGTCGGGATGGGCATTGTAAAGGCTGGAGTTCACCGGCGGAGTTGTGCGGTGGCGCTTTACGGCGTTAGCACTCACGACAAGAGCGGACGAACGTTCGAGCAAAATTGTACATTTCCCGCCAGTAATAGCGGTGTCGAAGTCTTTCGTAGGTTTTGAAGACTCCCGCGTGGCCACACTGAGGCTCGACGTGGAACGAGGAGCAGAGCTCTGATCGAAAGATTCTCGGAATGACGAGTAACCAGGTGCGTCCCTCTGGGGTATAGTTGCGTCGATATAGTAGCTGGTCTCGAATCGCAAAATGAGGAACTTGGCGCCGAAGCGTACGTGACGCTGGAACTTTCGACGTATCCGAGAGAAGGTCGAGCAGAGATGCAGTCCGGGGATCATTACGCTGTGCAGCAGCGATATTGTCAACGTCCAGAGAGGATAATGTGCTCTCGCAGGAAGAGTCATGACTGGCCTTCGGGGGAAGCGGTGATCGGGATAGCGCGTCAGCGTCGGAGTGCTTTCGCCCGGAACGGTAAACCACGCGAATGTCATATTCTTGGATTTGCAATGCCCAGCGGGCAAGGCGGCTGGATGGATCTTTGAGCGTCGACAGCCAACATAGTGCGTGGTGGTCGGTCACTACGTCAAACGATCGGCCGTATAAATATGGGCGAACCTTGCCAAGCGCCCACACAATGGCCAAACACTCCTTTTCTGTAACGCTGTAATTTGTTTCCGCCTTGGTTAACGTGCGACTCGCGTATGCGACGACGTATTCTGTGTGGCCAGGTTGACGCCGTGCCAACACAGCGCCAAGGCCTACACCGCTTGCATCGGTATGGATTTCGGTTGGCGCTTGAGGGTCAAAATGGCGAAGAATGGGTGGCGTCGTGAGAAGATGGCGCAAGGTTGCGAAGGCGTCGTCACACTCCGGAGAGCATGATGAGAGATCTCTAGCGCCACCAAGGATCTGCGTGAGAGGCGATATAATTGACGCAAAGTTTCGAACGAATCGTCGGAAGTAAGAGCAGAGGCCGATAAAACTGCGTAGCTCTTTCATAGTGGTATGTTTTGGGAACGCAGTAACAGCACGTAGTTTGTCGGGATCCGGGCGAATGCCCTCCTTTGACACGTCATGGCCTAAAATTGTGAGCTGACGAACAGCAAATCTACACTTCTTCAGGTTAAGTTGCAACCCGGCGTTGGTCAAGCAAGTGAGTACGTGCTGGAGGCGGAGCAGGTGCGTTGCGAAATCAGGGGCGAACACCACAATATCGTCAAGATAGCAAATACAGATTTTCCATTTGAGGTCACGTAGAACATTATCCATCATTCTTGCGAACGTAGCAGGAGCGTTGCAAAGTCCGAAAGGCACAAAGGGCGCGCGGCGATCGCCATCGAACGCCTGCGATCGGCGGCGGCAGAACCTTGCGACATGACCGGGATACCTACAGGCGAAGCATATAGGACGATTGTCCGGCGTACGCCACGTGTTAGTGACGGCGGTGGTGGTCCAGGGGAAGGGAGGGGGAGGGCGGTGCACAGGCTGCTGGAAGCGACGCACGGGCACAGTGCTAGGGGCCATTGCAGCAACCGTAGCATAAGTGAGTGGTGTAGTCACGACATCTTGCTGGTGAACAGCCGGCAGCGCTTCCGCGACCTCTTCATGGATCACGCTATGGAGATGAGACGGCAAAGTGCTGGCAGACTCCTGAGTAACGGACACCAGAGATAGCTGTCGTGCGACTTCTTCGCGGACGAAATCCTTGATTTGGGTTATCAGGGAGGCTTGTTCTGGGCCGGTGGTCAGGCTGCAGAAGTACGTCGCATTTGGTGTGGGATGTCGCCTTGTCAGAGCTCGCTGCTTACGCAACTCATCATAGCTCTGGCACAAGCGTATAACGTCGCCAACAGTGCGTGGGTCCTTGGCCAGAAGCATCTGGAACGCGTCATCATCGATTCCCTTCATGACGTGCTTGATCTTTTCCGCGTCCGTCATGGCAGCGTTCACGCGCCTGCACAAATCTAGAATGTCTTCTATATAGCTGGTGAATGTCTCACCCGTGTCCTGTGCGCGTGTACGCAAACGCTGCTCGGCTCGGAGTTTCCTGACGGCGGGTCGGTCAAATACTTCTGTAATCGTAGTCTTAAACGCCGACCACGTTCGGATATCATCCCTCTCATGATTTCTGAACCAGAGACTGGCGACGCCCGCGAGATAGAATGATACGTAAGCCAGTTTATCTGAGTCATGCCATTTGTTATGAACGCTCACCCGCTCGTAGGACGACAGCCACTCTTGAACGTCGTTGTCGTCGGTTCCGCTGAAGATGGGAGGCTCCCGTTGGCGAACGGTGCCAGGGCAAGGGACGGGTGGCGGTGGAAGAGTCTGCTGGTCGGCGTCCGGCATGGCAGAGGGTGGCGTCCGAGGACGGAGTTCCAGGATGGTAGAGTGGAACGTTACCCCGCACCTCCACCACTTGTAAAGGAGATTTATTAGGGTTCGTAGCGACCGCCGGTTCTACGATGCACCGAGCAGTTCCCGAGCTCGAGCTTCTGCTGCGCACTTGATGCTGCCGATGCTGCTGACCCAGTGCGCACGTTCGTTACCTTCCTTACAATATACACGATGCCGAAAGTTTCGAAGGTTGTGGGATCATTCCCCACCTGCGGCAGGTTGTTTTTTCAAGTTGTATTTTTCATCTACTTTCATTTCCATTAAATTATCGTTTCTTTATTTCATTTATTAAGCACAAGTAATTTCCTCTATGTTGTCCTTGGTGACAGTGTTTATTGTGGGCTTCTTGATATGACTAATAAAAATCAGGCCCCCCTCGGTTAACTCCCTTTCTTCTCGTTTATATATATATATATATATATATATATATATATATATATATATATATATATATATATATATATATATATATAATTTATTTGACAGGAAGAGATTTTAAAGAGAGGGGTCGGAGCCCCCAGTCCAGGGCCCCACTGACTTCTGCCGCCTGCCTGACCTGGCTAATTAAGGACTTTTGTCCTGCCAAGACGGAACGGCCGAGCCGCGCCTCCCACTACTCCATTGTGTCATTGCTATCTGGCCTATGATTGCGCTTAGTGCACTCCCAGGTTGCATGTATTAGGGTGGGTAATGCACCGCACCAAGGGCAGTTGGCCCTAAAGCGAGTGGGATACATGGACAAAGAGAAAAAGGGAGGGAATCTAACAGCTGCGAGAGACACGTCGTCGTGATCTTTGCCCCTAGAATGCTTTTTCGGATAGATGACGCCGAGAAATATCCCAGGGGACCACCCCGGACTCGTGCGAAATTTCTAGCTAGGAAAAATCTAGCTAGGAAGACATAAATCTAAAAAGCTAAATCGAAATCTAGCTAGGAAAACATAACCTAGCTAACACTCAACAATCTAGCTTCCCTACTGTTCTAAACAGAACAACCACAAAATGAAGCCTAGAGAGTCAAAGCAAGAACCAAGCACTCACCGCAGACACCGCACCCCGTCGCAAAGTCTATCTCACCGCTGTCACCTGACGGAAACGGCCGCCTCCTTACGCCAGGGCTTACACACACACACACACACACACACACACACACACACACACACACACACACACACACACACACACACACACACACACACACACGCACGCACACACGCACACACAGACATACACAGGTTCACGGAGCCCGCCGCCGTCCGACTGTCTTCGCAGAACTCGGGGCTTACTTCAAGAACGGTGCGTGGGAAGGGGTCTCCCTCGACGTTCCCGCGGCACTACCCGCTCGCGGCAGACCAGGGCGGCGGTGGCGTGTGCAGGCACAAAGCCTGCTTCGTCGAACTATGCTCCAGCGACGGAGAGTTGCGGAATCGCGAATTGCTCTCGAGACACAGTCGACTTAGTCACGCCGTGGCTAGAGGTGTGCGGCGACGCTCCAGGAAAAGCTAACGCCCGCGGTAGCAACTGGTTGGCAAATCTTGCACGTCAACGGGCCGTCCTTAAGAAAAGGTAAGTGGACCCGTCCCTATACACATAACACTTGCACAACTCGCGACAGTGTGAAATTGAGCAAAACAATCATGCGGCCTTACAATTGCGATGTTCCGTATGAAATCCAAGGGCGATAACATCGTCCTTGTGTGCCGTATGCTGTATGTGCGAGGGTGAGGCGACGGTAGAGGACTTCTCTTTCTTTTCATACCGGCTTCGTAAACTCCAGCGATTGATCTCCCTTGCGCTCTGTAGTTCCGACTTATTGATGTCTTCTAAGATATGCCAATCTCACCTTCTAACCTTCTCGCGGGCGTAAGGGAGGGAATGCGGGGAGGAAGCTTGCAGCCTTCCGTCACGCGCAAGGCACCGCGGGGAGCATTCTACTCTTTCGGCTGCGGCTAATGGCGCGGTGGCGCGTGCTTTACCTTGAAACCCATCTGCGATGGGGACAGATTGCGAGCACTGATAGCTTCGTGTGCGCTGTCTTTTGGCCGCTTAGTTTCCGTTGAAGTGAGAGCCAGCACGAAGGTCGATTTGCTCGCTGCTGCTGCCGCGCTTCCTCACTCCAGCGTCTTCACGGTGCTTTTGTGCCGTTATCGAGGGAGAGGCGATCAAGTCTGAGTGCGTGCTTGACACGATGCTTGTTAAAGTAGTTAGTAATCTAACATCGAAAAGGTTATGCAGCCGGTAAAATTACCTTCCTTACCTCAGAAAGCTGTTTACTAATTTTGCTATCGCAATCGATGCATTGCCTTTCGGGTGGAACTGAGACTTCTCTTTCTTTTCATACCGGCTTCGTAAACTCCAGCGATTGATCTCCCTTGCGCTCTGCAGTTCCGACTTATTGATGTCTTCTAAGATATGCCAATCTCAACCATTGGTTCCGTTTTTACATGTTTTTTGTGTGTGTATACGTGTGTTTAGCGCCTCCTCATGCTCTAAGCTTTGTCCTCGCTCACATAGTTCTTTATTCCCCCTCATTTCGCTGCATTCCATGTTCGCGTACTTTATTCATAACGCCTTCTAGCCTCCGGTAATACATGTTAGCGCGAAAGAAGAAAAGGACAGAACACATGCGCTCACCACAGTACACGTGTTTTGGCGCTTTTTGTTTTATTTCTGTTTTCATTTCAATTCAGAAATCTAGTAACAACTCGCCCAAAGAACCACTTTCTAGCCCTCTCGCGTGTGCGCCGCATCAACATTCGGTACTAGGACAGCACGCTGGCAGGGACCCTTGGGCGAATGCACCTGGAATAGCCCAAGTCTCCAACCTCAACATGGGCGAAAGCTCCTACAACTACATCAAGGACTTTCTCACGGAAAGGACCGCCGAGCTCCGAGCAGGCGACCTGCAGACGCAAGAGAAGAAGCTCGGGAGCACAGGCACACCGCAGGGATCGGTCATTTCGCCGATGCTGTTCAACCTGGTAATGATCGGAGTGGGCGAAAAGGTCGCGGACATCGAAGACGTCAGGCACACCATCTACGCGGACGATATCCCGCTGTGGGTGACCGGTGACAGTGATGCTTACATTGAGGGCGCGCTGCAAGCCAACGAGCACGACGCGCCTTTTACAACTCCATCGGGATACACATTTTTTGAAGAGGTAGCTTAGCGCAAATAAAACCACGGACACAAGGAAGACAGACAAGGACAGGCGCTACTCACAACTGTTTAATGGAAGGAAGGATGGTGCATAAATATATATATCCTCTTGTCACGCATGCGCCTACCAAGCAGAAGTGAAGCCGGTACATGCACATCAAAGGCGGTCGCGCATGAAGTTAAATTTGGCATCCAGTAAAGTGATGGAAGGCTCACTCACACATCTATCTCTATTCGTCTTGATAAAGAAGGCCTCAAGAGCGAGCCTAGAAGACGCGTTGCCGCTCCTGCCAAGAACAGTTGTCGCAGAAAATCGAGCGTCGCAACCACACGCGGTAACATGAGCCACCAAATGTGCGCCCTTATCCTCTTTTTTTCTTTAGTTTTTGCGCATGTTCCCTTAAACGGTCATTCACACAACGCTCAGTTTGACCAATGTAGAGCAGCCCACAAGGGTGCAAGGGTATTGCATAAACAACCCCTCTGGAGCACTCAACAAAGGGCTTCTCATGCCCCGTGCGGCAGCCCCGCCTGCTCTTACAGCAAACTCGAGAACACAGCTTCGAAAGCTTGTTGGGCGCAGAGAAAACCAGAGGAATACCATGACGGTTAGCAACCTTTTTAAGGTTGTGTGACACCTTGTGTACATAGGGAATAACCTCTGGTCTTACCTTCTGTCGTTCGACTTCTGCGCTCGCCCTTCGTGCTCCAAGCTTTACTTTTTGCAGAAGAGACTCTACTATAGCATTGACGACCGTCAAAGGGAAACCAGCTGCCAAAAGGCGTCAAACTTGGTTCGTAAAACTAGACCGCATTTGGTGTGGGCACGATTTCCGCAAAGCCGATTCCAAGCAAAGACTACCAACTGCTCGCTTCACCACTTTAGAGTGTGCGGAATCGTACGGCAGCAATTGCTTCATGGCTCGCGGTTGATAGGACCAGCAGACGTGGCCAACTTCAAAAGACAATTTTAAATCTAAGAACTGCAGGCCTGTGTCGTCAGGAAGTTCATGGGTAAAAACAAGCCCTTGGCCTTGGTTGTTAAAAGCTTCTAAAATAAAAGCAGGGGATGTAAAGTCACACTTATTGTTTAAAAGCACTAAAAAATCATCAACATACCTAAAAACTCTTAAAACCTGCCCCCCATTAAAAACCTGCTCTAAAGACCTATCAACAAAAGACAAAAAAATGTCGCACAAAATAGGAGCAACACAAGACCCAATACACACTCCCCGGCGTTGCAGATATGGCTGCTCGTTGTAAAGAATAAAAGTCACACTTAAATAAAACTCGAGCAATGTTAAAAAGCTGTCCACGCTCGAAGAAATAGCCGGAGCGCAACGGACCTCTCAACTGTAGTGGCTGTCCACGACCGAAGCCGGCAGGAAGATATGGGACGACCTGGCAATAGGACGCTCGAGCGAGGCGGAGATGAAGCTCCCCGTCACCGAAGAGGTTCGACGCTAGACAGGAATCGACCCCATACCCTAGAACATGAATCCCGAGTTCAACAAGGGAACAAGAGCGGCGAGGGCCAAGGCTCTCATCGACCTGCACGCCAACGACGATCACGCGCGGCACGTGGACGCGGCTGAATACCAACGGAACGCCTTCGCAACGGTAGTCATAGAGACGTAACCGGCGCCACGAGGATGGCAGCGAGCGTGAGAAGCGCCGCAGTTGAACAAGCGGAGGAGGTAGCCATCGCCCTGGCCATCGCCGACGCAGACTGCCACACGGTGTTGAGTGACTCGAGGCACGCGGTGCAAAACTTCGTCAAAGGCCAAAAATTCGCCAACGGCCGACGCGTACTGCGAGCGGCCACACTGCAAGGCAGAAAAGCAAGACAAATGGTTCCCGGCACCCGCGGGCGACGCGTCAGAACGCAATGAGACGGCACACGCGAGCGCTAACCAACCGCGCCGCGGCGATAGACCGTCCGACGTGGTTCGGAGCCAAGGATTGCATGGCGGACTACAACGACATCACGAAGGCCTACCGCCTGGCTCGCAGGACTGTCCCACCCCCGCACCCGAGGCTGAGTCGAGCGGAGACGGTACTACTGAGACAGCTCCACACCGGATCGCTACCGAGCCCGGCACTGATGCATCGCGTGTACCCCAAAACAAACCCGACAGATAAGTGCAGAGTCTACCGGAGGGAGACGGCAGATTACACGCACATCTTGTGGGACTGCATTAAAAATCGAGTTGAAGCAAGATCAAGAACGATCCCACCGCGGCTCGAGGCATCTGCGAAGAGCTACGACCAAGAACAACAGCTCTGGGCCGTCCAGCAGGTCCTCGGAGCGCTCGAAACGCAGGGACCTAGCGAGCCGGCAACGGCGAGCGGAGACCTGCGCCGAGTAACGGCAACCTCGTAGATGACGTAGGCCCTCGTCGGGGCGCGCGAGCGGCCAACTGCAGGCAAAAATAAAGTTTGTTCCAATCCAATCCAACGGGAAAGCCGTATAATTGCTAATTACTGTCGCAATTATATTAAAATATACCAAATGATAAAAATAAATATCTATAAATACAGCCTGCAACGAGCGCACCGCTAGTTTCCGAATTATGCGACCGCACATTTTGAATGTGATGATTGTGGCGTCTCAACATCAGCGCACGAGCGCGTCACAGGCGACCTTGCACTCTCAGTTCTCGTTAGTACAGTTTCTGTAGCTCGTGTATATAGCAAACCTGCAATTTCGTGCGCGCTGTGACGCGCTCGCGAGCGCTTGGCACACCTCGAGTGTAGAGGCTTCCAAATTCGGCGAAGTCTGCCTATATTGCTATAAAGTAATGCGCGACCGATGGTGGGATCGAACCTGTCCCTTCTAGCACAGCAGCCAAATGCTCTAACTATTCGCACACGATCGCAGGCATACTTCCCTCGTGCCAAAGTCACGCGTTGAAGAGCCTGGGGTGTGCGTCACGGGCCAGTTTTTCGCATTTTTCCATCGTGACAGCTTGTTATTTGAAACGCTGTTAGGCTGCTCTGCCTAGGAAGTTGGCCCACGTTTTTCGTCCGACGAATACCTACAAAGTGGGCAAATCAATGAACGCAAAAACAAAAACGTAATGGTTCGACATTGGTTGCCGGTAGCGATTGGCTAACTTTTATGTTAATTTATTTTGTATCAGCTATAGACAGTACAGTCTGTTTTGTTTGGAAAACTCGGAATGCATTGCATCGCGATGCGGTGAGCGCTGGAGTCGGGCGGCGGCAGCAGCTCGCGCAGGCGCAAACGCTTGCGGGGCGGAGTCGTGATCAGCGTGCGTCGTCTGTTGTCGACGCTGTTGATGTTGACGCCCGGAGATAGGGGCGGCCACTCTAGGAGAGTGACGGCGCGCTCTTCGAGCAATTCTTGCAAAACATGAGCAGTGCCCCTGCACATTTGACCGATGAACTTACCTTCCAGGCGCATCAGTGGGCGTCGCACAACGCTTAGTAAAGAATACCGGCGCATTTCAAGTAGTAACGATGAGGTCGGCCCACTGTCCCATACAGTAGCACGTTTCCCGACAATGCGGCCAGCGCGCGGCGCCGCAGCAGACGACGCCGTTCAAGACCCCGCCCCTGCAGCACCTGGGCCTGCGCGATCTGCTACGCTGCTGCCGCCGCCTGACTCAAGCGCTCGCCCCATCGCGATGCAATGCGCTCCGAGTTTTTCCCTAAGTGTGAAACGGACTGTACATGTTCTTTTCAAGCGTAAATTAGATAAAGGGCTTATGCAACATGTATAACTTCATTGCGCCACCTCAATTTTTTGCAGTTATTACGATATAAAAAGTATATTGCAAAATAATTTACGTATATAACCTGAGAAACTATCTACGTTATATGGAATAGTATGTCGTGGCACCTACCGGATCTATCGGCTCCAAGGACAATGCCACCGTCCAGGGCATTAGCAAAAATATTTATTCAATGAATTGAGAGTTTGCAAGCCGAAAATGGCCCGTTACATAGGTGGAGTCAGTCTGGGACATGATCAAAAGCTTTTATTCAATAAATTAAGAGTTTGCAGGAGAAACTATCTACGTTATGTAATATAGTATCTCGTGGCACCTACCGTAACTATCGGCTAAATGCATAGTGCGATGTCGATAATGCGAATGAGAAACTATTATTCAGTAAATTATTCAAAAATGGGCATTTGCATAGGTGGAGTCCTTAGTCTGGGACTCCACTGGACGAAGCTGCTACCCGCGCCCTTTGAGACTCCAGCGCCGAGCAATTAAGTAGGGCTGCCTCCCATGCCTCTCTAGTGGGGGAATGGTTGGGGGAAACGGACGGATTCATCTGACATGCCCACACCATGTGAAAGTTATCGGAGACTTCCCCACAGTGAGGGCATCCCCCATCAACTTTCGGGTCAAAATGTTTCGCTATTGCAGGACACAACAGGGTTCTTGTCTGCAGGCGCCGCAGGGTTCGTTCATCGGCCTTTCTCAGGCCCTTAGCAGGGACCGGGAAAAGCCGATGACGTTCGTAATAGTCTGCCAGAACTTCCCTGAACCGCAGAAGCGGTTGTCTAATCTCTAAGTCGGAAGAGTCTGGTTGAGGTGCCCGGTGGGCAAGCGCTCGGGCGGCCGAGTCCGCAGCCTCGTTACCTCTAACGCCCTGGTGGCAGGAGCACAAATAATGTGTTTGGGTGAGGGGTCCGATTCCCTCACGGCTCGCTTTAAAATACGGTAGGCTAATGGCGATACCTCGCCCGCCAAGTAGTGCTCACAGGCTCTGCGCGAATCTGTGATGATTACCTTCGAATTCGGGTCCGAGGCGGCAAGTGCTATAGCAACCTCCTCCGCCTGCGCGGAGTTGAAAGCGAGGTAGGAAAGCTCGTCAACTCGTTGGTCCTGGTGAACTACGGCAGCCGGGGAGAATCCAGTGGGCGACGGCCCTACCACATCAACGTAGTATACACCCTGCTTTAATCCATATTGGTGTTCGAGGGCCCGAGTGCGCGCCTTTCGTCTGCCTTCATGTGTCTGCGTGTCCATGTGGCGCGGGAGTCGAGGAACCCAGAGCTCGTGACGCCAGAGCTCCGGGAGCCTGCATATCTCCTCTGGAATGCACTCGTCTTGTATGTGCAAGCGGTCTAGCAGGTGGCGCCCGGACACCGCCTGCGAGAGTCGCGTGCATTGGTTCACAAGGTGGGCCTGCTTCAACTCCTGGTAGGAGTTAAGCACACCTAGAGCCATCAACGTAGCGTTGCAGGTAGCCACCGGGAGGTCCAAAGCTCGCTTTGTAACCTTTCTTATGATGGCGTCGATCCGTTCATCGTGTTTCTTTGTAGTGCGAAGGTAGGTTACGGAGTATAGGATCCTGCTGGTTACGAAGGCATGGGCGAGCCGAAGCGCGTCCCTGCCCCGCAACCCGCCGCGTTTGTTGGAAACGCGGTGGATCATACGTCCGACCTGTTCGCCTACGCGTTTGAGTTTGTCGATAGTGGATTCCGCGCTGAGTCTGTGATGGACGAACAGACCGAGGATCCGGAATTCCTCGACCTCTCTAATAGGATCTCCCATCAGAGAGAGATGAAAACTCGTGTTGTCTTTCGGATTGGTTCAAATGTGTAGAAGTTCCGATTTCGCCGGAGCGCATTGGAAACCACAGTGGATTGCATAGCTATCGACGATGGAGGTGGCCTGCTGGAGGCGGTCCTCCATTTCCCCAACGCTCCCTTCAGTAGTCCAAATTGTTATGTCATCCGCGTAAATTGCGTGATGGATGCCTTCCACCCGGGCCAATTCTTGTGGAAGGTGCATCATGGCAATATTGAAAAGGGGTGGCGACAAGACCGCTCCCCGTGTTCCATTGGTGTATGGGCCATATTCCCCATCTTCGATCTTAAGGAGGTCCTGACGCTTCGAGAGGAAATCTCTGACGTAGACGAATGTCTTGTGCCCGCAATCTGTGGTGCTCAGGTTTGCCAGGATGCTGCCGTGACGAACGTTGTCAAAGGACCCCCTAAGCTTGAGGGCAAGGATGGCTTTGTCGTTGTGGCGCATGGCCGTGGGTGGTATTATGTCGCGATGTAGAAGGAGGAGGACGTCCTGTGCATACATATGCGGGCGGAAACCAAACATACTGTGTGCAAAGGGGCCCTTAGCCTCCATGTACGGAGGAGAGGCGATCCTGATCCATCTCCTCTATAAGTTTGCCCGCACACGAAGTCAGTGAGATGGACCTTAGGTTGTAGGTATTTACGGTCTTACCTGGCTTAGGAACGAAAGTGACTAAGGAGGTCTTCCAATCGGGAGGGAGTGGACGCCCGTCCCAGAACTGATTAATGTACTTTAGCAAGTGAAGGCCGGCCGAGTCCGGAAGATTCGCCAATAGTTTCACTGTTATGCGATCGCGGCCGGTGCCGCACCTCTGCGCATCCTAGCTAAAGCCGCCCTAAGGTCGGGGTATCTAAAAGAGGCATCAAGGTCTGGATTAGGCTTGGCCGCGTACTCGTACTCGGTGCCAATCGGGTCCTCTATGCAACAGAGACACGTGTCACACAGCGTGTCCGCGAGTTGAGCTGTCGTGCCTTGGTACCCGTGCAAAGCCCGCAGAAGTTGTCGTTGCGTCTCCCCTCTCGTCTGAGTGGGGTCAATGAGGCTGCGAAAGTGACGCCACGTCCCTCTCGAGCTCATCTGACGTGCTACCGAATTGCAATTTTCCATCCAATTTGAGTCCGTGAGCTGGGCAGCGTACACTGCGGCTTGCTCTGTGAGCTCGATAATGCGAGCCTTAAGCTTCCGATTCAGCTTTTGCTTCTTCCACCATTTGGTAAGGCTTTTTTTTTAATGCGAGGGTAAGTGCCTCAGGGCATACAGGGGTATGGGATGGTGGTGAATAAGGATGATTAAATGAATGAAAATAGATTTTCTGACCTAATGAAGTCCAAGGGGGATCAATAATGCGGTCCCTGCGTCCAAGCAGTGTAATCGCTCGGATTATGTGGCGAGAGTCCCGCTGCTGCGAGGTGCCGTAGCCTCGTCGGTTTCAGCGCAGGGCAAACCCACAGCAGGTGGTGGATGTCGGCTTCAGCATTTCGCGAATTGCAGAGTGGACGCTCAGGACGAGGATATAACGGGTGAAAGTGCGGCCACTTCCTAGTCACGGCAGGAGTGAGTGCAACCCCGACCCGGATCCACCGACGCGCAACCTCCTCTGCACGGGTAAGACCGCGGGGGAGGTTTACCGCACACGGAGGTATGAGAGCACGTGTGCGGCGCCGGAGGTGCTCCTTTCTTGTTAAAAGGAGGGTGGCATCATCTAGGTGAAAGAGTTGAGGCAGTGACGATGGAGAGGTCGCTAGACGGGTCACAGAATCCGCACGGCTTTGGAAGCTTAGAAGGTCGCGTGGGATCCACTCGACAGATATTGGCTGCGGGATGCGTGTCGCCAGAAGATGGATCTGTTGGCATATGTCAGGGCTGCGACTGACGCGTCGCAGAAGCCGCGTCGCCTGGAGGGCATGAGTACGGAAGACGATGCGGGCCGTTGGGACCATGGGAAAGGCGGCCACAGAACACAACGCTTCTCGGACAGCAAGGAGCTCAGCACAAAAGGAGGAAGGAGGTTCTTGGATTTGAAACCGGGTCGTCTTATTAAGGGCAGGTGCGCATGGCAATTAATTGCAGTGGTTGTTTCAGAGTCCTGAATAGTTGCATCCACGTAAAGGACGATGGAGCCAAGTGGCAGGTGGGCATCTTGAGCTATAATTCCGTCACGAAGTGACGCCGCCGCGTGAGTTGATGTCGGGCGATGTATATCAGTTGGCTAGTTATCACTCAGCTGTACAAAACTCCAGGGAGGAGGAACTGGCGATGGTGATGGTAGAAGCGAGTTCGAGAAAGCGTAAGCCCTGAGAGCACACGATGCGTGTGAAAGGCTGGCCTTAAGCCTGCTAGCATCACGTCGCTGCTGCACCAGTTCATCTAGTGTGTTCTGCTGTGCATTTTCTTGGAGAGCCACGATCAGGGTGATGCGGGGAAGGCAAGTGATGACCCTCATTGCCTCGCGATTAACCGCCTCAAGGCGATCCTATTGTGCCCTCGTCAAATGCTGGAATTGGGCTTGATAAACAAGGCTTGGTTGCACTACCGCCTTCACCAATTGTCGCGCAACATATGAGCTGGCGCCGCCCGTTTTAGGAGCAATGCGCCTAATCAGACCCAACGTCTGAATTGCTTGCTTTTTAGCACTGGAGAGCCACGCAATTCCGGTTCCCGACTCGTGTACCATCAGACCCAGAATTTTTATAGTTGAACATTGTTGAAGAGCGGTTCCGTATAGATGAAGACGAATGGGTGTTGCAGAGAGTTTACGCCGGCCCCAGCGATTGGCGACTGACATGTAAGCAGATTTGCTAACGGAAAGCCTAAGGCCGACCGAAGAAGCGCAAGTCGCCGTGATATCTAAAGCTGATTGAAGGGCAGCGGCTTGAGTCTGCAAGTCGGGATGAGTGCTCCATACCGTGATGTCATCAGCGTACAACAAGAACTTTATGTCGGGTACATCGTGTAAGCGCCATGCAAGCGGGATGAAAGCAATATTGAATAATGTGGGTGACAATACAGATCCATGGGGTATGCCACGAAGAGGGACAAATGAGCCGACGGCGTCACCACTGAGGCGAATTGCAATATGTCGGTCTTCGAGGAAGGATTTGACAAAATTCCGTACTCTAGGGGGAAAATGCAGCATGTCAATTGAAGCCAAGATAGCAGCATGACTGATGTTATCATACGCATTTTCGACATCCATAGCGAGGACAGTACGGACAATGTGGCTACGAGCTGATGATAAAACCGAGGATGCCAAAACATCCAGCCCATCTTCAGCACCTATGGATGGACGGAAGCCAACTTGAGCAGGGTGGTAGAAACCGTGGTGCTCTAGCCACCACGACAGTCGTGTGGCTAGCATTTTCTCAGCAAGCTTGCACAACGTTGACGTTAGGGAAATTGGTCGGAAGTTGCCAAGGTCAGTCGGCGGCCTGCTTGGTTTCGGAATCGGGATCACAATAGCTGACTCCCAGCCTGGAGGGACAACGCCATCTAGCCATACCTTGTTAATGGTGTCGAGGAGTTGAGGCAGCACAGCGGAACTCAGATTCTTGTAGGCCTCACAAGTAATAGAGTCTGGACCGGGTGCTGTCTTGCGACTGGTACCATCTATCGCTGCAAGCAACTCAGGCATGGTGAAAGAGCTTGCAATCCCCTCAGAGTCTGCTGTAGATGGTAACCTGTCGATATGTGTTGGAATGCCTGCCAAGGAAGCACCATTGGCTGTTTGAGGCAACACGTCGTACTGCGGGAAAAACTTCCGGACTGCTTCTCTGGCGAAATCATCCGGCGACAAGCCAGCAGCGAAGCAGGCTGTGGCTGCCGCGTCTGGACGACGGCAACCATGTTCCAGGGCACGGAACATTCGCCAGAGAGAAGCATTCGATGTCTTGGATGAAAACCGCTCACACCACGTATGCCAGTGCCTCCGCGAGAGGTCGCGTTCATATCTGCGGGCCTTAGCAGTAAGGAAATTCAATCCTGTACGTGATTGTGCAGAAGTGGGGTCTCGGGATGCTGCCAGCTCAGCTTGTCCGCGAGCAGCCCACAAGTTGAGCAGGTCGATATCCGGTGCCGGTCGATCGACGTCTACCCAGCTGATGGTTGTACCTTCATTAAGCGCGCTTTGTATGCGGTCAACAAGTAGTGGTGATGAGTCACAGAGGTATCTTGGAGAACGGAGCGAAAGGCGTCCCAGTTGACCACAGAACACTTGCGGCGCAATCGGCGGGCCTGCGACGGATGAAGGCCGATGATGATAGGGTGGTGGTCCCTACCCCAGCAGTCGGGCTCCAGGTGCCAAGTGCGAGTGCCGGGACCCGACCACCGCGAAAGATCCGGTGCGTATGTTGTACGTCGAGCTTGAGGCACAGCCTGCGTAGTTGAATCCGGATGGTTCAGTAGCACAAACAACGCATCCGCGAAGGCGTCCCGCACACGCCTACCTCGAGGGCTAGAAGTAGGGTACCTCCAATCGGGGTGAGGGGCGTTGAAATCACCACCAACTAAAATAGGGCACGCTGGGTATTGGCGACAGACATTCACTAACCAGCCCAGATTAATTCTTGAAAAAGAGCCACCGGCTGGTCTTACATAGTATGACACTACCACAACAGTTGCCTTGGGTAGCTACATAGCTACGCCACTACCTCCTGATATGAGTTACACCAGTTTTCAAGAGAAAGGCAGACCTGAGAATAGCGCGTATCAACATACACTGCCGCCTTTCCTGGATGGACAGCTGTGTGCACGCGACGTTCACTCATCGAAGGAGACACGTATCCACTGAAGCCCGGAATGGCAGGCAAGGCGTTGGTCTCCTGTAGTAACAGGGCCCACACCTGCAGCTTGTTCATACGTAGACGGGATTTAAGCTCCTCCACTTTCGTGGAGAGCTCTCTACAGTTCCACTGAAGCACGCCATAAACACCTGTGCCCGCCATTTTGATTACGAGTCCAGGCGTTGTAAAATCACAGATGTCAGGTTGGATAACTGGCTGACCATGAACCGCAAAAGGGATGTTGTAGATTTATCCGGCAATGGAGCTGAAGACCTGGTAGACTCTGCGACTGATACAGCAGGGCGTGACAGAGACAATGATGCAGCAGAATCGATAGTTGTAGTGGTGTGAGATTCCACTGCACGTCGCCGACGCACAAGTAGTTCACGGTGCTGTCGGAGCTTGGATACCTCCGCTAAAAGGCGGGCAATTTGATTGTCAACTGCTGCCATATCATGACGCGGATGTTCCGGCCCGCTCTGCTTCTGTGTAACCAGCGGGCGACGGCGGTCTTTGCGAAATTTGTCACTGTAAGTCTGTTGGGAATGGGGTGCAGGCGGGTCGGGCTCGGAAAGCTCTGGCCGGTCGTCGTCATCCCACTGTAGCGCCGCAAACCTGTTAGATGTCTGCACTGGTTGTGTTGCAGCATGCTGAGGCCATTTCTTATGAATCCCGCGACGAACCTTCTGAGTGGCCTTTTGCTTTGTTGGACAAGTTGGAGAAGTGATCTCGTGGTCGTCGGTCTTGCAGAGTCCACATCGGTAAGACACTTTACAGCTTCATCTGGCGCTGTAAATGGACAGAATCGGCGCATGTGGCCCGGTCGGAAACAGTTGTAACAATAGACGACACTGGGTTTATATGGCCGAGGTCGTAGAATGCAGCCATAGTAGTACAGGCGGGCTGGGGGAGTTGGTGGGCCCTGCAAGGTGACGATGCAAGAGCACCCCTTTCCCATGTAACACGCTTGAATGACACGGTGAGTAGGACAGTAGAGCTCACGCTGGAGAGCAGTCTGGTCCTCGCCAACGTCAACGTTGTAAACGACACAGCACTGTACATCCGACCCCTCTACCAGGTACACCTGGACCGGCAGGGTGACTTCGCCTGTTATCGAGAGACGTTGAAGCGTTTGCAAACGCTCGACAGCAGCTAATGTCGGGAGCCACACAGAGATGGTATTTGACTTCTTCCTGGCCGTGAAGCCGCGGAAGCCTGTGGTGCCAAGACAAGCGTCTAGGTTCGCCTGAATAATCATCTTAGTATTCTCCGTGAGGCTTGTAGGGGCCAGAGCTTTAATGGTTGCTTTATAGCAAACCGAGCTCGGTGTCGACACAACTGGGTGGTCAGTCGTTAGACAGGAACGCTTGCCTTGGGAGCCACTGTTGGCCGAACACGAATCTGGTGCAGATTGCTCCGAAGGACGCTTCTGAGAACCACGGGGGGCCGACGGCGCAGATGTTAGCGCAAAAGACAAGTCCATAGGGGTACTCGTTTCGTCATGCACAACAACTGGAGCCCCATTCCCGATCGGTGTATGGGAAGCCATAGCCGGGCTCCGCCCTGAGGGCAGATCACTCACGGTCTGATGTGCATTTCGGGAAGGCGATGGGTGGGCTGTAGCCGAAGGACTTGGAGCAGGAACCAGGAGCTGGGATCCAGGCTCAGGTGTCAATTGTGCGGCCGGTCATGCCGTCGTGATGAGCGGCGCCGGCGAATCTACCACCGCCAGCGCGTCACCGGAGGTACTAGGCCTAGTCCCGGTGTACAATTCAGCCGCAGGGCCGATGGAGTGACATTCGCTGAATGTCAAAAAACCAGACTGCGCATGAGCGTCCAGAGCGTCCTCAGATGTCTTGGGGTCCAATCTCTTGACGTATGGAACGTATTTACGCGGAAGGCGAGATTTTTTACAGGAGCGCTGAAGCCACCTTAGCAGGGAAACTTCGTCATCCCACAGGTGCATTAGGTGATTTTCCACTGCGGGGATGTCTTCGGAAGTCTGAACTGTCGTAACGTATTGTTGCTGTATTGTGTTCAATTGCTTTGCCCACTCAGCGTAACCCCTGGAAAAGAGTACGGGAGGTACCTCCTGCATTCTGAACTTATGCCAATCGGTCAATTTGGCCTTGCCCCACTTTTTACGAGCCGCCCTCGCCAGAAGAGTGATCCGGAGAAGGCAGTGATCGCTACCAAGACAGTCCCCCAGGTTCTCCCAGGCGGCATCTTTAGCGTTCTTAGCGAGAGATAGGTCAGGGCATGTGTCACGTGTTACCGAATTGCGCACGCGTTTGGGCCATGCCGGATCCGTGAGCAGCGTGAGAGGAAGTGCGGAGGTTAACTCCGCCAGCTTGCGTCCTCTGGCCTTCACAAAGCGGTATCCCCAATGAAGGCTGGGAGCGTTGAAGTCCCCAACAATCACGAGAGGATCCTTGTCAGCCGATTTCAGCGCGCGGTAGAAGATTTCGTTGAAACTTACGCGCTGCTTGTGTGGGGTGCAGTAAATATTAAGAATATGTATTGACGGGTAATGGCGCTTATTTGGCAGGACCTTGACCATGGTGTATTCCTGATCAATCTCCAAGTCGAGGTCGACCGGGATGGCGGTGTACGCCTTGTTCACCAGGATGCACGTTGTAGGACATCCCTGAAACGTGCAATACCCAGTGAATTTCGCTTCCGCGCCGGGTTCCTGTAGAGCCAGGACCGCCGGCACGGAACCGAGGGACTGCAGGTAAAGCTGGAGGTGCGACCGTTTCTTCCAGCTCCGAAAACCCCTGTAGTTCACCTGTATGATCTGGAATTTCTCTTCTACGGCTTTATTATGGGCTTTCCTCTGGGGTCGGCTAGCCATAGTGAATGTTGTTTTTTAATTTTGAGGGGCATGCCCTATCCCCGAAGGCGATGGCGCCTGAGAAAGAGGCACCACGACCTCCGGGGAGGCGGCAGCCGGACTGTGTTCCAGGGAGCCTATGGTCTTACGAGTGACCACCTTTCGCCGACGCGAATCCGGTCGCTGGCAACGAGAGCGAGAGCGGCTGTTCCTAAATTGGGCGCTAGCCCGTTCCTGTACTGTGGACAGGACAGAGTCAATCACGGCTGGAGTTTTGCTCTGCACAATGTGCGGGAGCTGCTGTTCCCAGAGTTCCCGGAAGGATGCCCTGATGTCCGCTAAAATTTTACCTGGCATGTCCACAATTGTGCATTCTAAATTTTCCAAAAGGTGCTCCATAATGGGCATGCGCTCGACTGTTGTGCTGCCCGAGCACTGCGAGACGCTAGATAGTCCTGAAGTGACCAAGGCCCTGTCATCTTGTTCTGCCACCTCAGCTTGCTGCATGGGCACCGAAGGCCCGTCCTGTGCCCGAGGCTCCGTAAGCTTGGTCAATTTTGCCTCTAGCTCTTCTATTTTGTTAGCAGCGGCAGACAGCCATCGGCTGCAACTCGGGTATGCAACAAGCACAGACGCGAGGAAGATTTCTGCTACGGCGCCGGGGCTGCGATGTTCTGTGAGTAGCAGAAAACGCGTCATGAGACTGTCGCCCGCGCCCGCTGCCCGGCTAATGTCATTACGGTTTGGTCTATGAAATCGTTGACGCTAGATACTGGAAAGTTCACTGGAACGGAAACTGAGCGGTAAGACGCACATTAAAGAAAGGCATGGCATATGGTCATGTTTGTGTTATGAATTAATGCTCTGGATTACGAAGAAATTGGCAGTGGTTTAGCTCAGCTACGTCAGGATGTACGTAGCGTAAATGTATGGTTATGTTTGGTTAATTTTCCAGTCGTTTGCGCCGACTGGCAGCGGCTCGACTCTCGTTAACTTCCATGTCGAGCGCGCTGCATCAAGCGTCTCTCCCGCGCATCTATACGCACGGTGCGCCCTGCTCGCGCATGCGCAGTGCCGCGCGGCGCCGCAATCGTAAATACGCGTTGTCCGACGTTATCGGCGCGCAGGCGAGCCTCGTTAGACGCCGTGGGCGTCGAATCGCGTTAGCCTGGTTGGCCGCGTCTGGTTACGTTGGCGGCGCCAATGCGTCGAACCATGGCTCTCGCCAACGTGACGTAACGTGTGCGCGCGTTCGCGCTACGTCCGACTATATTTATGCCTTAAATGCAGCAGCGGGCGCGCATGGCGCCGGCGTGTCTGCGGAGACTGCGCCTCAATTCGCCTGCGCCTCCTTTCCTTCGCAGTCTCCGCAAACACGCCGGCGCCTTCTCAATATTGAGAGGGTGTTGCGCAGCTGCGCCTCTCGTGATGTCACGCAGCTCTCGCGCATGCGCAGTGGGGCAGTCGCAGAAGCACGCAAAGCTTGGCCGCAACCCGCGTAGTGTAGCTTTACGCTACAAAAGAAGCAGCGAGAAATCGCACGCTGAGAAGACCGATAAACATACAGCGCGACGCAACTTGCGAAATAATAATAAAACGTGCAAGAAGTTAAAAGAAAAAAAATATTGAATCGTCGCGACGGCTCATCACAGTCGCCGTAGACGTCGAGGTCGCTGCAATGAAAATATTTTTGAAAAGTTCTGATAGCGTCCACGCAACAATGGTTGCTTGCGTACTGTCAAATGCCCATATTCTGCGGCCTAAAGCTCACGGCACGGTGCGTAAACGCGCACGCAGCGAAAGCGAAAGTGTGCGCGGACATGCATGCAGACGCCCAGTCGGTCGCTGCGAACTCGGGCGATCGCTGGATTGATGCCTCATTGTGTTATACTCCATTTAGTTATGCAGACAGCCCACTATAAGAACATATTTCACATAGTTTGCTCACAGCGTTTGCCTATAGGTTTCACTCAAGAAGGTGGTTCGGGAGACTCCATCGCGGCGACCGTGCGCAGTGGCGTTGACGCACGTATTCGGTAAAGAGATAGCGCCTGTAAACGATTCTGCGCTTTCAGTTTGCCCAAGATGTTATCAACAGTCAAAAACTTCCCTCGTTTAGAGGGTACTTACATAAATGTCCAGGAGGGCTGCCGCGTGGTGTTTTTATTGAACGCCCTCAGCAAAACCTAGGAGGAGCGCGCCGCAGTGGTGACTCATACTACGCAAAGGAGGCGCTTCGCACAGATGGCGACTCCGTAAGTCCTCGTCCCGAATTCACGACGCATTTAATTTGCTCTGTTTGTGTGAACTCGGAGTGCACTTACTCTATTGGAGTTGTAGCAGAACTCCTCGCAAGGGAGTCAGGAAGCTATATTGCGTCAAGGGGAGTCACGAGCACTCCTTTCTTGCACGCACAAGCACACAAGAAAGCGCTTCCCTCTGTGTGCACTTTGTTCGTTGTTTGCATCTGTTAGCGCTGCAAGGTATGGTATACATTTCCAACCCGTTCTTACAAATGTGAACTCACCAGTAAAGGTGATTCAATGACTTTGAAATAGGCGCGAAAAAATTTGAAATGTTGGCTCGTTGATTTGCGGTACATACACTGCATCGCAACTGGTGTCTTGAGAATGAGCGACGCAGTGTAGAGTAGAGACACATTGACTCTTGATTTGTTGCGCTATTTGATGATATTGGAGATGCTGTCAACTTCCTTGGCCTGCTTTACCACAACATTAGATTGTCAAACGAAGACTGAAATGAGCTGAAGAAGTGAGGAAGTAAAAACTCACCCACCTGTCTACCCCGTGGTTATTTTTTGGTCTAAGAAAGGGAAGTCGTGGCGATTCTGTTATGCGAGAATAAGTAATTGACGCACATTTAACTGCTTCTGCTAGAGTACCCGTACGCTATTAAAAAATTTCGCATACTTTTGGGATAATTGGGTCGCACAACAATAATCGTCATCTGTATTACCCGTGTTTCTTTTCGTTAGCGCTGCGCGCCCAGTACTTCCAGGTCACGAACGGCAAGCGCGTTATCAGCATGACACAGCATTCTCGACAGGCAAATGACGAGCGCAGAGGTTTCAAGAAAAGAAACGGAAGCAAGGCAGATGACGATTACTGTTGTTGGACAAGAGACGCTCCAAAGGGCGCAAACTTTTTAAAGAGTGTATGCTTCCAAATGGGGTACGTTATAAGCTACCATTAGGCGATAGCAGAGGAAAGTCGTTTTAGCAGCGAGAGAGATTAATCTTCCAAGCTGCGTTAAAAATGTAACACGCACTTACTCTCGTAAAAAAAGCAGTGGCTGGAACTCCATTTGTTCTTATGGGTACGTAGACGCCCAAACTTCGTGTTCTCCCATTTCGTACCATTGTAGCTTTGTTTTTGTCTGCCTGGAGCACCGCTGCTTTTCAGTAAAACGGCAAGGCGACTCAACACAATCCAACCCTCGCGATAACTTTGTCTATTCGTTTATAACTCGTTGCAAGCCTGTAGTGGAGAATTGAGAGGCCCGTTGCAATATAAGCGTCCCGAAGCAATAGCAGAGAGCACGATCGATGCTGCGATCCTATCATTTCTTGACACTGCACTTAATTCGCCGCGTGTCCAAGATGTGTTGAATGTCGGGAGGACTACGAATTAAAGAGAACGCGACTCACCGAGAAGCGCGCACGGAGAGTCGATCGCTGAAGCTGGCTTCGATTTCCGTTTATGTTCGATTTCAGAAGGAATCGATTGTTGTTGAGACGCGGTAGCCTTGTGCAGCCGAGTCGACTCCCTAACGTGGATTGGTTTAAATTCCTTGTGGGCTTGTGACCATGTCGTTACTTGCGTGCTTTCTTCTTTTATGCCTCCGGTTTTACAACTTCACGTAGCAAGGACGATTCGCTAGTAGAGAAAGAGACAGAAAGCGAGAAAGGCAAGGGGGCTAGTCGTAGCCACTCGAGCTACTGTTGTGACTCTAGTGGTCATTCACCGTGTCGGTCTGCCTCAGACGAATGGCGGTCGTGATGGGCTTCTCTTTACCCAAATGAAATACCGCAAAATCCGGAACATGATATCTGATTATAATTAGAAGTCTCGATTTAGAACGACGGAATGGCAAGAAAGCAAACACAAATAAAACCGCTTCTTGTTCGAATAAAAGCACCTTCTTTTTGATGACGTCACGTTGCCGGCATCAGTGAGGCAACCTCTTGGGTTAGGATTTCCCACTCGACTCTTTGTCATTTGGGAACGCCGATAAGCATAAACGAAAGGGACTGACTGCTTCCTTAACGCCACGCCAGCCATTTTTACACTCGGGCAATGTTCCGACTTTGGGGAACGTTAAAGAACACGCGGTGTTTGGATCGCACCGCTGGTACGATCTGTTGGGAACTCGGCGCTGACGCCCGTGGTTGTACCTGGGTCGCAAGCCCCAAGGGTAGCGTTGGCCTGGCGGCCTGGGGTACAACTGGAAGCATCCGAAGGTCCCGGCAAAGCATGAGTCGACTGGTAACAACAAAACAACTTGTTTATTTTAACATTGCAAAGAGTTGGCGGTCAGGTTTGACCGAAGTAGAGAGACGGGAGAGCACTTCACCCAACAGAAGAAATCGGAGCCCTTCTTTTGGCGTCCGGGGCAGCTGTTTTTATGCTCTCGCAGTTGAGGGCAAGAAGGAACCCCTCAAAAGACGAGCACGTGAATGTACAATGGGCTAATGGTGACGCACACTGTCGTAGCGCTGCCGTAGCACCATGTCGAGCACGATCTCGTAGCACCCTATTGTAGCGATGCCGTAGCACCATGTCGAGCACGATCTCGTAGCACCCTGTTGTAGCGATGCCGTAGCACCATGTCGAGCACGATCTCGTAGCACCCTGTTGTAGCGCTGCCGGTCGGGCACAATGACTGTAATGAGAGGATGATCCCTGCTTTCGCAGCGCCTGGTTCTGGCACAATGACTGGAATGCGAGGGTGATCCTTTGCGGTCGCATCGCCGCAGTCGCGCCTGGAAACACCTGCCGATGAGCGTTGCGGCGACGACGATCGGGCCAAAATGTCTGCCGCCCCGCCGCAGTCGCGCCGGCAAAACCACGTGTCGCAGGCGAAACGCAACAGACCGCCCCGCCGGGGGAAGGAGATCCCGATGGACAGGGGACTGCATCCGCTGTCCGGAGGGATGTCGCTCGATGATGCTCATAACCGAAGTCGGGCGTCCCTCGACGTTTCTTGAGCGCAGCGCACAGAGAAGGCCTCGTTCTCTCGTTCAGGTTCGCACGGGACACTGCAAAGTGACTTCGGGAGAGTTCACATTTTTGTTCTCGTTCCCGGCAAGCGTTAGAACTACGCTGAAACTCAACCGCTCAGTCAGCAAGCACGGCACAACCCTCACTAAGCCCTGCCAGGCTCTTTCCCCTTTTTATACCACTGCCTAGTTCCTTACAGTAGTCTAGCATCACTCAGAACGCGTCCACAAATTGAAAAATTGCACTAGAAAGCATATCATCACTTTGAAACACTAAACAAAAGCAATATGTTAAAAAAAATCCGGCCTCAGGAAGAAAAACATCAGTAACAAACAATTTTGAGGCTGATTCCTACGTTAGGGGCTTCGACTTAAGCCATCGGCGTTACCGTTGAGACTCCCCTTTTTGTAACGCACCTCAAAGGAATATTGTTGTAAAGCGAGGCTCCAGCGCAGGAGGCGGCCATTTTTGGGAGAGATGGTCTGCAGCCATTGGAGAGGGCAGTGATCCGTCTCAATGATAAACCTCGAGCCGGCTAGATAGCATGACAATTTGTGAACGGCCCACACGAGACACGCACACTCTTTCTCGGTGGCGCTATACGCCTGCTCACGACTGGTCAGCTTACGACTAGCATACAGGACGGGGTGTTCTACTTCTCCATTTTCCCGTTGGCACAGTACAACGCCCATGCCTCGCTCACTAGCATCGCACTGAACAATGAACCCTTTTGTATAGTCTGGCGATCGTAGCACAGGCTGGCTTGTTAGGGCACTCTTTAGGGCGCTAAACGCTCTTTCCTTTGTCTCGTCCCAGACGACTGTTTGGGGCTCTGTCTTTCTTAGAGCATCCGTCAGGGGAGCCGCGATATCAGAGTACCTAGGGATGTACCTCTGATAGTAGCCGGCGACACCTAAGAACGACCGAATATCGGTCTTTGTGCGCGGTTGCGGAAAGTCTCGCACAGCGGCCACTTTTATTTCAGAGGGGCGGCGACGACCCTGACCAATCACGTGACCGAGGTAGACAACCTCGGCCTGTGCTAACTGGCACTTAGGAGCCTTTACTGTCAAGCCTGCTTCGCGCAGGCGGGTTAGCACTGCCCGCAAGTGTGTCATATGCTCAGACCAGGATGCGGAGAATATCGCTACGTCGTCTAGATACGGTAAAGCGAATTCTTGCTGTCCCCGCAACACTTTATCCATGAGGCTTGAAAAACAGTATGGCGCGTTCTTCAAACCAAAACTCAACACTTTAGGACGGAATGTTCCCATTGGTGAAATGAACGCCGCATACCTACTAGCCTCTTCTGTAAGTGGAACCTGCCAATAACCCCTGACAAGATCTAGGGTGGAAATAAACTGAGCGCTACTAACTTTCTCAAGGCGCTCCTCGATGTTAGGGATCGGATAAATTTGATCCTTAGTGATGGAATTAAGCCTGCGGTAGTCGACGCAAGGACGAGGTTCCTTGCCCGGTACCTCAACTAAAATCAAAGGGGAGGTATAATCACTCTCACCTGCCTCAATAACACCGAGCTGTAGCATTTTCTTTACCTCAGCCTCCATAATATCGCTCTGGCGGGGTGACACCCGATACGCCTTGGATCGTACTGGCTCTGTGGAGGTAAGTTCTATATCATGAGTAAGTACAGAAGTCCTACCAGGCCTCTCAGAGAACAGACCTTGAAACTCTTGTAATAGCCGGTGTAGTTCGGTTTTCTGCTCGGGCGACAGCGGTGCTTTACTGATAAGGTCACTAATGACTTGACCGGTGTCTTCCTTGTTCGTCACTGAGCCTAGTCCCGGAAGCTCGACCGGAAGCTCTTCAGGAACGTTTACCATCATGCACACCACTGCTTCCCTTTGTCTATAAGGTTTGAGCAGATTACAGTGGTAAACTTGCTGTGCTTTCCGCTTTCCTGGCAGACTTACCACGTAGTTAACGTCCGACAGTATCTGAACAAATCGTGCTGGGCCCTCCCACTGCACGTCTAGTTTGTTGTTTAGCGATGTGCGCAATATCATGACCTCATCGCCAACCTCAAAACGACGGGCCCTGGCTGTCCGATCATAATAAACCTTGGCCCTCTGCTGGGCCTTTGTCATTGCTTCACCTGACAACTCCTGTGCCCTTCTTAAGCGTTCGAGGAGCTTAAGCACGTACTCCACCACGACTGGGTCGTCGCCCCTACCTTCCCACGATTCTCGAAGCATGCGAAGCGGAGATCGAAGCGAGCGACCGTACACCAGTTCAGCTGGCGAAAACCCCGGAGCCGCATGCGGCGCGGTCCTTAAAGCAAACATCACCCCAGGCAGACACAGCTCCCAGTCAGTTCGATGTTCAAAACACAACGCTCTCAACACGCGCTTCATGACGGAGTGGAGCTTCTCAACGGAATTCGACTGTGGGTGGTACACTGAGCTGTGTAGCAGCTTTATCCCACACCTTTCGAGAAAAGTTGTCGTCAAAGCGCTAGTAAACACTGTGCCCTGATCTGATTGGATTTCCGCAGGAAAACCAACTCGCGCAAATATGGACAGTAGTGCATTAACTATCTCAACTGAGCTGAGTTCTTTAAGCGGCACTGCTTCAGGGAACTTTGTCACTGGGCAGATCACAGTCAAAATGTGTCTGTACCCCGTGGCTGTTACCGGCAGAGGTCCCACAGTATCAATAACGAGCCGTCTAAAAGGCTCCGTAATAATAGGTACCAATTTCAACGGCGCCCTCGATTTGTCCCCTGGTTTGCCCACCCGCTGACAAGTGTCACATGTCCTCACGAAATGGTCTGCGTCCCGAAAACACCCTGGCCAATAGTACTCTTGCAAGAGACGGTCCTTAGTTTTCTTAACTCCTAGGTGTCCGGACCACGAACCCCCATGCGACAAGCGCAACAGATCCTGACGATAGCATTGAGGAACGATCAGCTGATCGAACTCCACTCCTCTGCGGTCTAGATACTTCCGGTACAGGACTCCACCTCTTTCCACAAAACGCGCAGTTTTCCTGGCGATACCTTCTTTGACATTGCAGCGCACGTTTTCCAGGCTGCCATCCTTTTTTTGCTCGGCTATCAAAGCCGACCGGCTGACTTTTAGCAACCTATCAAGTCCGTCTGACGTAGGCGCGATGAGCAAATCAGTAGATAGCTCTTCTAACTTTCCCGAATCGGGATTTTCCTCTCCAGTATCTGGCGCCTTCAACGCTACAGACTCAATTTTATTCTGTTCGGGCGTGCTCTGAATATCAGCTTGCTGCGCCTCTGACCCTTTTTCGTTGTTTGATAACGTCGGCCCCGCAACTACCGCCTTTGCAGCGAGCTCCCGAACCTTCGATCTGGTTAAGGCCAGAACACTAGCTTCACCAAACAAAAGCCCCTTCTCGCGCAGGAGGTGATCGGACCTGTTTGAAAATAGGTACGGGTACTGGGGTGGCAGCATAGATGACACTGCCGCCTCCGTCTCAAGCGCTCCGAAAGGTCCTTCAATAAGCACCTTTGCTACTGGCAGACACACGCTATGAGCTTCCACGGCTTGCTTGATCCATGCGCACTCGCCCGTGAACATATGGGGTTCTACATAAGACGGGTGAACTACATCCATTGTAGCTGCGGAATCGCGAAGCACTCGGCACTCTTTCCCGTTCACGAGGAGGTCTCGCATGTAAGGCTCGAGAAGCTTCATGTTCTCGTCAGTGCTGCCTATTGAAAAAAACACAACTTTTGGTGTTGTTTCCGGACACTGCGCCGAAAAGTGACCCGGCTTCTGGCACGTATAACAAACGCCCGCTCGCCTCATCTCGAACCGCTTTCTGCGTTCGGCTTCGGCTGCCGCCGTCTCTTTACGTTTGGTCGGACTGCTTTCACTTGCATCCTCACTACGCGTGTTCCCCTTTGCTCTCATGGGTGTGAACTTCGGCCTCTCAAACTTCGAGCCAAATTCACCCTTTTGACCGTCCTTAGCTCCGCGAGCCCGACGCGTCACAAACTCCTCGGCTAGCTCAGCGGCTTTAGCCACCGTACAAACGTCTGGCCTATCCAAGACCCAGTATCGCACGTTCTCCGGTAACCGACTATAAAACTGTTCTAGCCCGAAACACTGCAGAACTTTATCGTGGTCACCAAACGCTTTCTCTTCTTTGAGCCACTCCTGCATGTTCGACATAAGCCTATACGCAAACTCTGTATATGACTCACTTTTGCCTTTCTCATTTTCCCGAAACTTCCGACGGAACGCCTCCGCAGACAGCCGGTACTTTTTTAGAAGACTCGATTTCACTGTGTCGAAGTCCTCTGCCTCCTCTCTATCCAAGCGAGCGACTACGTCGGCCGCCTCGCCGGGTAACAAAGTGAGCAAGCGCTGTGGCCACGTTTCCCGAGAGAACCCCTGCTTCTCGCACGTTCGCTCAAAGTTAACCAGGAACAAACCAATGTCCTCTCCAAGCTTAAACGGCCGCATCAGGTCAGTCATTTTGAACAATACGCGTTCTCCTGCACCGTGTGCCTGACTTCCATTACGAGCGCGTTCCATCTCTACCTCAAGACGCTTCATTTCCAAAGCGTGTTGACGGTCACGCTCTTGTTTTTCTTTTTGTTCTTTAAGTTCGCGCTCTTCTTTTTCTTTTTGCTCTTTAAGTTCGCGCTCCTGTCTTTTTGCAGTCTCCCTCTCTTCAATAGTCTCAAGGCATTCCGACAGCTCGTCATCCTCAGCCTCTAACTCAAGAATAGCCTTTAGCAGTTCAGGTTTTCTTAGTTTGTCTGAGACATCCAGACCCAACTCTCTTGCAAGCTCCAACAATTTCGGTTTGCGCAACGACTTCAAATCCATGGCTGCTCTGAATGCTGCTTTCTCTACTGCTTACTATTGTCTTGCCGCAAACTAACCCGGCAGCAACGACAACCACAATTACCAGCTCTGTTTCTGACACTAACAAAAGCCTGGCAAAGCTCAGAAGAAGAAAGTCCCGCACTCACCAAACCTCGCAGTCAAGAGTTCAGCGCAGTCGTTCCGCTGCAGGCAACCAGTCATCACACAGGGCTCGTTGCACTGCTCCCGGATCGTCGTTGAGCTGCTCAGCATACAGTCAACTGCATCTCTTCGCTGCTGGCCTCCGTTGTCGCGATCTCACCGCTGGCAGACAGTTGTTTGAAGTCGGAGGTGATCTCACCGCTGCCAACCAGATGTTTGGATCGCACCGCTGGTACGATCTGTTGGGAACTCGGCGCTGACGCCCGTGGTTGTACCTGGGTCGCAAACCCCAAGGGTAGCGTTGGCCTGGCGGCCTGGGGTACAACTGGAAGCATCCGAAGGTCCCGGCAAAGCATGAGTCGACTGGTAACAACAAAACAACTTGTTTATTTTAACATTGCAAAGAGTTGGCGGTCAGGTTTGACCGAAGTAGAGAGACGGGAGAGCACTTCACTCAACAGAAGAAATCGGAGCCCTTCTTTTGGCGTCCGGGGCAGCTGTTTTTATACTCTCGCAGTTGAGGGCAAGAAGGAACCCCTCAAAAGACGAGCACGTGAATGTACAATGGGCTAATGGTGACGCACACTGTCGTAGCGCTGCCGTAGCACCATGTCGAGCACGATCTCGTAGCACCCTGTTGTAGCGATGCCGTAGCACCATGTCGAGCACGATCTCGTAGCACCCTGTTGTAGCGATGCCGTAGCACCATGTCGAGCACGATCTCGTAGCACCCTGTTGTAGCGCTGCCGGTCGGGCACAATGACTGTAATGAGAGGATGATCCCTGCTTTCGCAGCGCCTGGTTCTGGCACAATGACTGGAATGCGAGGGTGATCCTTTGCGGTCGCATCGCCGCAGTCGCGCCTGGAAACACCTGCCGATGAGCGTTGCGGCGACGACGATCGGGCCAAAATGTCTGCCGCCCCGCCGCAGTCGCGCCGGCAAAACCACGTGTCGCAGGCGAAACGCAACAGCGGACAGCACATCAGTACCTGCTCGTGGCAATGTCGATTATTTTTATGGATAACACAGTTTTTGGCGCGAACTAGACAAGCGCATAAAGAAGATAGGAAGGAGATCGGCTGAAAATCGCGACCTTTCCTATCTATCCTCTTTATGCGTGAGTCCAGTTTGCTCTCTACGTTACCTATAAAGCAAGAACAGTTTTTGTCGGTGCGGGATAAGTGGAGTGTGGTCGGAGAGGATGTAATTTTGTTGTCAAGACAGGGTTCGGACTCTCACGCCACTTTCTTCTCAAACGGTGCCGGACTACAGGGTATCCCGGACTTCACACGATCAATGAAGTGTTCCCTCTCTTCCTGCACACAAACAGACGCACACACACACGCACACTTATGCAACACTTTCTCGGCAGGCAACCTTTCGGGGCCAGCTGGATCGCTACGCTGCGTAGCTTCATTGCTGTCCGACTCGGTGCACGCTGTGAAAGCAGGAAACTTCTAAAGTTCCGGGGGCCGTTGACACTGGTATGTGAAGCCGTTGTGGACGTTAGGTCTACAGGCTAATTAATCATATTGGTCATGTACGCACATTTTCGCACCGTGTAGGCTCCGGTACTTTCGCTATGTATTCCTCAGGAAAGAAGGCTCTTAATTAAAGGAGAACGAAGAAAAAAATATAGCAAATGGCAGTTTCACTGAACACCTTCATTTACATAGCTGACTCGAACTTTCTCATAATCCGAGAGAGCTTTTTTATACCATTTTCATTTCCGATGATTTTATTCTTTCTTTTTCAGCGCTGTTTCAGCTGTCAAGGCCTTAAGCTCGCTTCGTTCCGGTAGTTTCCCTCGCTTTCATTCATCTTGGTCTTTGGTTTAAGCTGACAGGAAACATTTGCCCTGAACGAATTCGGTTGTCGGGACCAGGAAAAAAAAAAGCATGGCAGTAGGCCCGCAACGTGGGCGATTAATCGGTTCACCCCATGACAGAAGAAAAAGAAGAACCAGTAAAAGAAAGTATGAAAGGGTAGTGACGTCACTTTTGGCCTGCCTCGGACTGCACTGGCATATTCGCGGTCTGAAGAGGTAATAAGCTATGTCCATTCTCTATTGCGCTTCAGCGTTAACAGGTTTGTTTTGGCGGACGCTTGCCTGCACGCCCACGTGGTGATTTGTGACCCAGCGGTCTGCCAAGGCAAAGTCAGGAGAGAGCCATCATAGTCGAAATGTTATCGTTTCGCTACTGCGTCGACTTCTCCTCGCTCCTTTTGCCAATTGTTTCAGCCCGAAGTCGCGTAAGTGACAAACTGATAATGTTTACGACGTCCCCCCCCCCTTTCCCCCTAGCTAAGCAGTACACTTACTTGATGTGTTGCACTGTAGTGAAATGTTTCTTCAAGAATTACCACATTTTTTTTATCTACGAATATTATTTCCACATGAAAAAACAAAAAAACAACCGATCACGAACACCTTGTAGAATGCCGATGACGGCACTTGTTCCATCTTAACAATCAGTTTATAAGGTAATCTATAATTTATTAAAAGCGCGTCCCAACATGTATTATAAACCTACGTCTCTGTGGTTACAGTGGGAATTGGGTCATTCGGTATTCATACATATTGTAATGCGGCATTTCACTGTAATGCAGTGAAAGATCGAAGCTAAATAAATACATTTGTCAACAGGTGGTCGCATCCAAGCGACTTCCCTGCGCACCGAACAAAAAAAAAAAGAAAAAAAGAAGGGATTATTTCTGGATACCGAATTTTGAAAGAAATGCTGTTGTCCGCTGCAATGACAAAGCTACGAGCGAAATCCATAAGCGCAGATTTTATCTTCCTCCCGGTAACAGAGTAGGGCTGTAATAATAATAATAATAATAATAATAATAATAATAATAATAATAATAATAATAATAATAATAATAATAAAAGCGACGTAATAAAATCAAACGCTTGGCTGTATTATACTTGGATCATTTATTGCGCCCGCTCGTGTCAATGTGCTCTTCCAGTCCCAGGCTCTCTCGCTCTTTTCTTTTTCTAACCATTCATTCTTTCTAAGCTAGGCACCGGCATATGCCCTGATTACAGTTCGTATGTGCGTGTCCCCCCCCACCCCCCCACTCACCGTTTCAGTGACAATAAACCAGTAGGTAGTTAGCGCGTTGTCGTCCCGTCTGGCGTGTCCGTTCATGTTCGTAACGCTTTCAATTTCGCTCGGGACATTACATTATGAGTCCGTGCAGGTTCCAGGGCGTGCCGTCGCTCACTCTTCACTCCCTCTTTTTTTTTGTAATATTATCTTGCCCGTTATTTCTTTGTATGGTAAAAAAGATTGCTGCAGAACTTCCTTGTGAGTGCTTCGTTTCGCTCAGATATATATATATATATATATATTGGCCTTGACTGCATTTCTTCTTGTTTTCCTTCCATTTGTGCATTTTAGTTTTGAGACAGAGATGTAACCTTTGATGAAAACTGGAGGCGTTTTCCTTCAAGTTGTATGTCTCGGAAGTCAGAGCTACACGTACGTCAAGGACACGTCATCGTCTACCTGACGTATTGCTGTTTTGCTTAGACTGTACAAATCGAGGTGCAAACTGCTAGCAGCTTTGAGGCGAGAGTTGTGCCATTGTGCCCGCTTTCGCTTAACCTAATTATAGGTAGTCAAAACAGTGCTCGGCTGCTCATGGCGTCGAAAACATCGGATGTGTCACACCATCCTAAGCGAGAACTTTCAGGCGGTTCTTCGTTCTCTCTCTCTCTCTCTCTCTCTCTCTCTCTCTCTCTCTATATATATATATATATATATATATATATATATATATATATATATATATATATATATATATATATATATATATATATATATTTCCTCACTTCTGTGAAAGAAATCGGAAAACACCGACAAAAATATAAAAAGCAGCTCATAGGAGCACAAGCGGCACTGTCTCCGCGCACCGTCACGGTGGAATCACCGTCACCGCCACGACGCTCGCTTATGCAGTGTTGACTCGTCTGTCTCCTGGCGCTTGCCGTATCCTGTAGAGTTGATGGTAGCTCAAGCGCTTCAATCAAAGTGGCGACCACACTACACTGGTGTTGTTAACGCCGTCACATGTTTTCCTTTTATTGCTTTGTTTCTTTGATTTTTCTTCTTTCTTTTCTCTTTTATTGCTAGCGAACAGTTGTTGCATTTGCGTGCTTGGTACGTAGCATATAAGTCTGTCTTTCGTTTATCTGTTATTTACATCAGGTGGCTCTTTATTTGTGTGCTTTGTGTGCCTGCGAAGAATTGGGATGTTGCCATGGGCGGGAAGCGCAGTAGAGGACGGCAGAAGACTAGGTGGTGCGACAAAATTAGGAAATTTGCGGATGCTAGTTGGAATTGGTTGGCGCAGGACAGGGGTAATTGGAGACCGCAGGGACGGGCCTTCGTCCTGCAGAGGACATAAAATAGGCTGATGATGTTGATGATTAATATGATTATGATGGTGGTGGTGGTGCTGGTGGTGGTGGTGGGCGGTTACGTTATACGAGTGCGCGGGACTGTGTGAGCGTTTCCGTCTCGTTTTCAATAGCTTTAGCGTGCCCGTTTTATGAACGCTGAAGGGAAGTGGTTTAGCGCTTGCTTTTACAGCGCCCAACTTTCGGCAGTCTTCGCTCTGTGCTGTCGAGCAAGTTCCATCGGCTTAGTCTTTAACGAACCTCTGCTCACTGTTTCGTTATTTCGGAAAGGTCGAGCTTCGGCTCGATACGAGGCCGGCAAGGATCTCCGTGAATTTTTTTTCAGCTACATGATTCTGCTCTCGTCTTATCTGTCTACTGCTCATGAGCTGCCTGTGTTTGATTCATTCCATCGTGTTTTGTTTGGTTTGGTTTCCCTTCTTTTCTTCTTTTGTTAATGGGGCGCATAGGCACGTGCCGTGTCTTCCACTTCTCGCTCTCTCTATTTTCTCTTCCCTTATTCAAGCGAATGAGTGTAGTGTTGCTTTAGAACGACGGCCAACCCACCAAATCACAGCACGCGACATGCTACAAAGGACTCGGAAAGTGGCGGCTTTTCGTGCACGCTTTTTGGAGGCCGCAAAAGTTTTTCTAGGACGACATTGTGTGAATGGCAAAAAAGTTGTTTTATTGCGAAAATGACGCTGTCTTTTGTGAGAGCCCCTGCTGCTGTCGCAGGAAGTAAGCTGATAAGCGGTATCGTAGCTGAAGTCTGCGCTATTTGATTTTTTATTTCAGTATTGCCTTTCTGGGTAGGCAAGGAGCATTTCTTGGACCTCACGGTGAAATTTTAGCATGTCATCCTTTTTTAGAACGGAGAAAGAAAAAGCGTGCTTTTTTATCCCTATTAGAGTGGCCATGCCAACTCTTTACGAGTTCTGCTTGCACGTCAGAGAACGCGCTCGAGGGTCATCTCATCTCTCTGCTCACCACCACAGCGGGGAAAAACGAACTCGAGGTGCAGCCACGATACTCCTCCTTCGCTTTCTGCTTCGCCCCCTGTGAAGCGTGCGTGGAGGGAAAGTCTCTCGTTTCGTGGCTCGTTTCCGCGATCAAGGTCTCTCGAGGCACCGGCTTCATTACCAATGGGCACGTCGCGCGTACTCTGAATTAACGTGCGCGGGTGTTGCGATGTCCTCCTGCTTGCCTGGGAGAACACGACGTCGTGCTATATCGTTTTTTTTTTTCGGCTTACCCAACAGTTGCTCGGCTTCTCTGGTCTTCGATGCCTCCGTGAAGTAATCGTGTAGCGGTGCGTGGCTAGATTTTGTGGTACCGAAGCGCCAGAAGGCATGGAACGATGAAGAAAGCGGCAGCCATGCCGGTTGAGAGTCGTCTCCGTACGTTCTAACTCTCACGATAAGTACACAGAGTTGCGAAAGATCGCGTGTGCTTAAGCCAGTCTAGAATCGGACTCGCGGAAGAACGGCTCGCGAATCGCCACTTCCTTCGAAGTCATGCTGTAGGGTACGTCCACCTGCAGGAACGAATGCGCTGCTTGGCCATAGGTGGCTCATGTTCCCACGTTTAGGTGAGCGCGAGCTTTGAACTTGAAGACGAAAAGACGCTAAGCAAGCCCACATTGAAGTTACCATGAGAATGTTTGCTCGGAAGTCGTTGAAGTGCTGTTTATTTCATGGTGGTTTTCTACGTTATTTTAGCTTTTATTTCACGCTACCTCCTCCCCCCTCCCCCCCCGCCCCCGTCCTGTTAATTAAAAAATTAAACACTTTATTTCTAGACAGGAGCCAAATGCCTTCCATTTCATCTAACTCTTGCTCAAACCAAACCTAACCAATCAGGCACTACATGACTAGCTGCAGGACTAAAGCCTATCGTACGTATTCCTTTTTGTCTTAATTCAAAGTGATCGCTTATGTAAGCCTGGAGACGTCATAAAGCTGGTTGACCCTTTCTGACATGATACCGTCTTTGTAAACACAGGGAAGGTTTTTCACGAAGTACAAAAAAGAGGCAGTGGCTGTGTTGCTCTATTTTTTCCCCCCTTAGGGTCCATGCTCAAATTTTCGCGGCTTGCGCGACGCTGCATGCATTTTTCGTGAAGCACAGCGCATATCTTTTCTCAAAAAGCCTTCCTTCTTATACGCGGACTCGTTTGCCTTCTACGGGGCTTCTCTCGCTGCACGCACGTAACGACGGGATGACCAAGTTATTCGGGACACGGAGCGTTTGTTTGCGCAAAGGCAAAGCGAAACCCGAACAAACATCCTTCCATCTTGGGTAAGGTACACAATTTCTTTCTCTCCGTTGCTTCAGAACAAACGCGCGTGCGCTACTAACCCTTTCGCGAGCATTCCGCTGTGCAAACCCAGTGCAAGAGGTCATTGATCCCGTCGCTTTGTACACTGGTTCTGACCGTCTTTATCGTAATATCGTTTTTTGTAATCGTTGGCGCATGCAACAAGGTCACCATTGCACAATGCAGGCGACGTGTACAGCCCTAGCGTTGTATTGTGTTTGTCTCTTGCGTGCAGCGTTGACTTGCGTTGTTTAGAAATGGAAAAAAAAGGCGTACAGAAGACAAATTAATCTGCCGGTGAACGTTTTTTTTAATTGGCTTAAACGGAAGCAAGCGAAAAAATTAGGATAGTGCCCCGCGACTCATTGTGACATCGCAGTCAGGCCCTTCGCTGCAATTGCACTCGGGTAATCACAGGGGAGAAGGGGGATGGCGGAGGCGCTTGCAGTATGACACACTATGAACCTCTGCAAATAACGTAGCTAAGGCGGGTCGGTTGTTTGATTTATTCGATGGTGTTGTCCACTTTGGTAAGTGGTTCTTTCCCAACGTTTCATTGTCGAAAGAACTGACAGAAACGGAATGTGCACAAACGAATACAAAAGAAAGAAAACGCGCGCTCAAGCATAACGACCTGTTTAGAATCTTTTTACAGTGGCAAATGCAGCAGATATTTCATTTACGCAGAGCAATTTTTTTTTTATTGAAGTGAATGTTAGAAGAAGTTGGTGCCTTTATGTGGTGGTACCGGCTACTCCTTGTCACTTGGCAGACGAAACAAATTTGCGCAAAAAGGGAGAATAGCGACACTAAATATGGCACTCAGTAGAATACCGGATCAATAAAAGATATACAGTCCAACAGTACATGAGTCGCAAAGTTCTGTGCATTAGTTCAATCCACGTACGCATATATAAAGTCCGATGTTTTGAACCGCCAAAACACACAACACTTGTAATACACTCCAAGTACAGGACAGAATTATACATATTGCGTAAAAGTTGCGATCACCACATAAACCAACTATGAACCACGAACAACGTTTATGTAACTCATTTAGCGTATTCGGATCATCCAATACTTAATATTTTCCCAAAATGTTGGTGTCCTCTAAAAACTTTTTCTGAGCAAGAAGCGCTCTTTTTTGAAGGCGCGCAGTTGGCCATGGGCCAAGTATCTTTTTTTAGAGTGAATGATCTTCGGTCTAATATAAACAAATTAGCTTGCAGTACCCTTCTTTGTGTATCGTATTTCGTGCATTCGAGAAGAAGATGATGCACATCTTCGACTGGATGGCCACAAGAACACTGCGGACTAGAGACACGTTTTATTCTGTACAAGAAGTGTTTCGTAAATGCAGTACCAAGACGCAGCCGGTGTACCAAAGTTTCAAATTTTCTGTTGTCTCTTGGAGTTTCCGGCATTGATAAGTTTATACATGGGTCTATAGAGTATAACTCCGAGTTTTTAGTTTGCTGGTCAAACAAGGTAGTTTTGCTAAGACGACAAGAAATCTGTCTCAGGATCAGACGGACTTCACTACGCGATAGGGGAAGATTGGTTGTCTCTGCGTTATTGTGCGCTCGATTCGCAGCTAAGTCCGCTGCAGTATTACCAGGAATATTGCAGTGCCCAGGAATCCACTGAAATGCAATTACGTGGTTGATTGCGCTTGCTTTTGTAAGTTCTTTGAGCGTCTCATACAATATCGAAGTGTTCAGAGAATTTTTCTTATTGCTCTGTAGTAACGTGAGAGCGGCTTGCTAATCGCTAATTCTTGCGAATCGCTAATTCTTTCGCGCTGGCGGTAATCGACGCTGGCGAAAGTAGCATGCGCTGTGGGAGAAAAACTAGAAAAGGAAATGGCTGTTTTGCCGGCCAGTTTCTTTTTATTTTTACACAAAGGGGAAAAAAGACGTCCCGTAAGTTATAACGTGCTCTTGACGGCGAACGCATAGAAAGAAACAACAAGAAAACGAAAAAAAAAAAGGCAACTAAGCTTGTCTTGCATGCCCAGGCGCCGCCCAATATCAATATGAGTTTTAGAAAAAGCAAAAGTATATCTGGTCGCTATGACATGTGCAGTTGAAATTATCTCAGGGGTCACAAGTTTTGTTAAATTGCACAGATTCGCCGTGAACTTCCGCACTAAAAGCAGTTTCCGCACGAAGGCGTGTGTAAACGCAGCTATCGCATTTCCGTGCATTGCCCGCGTTCAAACTGAGGTCCGTATTATGCTAGATGGACAGGACGTAAACCACGATAAGGGGGTCATCATTACACACGTTCGGCGCATGGCGAAACGCACGCAGCATGCCGAATATACGACTGAGCCGGCCGCTACACTGGGCAATAGCCCCGTCCGCATCGTAACTTCACAGCCGCTTTCCCCTTTTGGGAGCTGTCGTCGATTTGGAAGCCAACTGCCGTACGCTTCCAATATACAAGATACGCCAGTTTATAGGAGGATTCATTCTTTCTTTTGTATTCCTCCCACATACCTACAGACACGCACACGTAGGAAGTCGCTGCCCAGCACAGCATAGCGAGGAATACAAATTCGTGTTTGCCCCGTCACCTCAGCCGTGGCAGCAAGTCTGTATGGGCCGATATTTCAGGCCGGAAGAAGCGCCCGGTTCTTTCGCGGTGGCGGTGCCGTTGTTTGTCAAGATCCGGCATTCGCCGCCACCGCTGAAACAGCCTCGTTTATTTCCAAAAGTGTGCTTCCTCTTACCGTCTTGTGCCAAAGTGAATCACCTGCCTTCTTTCTTTTTCATTGCTGTTTCCTTTGTGTTCTCTTGCTTGTTTTTCTTCTTGTTCCCACTTTCTGCCTTCTTTCCTTCATTTGAGGAACCCATTTCCCCTGCGCTGTTGTCTCTGCCTCTTGGCGCATTTATCATTTTGGTTCCTGTACGCCGTCTTGCCGTACACTTCACCGGAAACACGCCTGTCTTTATCCCTTTTGTTTTCGCCAATATAGTCACGTTCTCTTTCCAGCTCGCCTTTTTATCGGCTCGTCCTGGTTCTCATTCGTCTTTTCTTTTTCTTCAGCTTTCTCCTACATTCTTGTACCTACCATTGTTCTGTTTGGCTGTCCCAATACGTTTTCTTTTACCCGTTTTAACTTCTATGTTGTGTCTGCGCTGCCATCACTTTCTTTTTTCGTGCGGTTGTTCTTTGCGATTTTCACTGCTTTGCAGTCTGCACCTCCCTTCTTTTTGTTTCCTTCTATTTCCTTCTTTCTTTTTCTACGGAGGCAAGACGCTGTTTCATTGTCGCAAGTGAGCTTTGCTTTTTCGCTGCATACAGTGCTCCCCCATTTTCCCACTTCTTCCGCACGAAACTTTTGCACTCCACGCTCTTCTTCACCTAATTTTGCGTTCCTGAAAACTTCCGGTTGTTCTTATTTCATCTCGCTAGCGTTCATTCGCTTCTCGTGCGATTCACTTTTTTTGCATTCGCTTGCATCCTGCCCCTAAGACTACCTGTTTCTCATACCACGTCATTCCTTGTGCTCGCTGATATATTTATTCACTTGTAGGGACGCGTCCCGGCTGCGGCGACCGCATTTCGATGGTGGGTGTAATGCGAAAAAAAAAAAACGCCCGTCAGCCGTGCATTGGGGGCACGCTAAAGGACCGCAGGTGGTCGAAATTAATCCGGAGTCTCCTACTACGACGTGCATCATAGTGAGATCGTCGCTTTGGCCCGTAACACGCCATCATTTAATCAAATATTTTATAAGGGTGTAACTCGAAACGTTGCCAGGTATTTTGCGGTGTTGTCCTTACGAGCAACACATTGTTGATTGAATGAAGACCGATGAAGCGTGTTAATGTGAGTGCACTGCAGCGATAAAGCAGCTTTAGCAAACGTGCATAGACGGTCAGTAGAATGAAAAGAAAACAGCAACAAATCGGCATGTTCTGCAGTTGCCCTGCCCTGCGATAAAGCCCTGCGATAAAGCAGCTTTAGCAAACGTGCATAGACGGTCAGTCGAATGAAAAAAAAACAGCAACAAATCGGCATGTTCTGCAGTTGCTGCAATAGCAGTCAAATCGAAGAATATAAACCGAAGAGTCAGCTTTAAAAACCGCACGCGAATTCTGTTTCAATGTCATCGCACAGCTATATATAACTTAGGCTTCAGGCGCCTAGGAACCATACATCTTTAGGCTCCTAGCTCACTCGAACTTCCTGTTCTCTTGCATGTCTGGACCTTCAGTAATCTTGCACGGATTTAGTGAGGCAATCAGAAATACCCCAACCATTTTCCTTTTCTTCTTCTCTTTTAATTGCCCTATAATACTCCCTCCTCCTTGCCATATGAAGTTCACTTTGTATAGAAGACGAAAGAGGAAGAAATAGCTTCCCAGGGAACTAAATCCGGAATTCTGGCCTCATCGGTAGGCTTAGGCTTTCTGGTCCGACATATCCTTTATGTCGGACCAGAAAGACGTTCCTAATGCAAGACGTTCCTAATGCCCGCGGGGAGAACAGAACTCCCTCGCTGCCCAGACGTGGTCGAAATATTCCCGGCGAACGGCATACTGACATTCCACTTGCGCCGCCTAGATTTGCATGCGCGTGATGAGCGCGCGACGTTTGCCACGTGTCATTTCTCTCTTCGCCGAGTTCTTTACCGGTCGAGTTTCGTTGCTTTAGGTTTGCTGTTTTCTTTTTATCAGTCTTTATGTCTCTACTGGTCTTGCATTGCAGTGCATAGCAAACGTAGTCAGCTCCTATATGCGTTCAGCCTCGAGCTTTCAGGCTCTATTTTTCTTTTTCCAGACTTCATAGTCCTGTAGTTTTGTGTTCAGACCATCGATGTCTGTATGGTAGGCAATGTGTATGCGCATGTGTGCATTTGTGCATGTGTGTGTGTGTGTGTGTGTGCGTGCGTGGCTGTGTGCATGCTTGTTACCTTAGTTTTTTCTTGTTTTACAATAAATCAATCAATTGCGGCTAACCTTAGAGTGTTGTAGTTTCAACCTTCTAGCCGCTGACGAAGTGCAATAAGGTATATAGAATTATGAGACACAGAATTTCACATTATTCCGGCCTTTCCTTCGTTTTACTTGTTCAGTGATAATAGTCTAGACTATGGCTGGAGTGCCATGCGCCGTTTCGGACACTACGGGAACTGTAGCAAAAACTAGTCCTCGTGCCAGCGAGCCAGTAAGCTGACTGCGTGTTTCAGAGAAATGAGTTTGACTTGCAATACTAGTGCTTCCGTAACGGTTCAATTCCGCACTTTCCTGCAAGTCAGTCCGTTCGGTGAGGAATGCCCTACAGGTGCCTGCCCGACAGTCAAGCACCTACTGTGGGACAGTCGTGGTCTTGTGATAGTCGCACTGACGCAAAATGTACGTGATATTATACCTTACCCGATGCACGGACTATTCAAACCCTTCGTGCGGATGCCTTGCAAAATATAAGCTCGATACGGGAGTTCGTGCGCGACGTCGGCTTGACCGGCAGGCTGTGAGCACAAACTTGGTTTGTTTGTCTCTTTAGTTATTGTGTTCATGATGTCCCACACCACTGAATCTCGTTTCTGCTTAAACCACTTAGCCATCTCTATGATGAATGTTCATCCTCCCGCCCTCTCTTTCTTTCTCTATTTGGTCGGTGTCAGGAGGAGGACAATCGCAATCGCATAGTGATGGACCCTTCTTACTGTTCTCCTGTCTGGTTGTCTGACACGACCCACATAGCACGTAGAGCATAATAGCTTGTGGTTTGGATGTATGACTGTCTTCCTCACTTTTTTCTGCCTCTCACTGATTCACGCAGAGGTGTTCAGCTCGCTCATGGTTCCCGATCCCGCGGTGAAGAAGACGCTGGGAGGGGGAGGCGTCGCCGCCATTTCGCCGTCCAGGACAGACATTCACGTCACGGTGATGTTTAACGGAATATTCGCCCCGACAGGTAAGCACGCTGGCGTGGTAACAAGACGAGGACGTAAAAGTTCAGCAAAATATTGCGAACGTGCTCAGAAATTTCGAGATAACCAAGCTCTGAGCTACGGTTTATCAATTATTTCTGAAGGCCAGAACCAGGTGGGGGAAGGAGGATCACTTTGGTCAAGCTTAGTCGCCTAGCTGGCAAGACGAGCGAGTCGGCCATGGTAGCCAGCTCCGAAATAACGCTCCCCAAAATTCACGTTGTGAGTGCGAGTCTCTTTCTCCAGGACGCACATAGCCTTATAGTCTTCGTCGTTCAAAGGTCGCTGGAACTGCAAGATTTTGGTCGAGTTAAGTTGCAAAGATATAGCCCATGCAGTCAGTGTCTAATGTACGCAAGTGGGCATCTGGAAATAATCAGTTAGTAAGTACCATTAAGGGCTAGTCGTCGCTTTTAGGAAATCTGATTTCATTCTGGTTCAAAGCAGGGAGCTTTTCCTGGCTTCGCCAGCCTAACAAACGGAGCTAACAGAAAGGGAACACGAATTCCGCCAAATAACAACTGAAATTTGTTGAACAATAAGAGACTATGCAGAATATAAGAAAATCTAGAACACAAGAAAATGAAGTCCGCCTGTCGTATCTAAAGGACATTCCTATCCGAGGCTTTATGTCGTCCCTGTCTCGCGATTTGCTGGGGAAACGAGATGATGTGAACCGACTACAGCCCTGAAATACACTGTGTTCATGTAGCTTTTCTCGCAGCTTCCCAGCGTTGCCTTTTACAAAACCTTTCTCCGACTTCGCAGTCACTGAACACGGCCAGTGTGAAACTGACGTTGCCTCCGGAGCAGCAGCCGTTGCTGGTGGCCGGCAAACTGAGCATGCGCCTGACGTCACCCGACGGCAGGCGCCACATCGAAGGCCCCGTGATCGTCAGGCCGACCTGCAACAGTTGAGTGTCGCCGATTCAGTGTCGTTTTCTTCGAGAACTTGGAACGCGTACTTCGCGCAGCAGCTCGTGCTAACTTTCGGCCACCTGGGAAGCGACCCGCAGTTGGATTAGCAATATTTACAGGTTTTATTGCGATTGGGATTTGCGCTCGCGCGTGGCAGCCGCGACGATCACAGGAGCGGAGCGAGCCAGTGTACCATAACGTCATGATCCATCCGACTCCTGTGTGTAGCTTTGCAATTTTTTTTTTCACGATAACATGCTAGCGTCAACCGTAGGGCATCTCAGAAGACTTGTCGCGGCGAGGTGCACTACTGAAGCTAACAGCCCAGTAGAATGCGTTCGTAATTGAAATCGCCTCGTACGCGCGCGCGAACGGTCGCCTATCCCGCTGCGCTTCGCCGCTACAAGGTCCCTGACGCGCCGTGCGGTGGACACTCACGTGATATCGTTAAAACATTGCATGGGTGTACATGGGCCCGTATTCGGAAAATAGCTCTTGCGACAGAATGGTTCGCAAAGGAAAATTCTAGCTAAACCTAATGCTGTAGATATAATTGGCGAAGCATTACAACCGGTGAAATAAAAAGAAAAGCCCTCACAAACAGGAAGCTTGGTGTACACGCCCTCCGAACGAAAAAAAATACCACTTAGAAGCAAGTATTATCGGAAATTATTTGGGGTACCTGCCACTCTGGTACTTGCCATTACCTTGTGTAAAGTTTAAATGGTTTCGACCATCACTTAAATGGCAAAAAAAAAAAAATAGAAGGTAAGGATTGTGTCACTAAGGACTAAAGAGAAAGCATTAGCTGGTGCCATCTACAATTTCCGTAGTCAGGTGCATGTTAAACGCAGAATTGCTTTTCATGGACAACCAATGGGACAATTTGAACGATATTTCTTGCATATAAAGCAGAAAGTTAAATTCTAGTAACTCTAGGAAGGAGACTGTCGACTACAGGACCTAAAGATTTGTTGTTTTTTTTTAGATGAATGCGCGGGAATGTGAAAGTATAAAAAAATTAAAGCCTGAAGTTTACACATTTGTAATTCTACACCAGATATCGCAGTACTGTAAACTGTACCTGTTAAGCATCCAAATCAAACAAGTCTGATGTTCCAAATCACAGCTTTTATGAAATTGCTGCATTGTTTACGAAGATGAAGCTTTAGGTCGGGCTGTCATATTTAAGTATGCGGGAACAGAGAAATTTTCTTTCTCGATAATGACGGCACCGAATAATCTCACGAGGTTTGTTCTATTTAAAAGAACATTTTAGACTGTTGTGACTGTAGCAAAGCGAATATTTGATTTACGTCGTCAATGTGTTACAAGTCTGCAAATCAGTAATAAAAAAACAATATCGTTATTCCGTAAGGTGCACTTAGTAGCGCATCCATAACGAACAATATCCACGTATCATGAACCACTCTGAAATATATGCACTTAATGTGTGAACAGAATTTTCGCAAAACCCTCGTGAACGTCGTAAAAAATTCACATAGGCTATATATTCAAAATCAAATGCAGCCTACAGAAATGCGATATCCATTTTTGGCCCAGTCTTTTAAGTTTGTAACTTCTGAGCTGTCAGTTTTTTTTATCAAACTTGCCAAGTTCCGGGAAATCAAGAGTGTACGTTCTACAGTCCCTAGATATTAACTTTTCCTCTCAAATGCAACAAATTTCACCCAAATCGGTCAAGCGATTGTCGTAAAAGCTTTTTTTTTGTGTGTGTGTGTTTTACGTGTACTTGAATAGGGAAATTGTAGCTGGCCAAGAGTTAAAGCTTCCTCCTAATAATGTTTTCACATTTTCACGCCCTATGGGCGAGGCACTAGATTTCGGTTGCAAAAGTTCGCAGAGCAAGAAGTCAATATGCTTCTAACGGCGTTGTACACGAAGTAGGGAGCGGGTGACTTTGGGTTCGCGTGTTCACGGGAAGCAGCGCTGTCTGATGGAAGTGCGGCCCATCTGAAAGTGCAATAAAAGACGTTAGCGCTATCATCAGCTGCAGGGTACGCAGTGACAGCGCAACCAATGCGCCCAAAGACCATCAAATATTCCTCGCTCTTTTTTCTCTAGTCTTTCAAGCTGTGCTGACGGCGGAGACGTCCAACTCCGGTTTCGCAGTGCTCAACGTTAACCAGGATGGATCAGTATCCTACCAGGTGAGTTCTTTTTTTTTATTCCATACGTTTTTTTCTCATAGATGGGCCGTGTCCGTAAATTTAGATGAGCTGGATGAACACTAAACACGAACGATAAATCAATTCAGGCTCAGAAGTTATTCTGTTTCCGCTTCCCTCCTTTGTCATTGATAACGCTGTATGATTTATTTAGCTGGTTGTTAGCGTATTCGACGGGTTGACAACCTTAAGAAATTTACAAAGGCACATAGGACATGTCCATGCTCAAACTTGAACGCGAAATGTGTACAAGGACGAGAGGGAACTAAGTCACACGAGCGCTCGTGAGGTGCGGTATCTTTATTTTTTTCGTTCTCCGACATACTTGTCTGAATCGTACCAACTAGCTCAGTTTACCTTTCCTCTGGGGTTGATTCGGCTGGCGTAGAACAGGGGCCCTCTGCGACCTCTTCGAACGTTCTTCGTCCTGCAAGTGGACCTAAATCATGATGATCACGATCATGATGATGAACGCAGGCGTACGCTTCCGGTATGAACAGCGCGCCCATGGTGGTCGTCCTGGAGACGGACAGCCCGGCCGACAGTGAGGTTCGCACCATGGCTGCCTCGTACAACCCACCGTTCGCGTACCACTGGGTGAGTGACTCACCTGAACGCACTCGGGTCGTGCAGCCCATGTACATTAGAAATAAGAGGTTTGATGCCTGTGCAGAATACATACGCACATCATGGACTGTCCTTACTTGAGCTACGACACGCACAAGGCCCACTGACTGTCACTGCCTGTGCCTCCCGCGCTAAGAAAACCCCCTGATACTTCTTGAGAGCTACGTGTCTCGATAAGGAACCATACTTATTGTATATCGCCTGTTTCGGTGTGCATTGCTTATATTGCGTGTTTCTGACGCGCATTGTGCTTGCCTGTTCATTTATCAACACTTCCATCTTGAATTAAAATTAAATAATGGGATTGTACGTGCCGAAACCATGGTCAGATTATGAGGCACGCCGTAGTGGCGGACTCCGAAATTTTCGTCCACCTGGGGTTTCCTAACGTGGGCGTAAATCTAAGTATACGGGCGTTTTCGCATTTCGCCCCCATCGAAATGCGACCGCCATGGCCAAGATTCGATCTCACAACCTACTGCTCAGCAGCCCAGCGGCATAGCCACGGCGGTGTCGGACCGAAGTAGCGTTAGGGCAAGGAAACCAGCAAACCCATCGACGAATGCGTCCAGTAGTAGGAATGAAGAAAAAGTGGTTTATTTGACCTTAGTTAGATGGCTGCTGTTACGGAAGCCCACCCTATGCAGGAGTAAGTTAAGCGTCCCAGTTCACATCAGGACACGTCGGCCCCACTGCACGAAAAATCTCCGCTCTTTAATACCGTCGTCGTTCCTAGGCGACTCGACTATGGAATGTGATGACTGTATCGCAGCCAATCACAATCGTCGAATCGGCAGCGATAGCAGGTCCATGCTATCGCAACGCTCCGCAGCACCCGCACCTCCAAGGCCTCTGCCCACCCGAAGCATGGACTAGGGGACAGGAGAGCAACCACGAAATCCACGATTGGCGCCGGGCTTCGGTGGCATTTGACGTTGGCCCTTTTCGTCATAAGTTCATGCTCTCAGGCAGGTAGTGTAGGTGGGTGCCTTTTGTGGACCCGTCAGCAGTCGGTGTCAACGGCGCGCCGCGTTCACTGCTTGGTAGGCGCTCGTGGATGGTTGGCGGTTGCCTCGTTACAAATGCCTAATTAACGCCTCTGGCCGTGTTGAGACGTGACAGCGGGTATCCCTCTGTGCTATAACATGCTAGGCGTGCTGCCAGGTCTACATTTCCAGCATCCAATAGGGAACTCTCTATCTTTCTCTCTCAGCGCTTGTTACGCATTTTGGTGGCAACGCCTCCGGACAAACACTTCTCCTCCATTGTCGCACAAAGTGTAGTCGTTATTGCCAATCTTGCAGTCTCGCTGATTCCGTACATCCTCGCTGAACACTGTTAACAAGGAGAGGCACAGAAAATTTCTCATGCACAGCCGTCGAGGTAATGACCTGACACGAGAGCAGACCGCTCCAGCCTGGGAAGGTTCAGATACGGTAGCCCCTAATCTCGTCTACTTTAATGGACAGCAGCCTGTGACGTTGGCAATGTGTGACATCCGATGCCGCAACCAAGAATTCACGACATGCTGTCGTGTTTGAGGGTCAACAGTCCCAGGCGTTGTTATTATGGTTGATATCTTGCTTACCGCGTTTTTATTTTTCCTTTTTATAAATTGTTGCCTTTATTTTTTTTCGCATCGGAATAACGATTGTTAAATAGGAGGCATTATATCTCGCCCTCGCCCTTCGTTATTGGTATGAGCTCCGTATCTGATTATTGTTGTGTCACGAATGTTTCGAATCGCTTTAAGGTAAAAATAAAACCTTCACAGGATATCGAACGCGAAACGAAGCCAGCACCACTGATCCGTGTCTGCTTAATTGTCGCCGGGTGACTTCTTTTCCATATACGAAATTTGACTTTCTATCTGCTGCAAAAATTCCTTACAAAAAAAAATAAATAAAGAAACATTAACAAAAGAAAGAAAGAACTGTTTTAGTAAAATTCTACGAATTTATATTATTTTCTGCCATCTCTACCATACGCATATATAATACATAATTTTGTTATTACGACAATGTTTTGGCTTCTAGACGCTAGAATTATTATTTCAGTGGATATTACAGCGCATGTACAGTACATACAAGGGCAAGGAACGTTACAAGCTCTCGCTTTGTACATTACTGCTCGCACTAACTAAAGTAATTGAATGTTGCCACGAGATGGGCGTACTGGAGCGAATAAAAAAAAAGGTATTCCTGAATCCGTGCCCTTTCGTGGCATCATGTTCTTGAAAGAGAGCGGACGTCATTCTTTACGCGTACATCAGACGAGATTCTTGCCTCCCTCTCTCCGTAAGAATCTTATGCTCAACTTGTGAGGTCGCTCCATTTCTTTCTTTTTTCTTTCTTTCTTTCTTTCCTTCTTTCTTTCTTTCTTTCTTTCTTTTCCAAGAACGCGGTTGCTCTCACTTTCGTGGGATGTTGCTCATTGTTAGGGCGCGTTCGTCAGCCACACAGAAGAGAAAACGAAATAGAAAAACAAAGAACAAAAAATACCTAGAAGCAATTACCCAGAACCCTTGGGGGCTGGCTTGTTATGGATCTCATCCTTGATCCACCGTGAACCAGGCATTCCTGCAACGGCCTACTCGCGAGGGAGGCCTGATTCAACGAGGCACGTCTTACGCCACATCCGCGTTGTTGTTGTTGTTGTTGTTGTTGTTGTTGTTGTTGTTGTTGTTGTTGTTGTTGTTGTTGTTGTTGTTGTTGTTGTTGTTGTTGTTGTTGTTGTTGTTGTTGTGGTTGTTGTGGTTGTTGTTGTTGTTGTCGTCGTCGTTGTTGTTGTTCTTCGCTGTGCTGGTGCTGTCGTCGTCGCTGCTTACGCCAAAAGGCACGTACGCAGGAGGAGGAATTGGCCAAGGTACGCGTTCGAATTACAAAGGAACGCTTCTTCCTATCTTAAAGGTGTAGCTGTAGTAGTGAGGCCGAAAAGAAGCCATGGCGAATAAACAAATAAATGAAAACACGAGAACACGTTGCGAAGGTTCTTACAAACGCGGTTCTTGTTGAACTCTCCCCATCTTGCAGTTCGAAAAGAAAGTTAAAATGTACTGGCTGCCGGGAGAGGGTCTGCTTTTCTCTTTCTTTTTATTCTTCTCTTTACTGGGGAGGGGGGAGTAAAGGAAAGGGCAGGTGGTGGCTTCAACTTAGCGCTCAACAGCGTTTTACAGAACTAGACAAAGTAATAAAATTTCAAATAAATTAAACGGTCATTTAAATATACATCATAGTTCTACGCTATGCATCAGTTGGGACACATAAAGCAAACACAATATATATATATATATATATATATATATATATATATATATATATATATATATATATATATATATATATATATATATTATTTGAAGATGGTTATTTGTTCCTCTACGAATTATTGTTGATCATTATGTGCTCAATATGAAAATTCCGGTTCAACGTGTCGACAGAACAATTCGTTCTCTCTTAAAAGCAGCAAATTTCACCGAAATTTGTTCAGTGGGTCAACTTATAGCTTTATCTTCCGTCCCAAGAAACCATTTCTATTGACCAGGTGTACTTGAATCGGGGAATTAGCTTCTTAAATCTTCTTCCGCCTTTTATGTTTTCCTGCAATCAAATTCTTTGTATTTGGAACCGTTTTCTCGTTTGCAACGTTCAAAGCTTTAATAAAATATAAAATAAATCACAACTTCGCCGGAGCTACGGTAATTCAATAACCATATCGAAATCGGCTGACCAACGTGTTCTTTATTTATTTTTTTTTTATTTTTTTCCGGCCTTTTTTAATGACTCTTGCCTAGACTCGCATTACAAACGGAATTAAAGCTCTTGCAAGTATACATGTGGTGCACAGCTATCAGTTTCTACCCGTGTTTCCGAACCGCATTGAAACCTGTGCGGGAACGTATACCATGCGCCCGTATCAAGGTCGACACACGCACGCCATTTGAGAACAATACCGATGGGGTCGGCGCGTTTATACTGCGTGTACACTAACCACCAATGCCGGGGAGTGTCCCACCACAATGCCGTCGCATTGAAAACATGGTTAGCCTTCATGCGAATATCAACGAGAGACAGTGACGTGACCCCAACGTGCGTTACCAGAACTATGGACAGTGGTGTAAGGATGCGGCTGGTGAAGAGAGGGAAGAAAAAAAAAATGCGACGTATTAGAGTGCGGAGCACAAGTAGCGCTCGCGCGCACGTGACACTCTATGGCAGAGCCAAAAGCGCTGACGAAGTTCGAGCGACGCTTTGGTGATATTACCGGCCCATGAATAGTGGACGCTGCAAGAACAATCTTGCCTGAACAGAAGGTAAGAGAAACATCGCAGATGGCTTGTCGACACCGACGGGTCTCCCGCGGGCTGTAGCAAACGACGAGCTCGTGAAAAAAAAAAAAATGGAGGAAGAACTGAAAGCACCGCACAAATGATGCCGCTGTTGTCGCTACTTTGGCACAGACTGGCGGCGTGGTCTGTTTGCCTCACGTGTTACGACGAGGGAAAAAGAGGTGCGCGTCGTTGCACATCGCCGGCTCTACGAAGCGTTATCGAGCTCTTAGTTGGCGTGCATTGCTCTTGATTATCATTAAATTGTGGTGCATTAAACTTTTCACCGACAAGTTTCGAGCTCTACGACGAGATATTAATTTTATTGTAGGTATGTATATATATTTTCCTTTACTTCTTTTCTAGAACACGTCTGAGAAGGGGCAAATAATAAAGGTGCAAAGGTGCCTGACGGGGCCCCTGCGTCTTATTACGTGGAATTCCAAAAGTAGTTTCCCTGTGTCCATAGTTAAAGAGAACGCTGGTATCCTAGTACATGGTAGTATCCTAGTATCCTAGTACAATGCCTATGACTCCTTTTTCACACGAGTTATCGCAGAGTTTTCACGACTTTCGTCACGCTCAGTACACGTACTCATTAAAAACTATGTAAATGGGGAGTTCTTTGGCATAGGGCTCGGTCGGACATTTACATGATGTCCTACTGCGCTTCTAGCGATAGTCTCCCACTGTCACCCTTCCAGAAACCTTTCTCGGGTCTTCCGCACGACTGGTGAAACAGCCCCGGTGTTGATTTCTTTGGATCAAGTCGTGCTTCTTGTGATATTGGTTACGCGAAATTGAGGCTCAAGCTTATATAGGGTTAAATCAAGGATGTGAGAGAGTGGCGACGCACGTGACTTCTAAAAAAGTAGGCTTGCACTATTGACGGAGCATCTATTTATTTTTATTTTGTCCTACCTTTTCTCTTTCTCTAACACCAGAAACACGCGTGCTTCTCTTTTACAAAATCCTTGTCCCTATACTATTTATAGCTCCTAATGTTACCTGGAGAACCAATCGCCTTATTTCGTCGTCCCAGTTGCGGTTACCTCTCTTTCTTTCTTCTAACTGCATAGGATGCACGTGCTACTCGCGCACGAAACGACCGCCACGAGTTTGAGCACGGCGAGACCCGTGGCGTACAGCGGCCGTTGCCGCTCCCTACCGTCACTGTGTCCCTCGCGTTCTTTCTCGAAAGACGAACGGCACATTCACCCACGGCACTAGCCAGGTGCTGGAGATGCTGCTGACGGATGACTTGACCTTCAAGGTGCTTTCCGAAGGACAGAGTGAACTGCGAGGACGAGTGAAGCAGCGTCTCTACTCTGATGCCTTTCTCAGTGGTGAGAGTCTTTGCAACCACCTCACGGTATGCGTAAACGCACGCCCTGCTGTTCGGTACCGCGTACTATCGTGAACATTTTCTTTCGGGCGTTGTCTCTGTAATGTAGCTCGCTCAGAGATGTTCTTTATTACCACAGAGTTCACAGGAGGATACTTAAGCTTTGCCTTTAAGAATGGAATGCGATAGCATTCAAAGATCTCTGACTGCCTCTCACGCTCCCCGGCAACTGCAGTAACCGTAAGGTCCACCGAGAAACGCTATCGGCGAACGCTGTGCACGAAGGCGAGCTTTCTGGTAGAAACGCGGCCTCTGATGTGGGCCGCGGGTGCGCGGAGGCGAGCGCCATCTGGAGGTGTAGTAAGGAACCGGGCGCACCGCTCTATGAATGGCAGAAACTCTGGAAAAGGGATTTGTGTTCGAGTTTCCGCGTAACAGAATTATGTGTTCTCCTACATTCAAGTTAACGTCCAATGCTACCATGTCTGTAGGTCGTGTGTAACTCGTACTTTACGATTTTTCTGACGCATTATACTTTGAGAAATTCAATTATTTCAGTATTTTTTCTGTGCTACACGGAGGGCCTGCGAGCTTGGTTATGTATGCATGGTTCGGAATGATTTTTCGGGAAAAGACAGTCGACGCTGGACGTGGAGAGCGTAACTTGGACGTCGGACTTTCTGCGACACTAGGGCAGAAAACACCGCTGTAAACTTAGAGAAGGGAAACTGTGCCTTCCATATTGCAGCGGTTATAAATGTAGCGGTGGCGTTGCGAGATAAATTATGCGACCGATAGATGGTGCTGACAAAATCAAAACTAATATCATCATCATTAGGCAGTGAGCAGCACGACCGCTTGTGGGTTGCCGCTTGTGGGGCTCGCCGCGCTTCTCGCTTGCTGGTTTTAGGCGTTTTTTTACCGCTTTCGGAGCAGTATTCAGGTGTACAGTACTCTAACATGACTACAGATATCTTTATTATGTCGCCAGATGACAGAGAAGCCTCAATTGGCAAGGAGAGTGCTTCAAACAAGTACACTCACATTGTTCATTGTCACTTGTGAATGTAGCAGCACATGCCCACAATTTTCGCGTAGGTCAAGTGGAGTTAATGCTGTCAGTCAATTAGCTTACAACATACGGAAACACAGATAGTCATCTATTTCATGCAATTGAAAGGTGAAATCGAGCGACGTTTTCTCATCGTGTGCGGCGTGCCGCTAAAGCAGGGATAACAAAAGCTTCAAGGAACGATATTTAGACCCTCGCAATGAATCCACCCACCTTGGCTCTCAGTGGTGAAGGGCTAAATACAGTAAACATAAATAACCAAGTTAGTGGACGGTTTGATAGGCGTCACCGTAGCACAATTGGTAGCGCAACGCACGCGTAATGCGAAGTTTTTTAAAACTCCCTGTCGGAGTTTCACGGGAGAACAATATTTTGAAGCGGAGTAAAATCGCGTCATGTCGCCCTAATACTCCCGCAGCTAGCCAGCAGAGTGAAACGAGGGAATGGCGCTGTTTTTCTCCCATACATCGGAGTAAATATTTGAGGAGGGGAGGTTTTAGGGCACATCACCTGTTAAAAACTCCCAGGTGGGTTTATTTTTGTTCACAGTGTGGGTTGGGCTCCCACTGGCGACACGTTATCTATTCGTCCACATTCATTTACTTTTCTTTATTATTTTGTACATTTTAATTTCAACTACAGCTAATTCCTCCGATGCTTTCCTCGGCTTCGTTGCCTGTTGGGATATATATATTTGAATGCATTCATCACGGGTGACTATACGCTGACAGAACTAAATGACGCCTCAAAAAACCCTGGTAAACAGGCAATCTATCAGCCCCCAAAGCCACCTCGGTTTAACCATAGAGACTTCCGCCCCGGTCATGTCTATCTACCTGCGTTGAAAGCGACTGTAAGCCAGTTCTCTGCAGATCACCGAAATCATTAGTCATAGGGGACGTTGCCGACGCTATAGAAACAGCTAGAAACCTGACCAAGAAAAAGAAAAGAACTTGAATAGATCGTGTATTGGAACACACAAAGCGGCGACCATACCACATGTACGCGAGTTCGCAGAATAGGCTGTACTCAGGATATGCAAAAATGTCCGCCGAGTACCTCCGCCATGCTTCCCAACTCCAACGCTCTAATTTCTCGCCTCGGCAGCTCTAGAGAGGCAGCGACCGCGCGAAACCGAGGAGAGGGGGGGCAGAACCCCCAGGAATGGGGCGGCGGCCCTCTCGGACCCGCGGAAGTAGCTAGGAACCAAGACCTCGAGGAGCACAACGCACGAGGCTGACGTAGTGGCCGCGTCGCGGTAAAGGCTTGTCCTCCCTGCGTGGAGGGAGCCTAACCGATTCTGCAGGCATTTTCAATAAAGTTGTTCTCTCTCCCTTCTATTCTCACGATTTCTCCGTCAATAACTCACTCGAGCCCTACCCTTTCTACTCTAATGACTCATGAGCAAAAGCTCTGCCCGTAAAAGCCCGAAATAGCAGATGTAGGGCGCATGGAAAACAAAACATATTTCATTTATGTTTTGCTTCCACTGTTTTTCCACTGTTTGCTTCCGCTGTTTTGTTTCCACTGTTTATCTCTTGCTTATGTTATGCGAGGTACTTCCACCACTTATATTCGAAGAAAGTAGAAACAAAAAAGCCAAGGCGAGCCCGGAATCGACGTGTCGCCACGACCACAAGGTGGCGTAATCTCCAGCGATTACTCTCCATTAATCTCGGTCTAGTCACTCAATCTTTCCTCATCTCTCCTCGACACGCCGGTGAACGGGACTTCCCGGTTTCCTTATTTGCCGTTGCCACCGGTTTCTATGTTATTGCGCTTTCACTTTTCTGTCCTGTTGTAGATCATTTTTATTCTTCGAATCAATCATTCGGTTAGAAAGGGATGTAGACAGCCAAGGTGGGCCGGTAATGGCTCTTGCGTACATCCCTCGCACGCGCGGCGAGATGTATCCTGCCGTCTATTAGAAAATTTTCAGAAAAATCTATGTAGGAGGAATGTCGACGTTACTGTGATTAGCACTGAAGAAATCTGGCAAGTCGCCGCACTGGCACCACCGACACACCTTTATATACGAAGCGTGTTTGGAGCCGCGTTCGTCTCTCGCTTTTCCCGTCGAAGACGATGCCCCATCAAGCGGCGCCGAGGAATTCAAGCGTGGCGCCTGTGTGAATACATATGTAGAGTATATTATCTGAGTATGCATGTCGTGGGCTCAATTCTGCCCAGCACTGGAGAAATTTTAAAGGATTACTCTGGTCTCTTAAGGCATAAAGTCAATGCGCAAACTCTGCTGCCCAATTCGCTATCAAAGAAGTTCATTGAACAGTTATACATAGCCAGTGGTACATGCCAGTAGTACATGACGTCAGAGGTTCCCTGGAGAGCGCAACATCCACAGTAAGACATACCCAGAGAGTCAAGTTGGTCCGACGGTTGGTATCGAACTCGGTTCCCTCATCAGCGCCATTGAAGAACACGCTATCCGCATTCGTCGAAGCTCGTGCCTTGAAACAAATGAAATATACGGTTACGTCCACTGGTGTCTAAACACGTAAAAGGCTTAATTTCAGCTGATAAGTGCGAAATAAACAACGACACAAAGGTACACGTTGTGCGTTCGGCGCGTCTGTACTTGGTGACAACCTAAGTATTCGGTACTAGCTCCACCCGCAAATTCACGGGGCACGTTGTCCTTCACCTCTCAAAGAGAGCCGTACGAGCTATGGCGTTCACTCACGGCTTAAATGTTCTTGCTCTGATAATATAACGTCTAGGCTAATTGGAAAAACTTGTTGTTACTATTTTAAAATATTAGCGTAGGATGAGCATCAATGTAAGGATCCCCCACAACATTATTCAAGACGTTCAGATTTCACCCAAAAACCAGTCGAACAAAAAATTAACCGACGATTACGATTCTTCCTGATGCAGAATTCGAGCGCAACCCTATACCTGCTTTCCTTTCGCAATGTATTGGCTGGCTCGGACAATCTGTCTCCTGCGGCACGGTGCAAACGGAGCGAAGTGTGGCGCCACTGTCTCGCTAATCGGGAGATCGCGAGAGGCAGCGTTTGGGTGACGCATAGGCGCGATTCACAGCAGCCTCCGCTAACAGACCTCCGCTCATGCAGCGCTTTGTTTCCTTACAGACGACGCGCCCTACTTCGGCGCCGTCTCCTAGCCATCGTCTCCTCAAAGCCTGTCTTGCGCGGCACTACGCTTTTCTTCCCACGCTTTCGCCGTACCTTCCTCCTCCTCCGTTTTTCTCCTCATGGTTCCACTGCATCCTCCTTATCTGCTTTCTTCTTGCGCTCTCTTCGCTATCGCCGACTTTCATCTGCCGCTGCGCTCCGCGTTCGGTTTTGTCATTCGCTGCACTTGTTCGCTCGGTTGCGAGGTACGATGCCGACGTTCGTCGCAGGGACGGGCGCCTAACAGCTGTGCTCTAAAATGTATCTGTACATTGTAATTGTTATGGAAAAAGTAGACATAAATCTCATGAAAAATTTCGATTTTTTTCAGTGCTCGTTCGCTCCCGGTGGCTCGCAGCCAGAAACAGTAGCTCATACAAATTTAGAGCCAGAAGAAGGCCAGGATGCTTTCCCATACATCTAAACGGAACCTTGGGGATCGGCGCTAGGTCTCGTTTCCCCAGTTGGAGAAATCTAAGAATTTCAGTTCCAGTTTGTGATTCCACAGTCGCAGAGAGGCGCCTAATTTAGTGGTGTATCATGACAACACCCCGCGAATCTGTCGTGAGAAAGCGTTGAAGCAGTACCAAAGAATTCACGGGTTCGCGTAAGGCAGCATCGATAGAGGAAGCGTCAGGCCTTCGAAATGAGTAAGAAACTCTGTGACCGCGGTGGTTGAGCAAACGGGGATCACCACGTGTCATTCGCACCTCTTTGTTTTATTGTTCCCGCGGCGCTAGACGAGCTACGCTTCTGCTACCACCTATAGTTTGGTTCGGAAATGAAACAGTCTTATTTTAAAGAGTTTAGCTTTTTTTGAGAAACAACAGCGATTGTTTCGTGTCTAACTGTTTTCGTGGGCTGACCTCGAAGATAGTGCTGTGTAATACAGTTAGCGCGGCGTCTGCGACCGGAGGCGGTCACACGCGGTTCTGAAGCTTGAGTAAGGGACTTCTGAAGCAGCGGTTGGCTGCGGCGTACGGTTTAAGCGGATACGCGATAAGGGTAACGTTAAGGTGAGCGCCCGTCATAACGCATGGTGCAACATAACTACGACACGGAGCATACTAAACGCATTATTCGACAACAACCGACCTAGTTTTTCGTTCAATACTTTCTTTGCCTATCACTCCATGGTTTCTCCTGTCTCCGTCTATGGCCGGTCGGTCGGTGGATGGTCGAGCACTCGCCAAATGGATTCCTATTGACTCCTTATAAAAAAAAAAAAGAAAAAGAAAGGAGTTCATCCAGCCGTCAGATTCTAACCCCGGCCCGCCAGCGCAATAGCCGAATGCTGTAAGCAATAGGATACAATCACTTCTTTTTTTTTTTGTTTCCCGTAGTATTTATTACATCGCTTTAACATTGTATGAAAGCTCAACAACCAAGTGGCGCTACAGGCCTTGTTTTATCAGTTCTCAAAATGCAATATTATTTTGGGCCGTACTGAAAAGGACTCCGAAGAAAAACTGATTTGAATTCGCCTACCGTCCGATATTTGATTGTGCCTGACGAAGATGGTGCACGCTATGATTATGTTTTTACTAATTGGAATACGCCGTTTATAGGAGAACGAGAATGACGGACCGCAATGCTGAGCCTGATGTTTCTTCGTGAGTGTATAGTTTTGTCGAATAATTGTTCACCTGAAGGAAATCTATGACGAAACAGAATTTTTATGATGAGTCACCATAATTACAGAGTGATTAAGTATCTAATTATTGTGCTCTCTGTAATGATACGCTTCTTCATAAAAAAGAACCGTATCGCTAGTGTGAATTACCTGCACAAGTTAATTATTGGTTGCAAGCTTTAATTAAGAAAAGAATATTTCGCGATTGCTACAGAGACGTCCCATGTCACAACTCCCGTCAAACAGCGTAGTGCCTTCTCCAAAGCGATCTGCGGTAGCGAGAGATTTCCCTCAGAAGTAAAATGAACGTACTTCAAGTTAGCAGAACGTTGCTTTTCCCTCAGACCAGATTTTGTAGCCTATTTCCTTGCAACATCTGCACAAAAATCGGAAAAATATTTGCGCACACAGAATGTGTACGCCATGACTGAAGGGGATATATTCGCGTTGCTTGTGCGAAGCGCGAGGAAAGAAATATTAGCTGAAATTCCCGACGGCTATAAGCGACTCGCGGTGCACATGCGCAGTTAGCTTAAACTGTAGAGCGTGAAATTGGCAGTTAAACGTTGGCATGTCGCCGCCACGGGCTAATGCGCGCATGAGCTCACCACTCATTAATCTTGCTGCGCTAAGCTGCTCGCTGGCCCCTTAGCACGCGCCGTGAGCTTGGTCGACAAATAGCGGCGCCGGGCGCGCTTCTCCCATTTGCGGAAAGCGGCCGCGGACGCGCGCTTACGACACGAGTCGTACGCTCGCACGTTCTTCACGCGCTGTGGGCCCTGAAACCGTCGGCGAGCCCCGCATACCGCGCGGTGCTCAGAATTGCTGGATCACTGTACGGGAGATGCGACTGAGGACTGACTGCACGCATCGTGCCAGTCGGGCGAGAGTTCTGGGCCAGGTTGACTATAGCCTGCGCACGCTGCGTGTGTTGACTGACTGTGTACAATGCAGCGCCACCGATGTGGCATGATTCCAATATGCCACACCGTATGATTCGGAAAGCCCCACGCAGGAAGGCAACATTTGAGAAGCTTGAGAGCTTTTTAACTGAATGGACATATTACTGGCACGGGGAGGTCCGTTCAAGCAGGGTATTGAAATTCGCTGTGTGCGCGGGACACCGTGCGTGTTAATTTTAGTTTGTAAGCGAATGTTTTCAGCTGTTCATACAGCAGATAAATCTACTAAGTTTACTGCGTATACTTACCGAAGAATTTGCTTCAAATTTCGGACGAAACTACTACTGTTCGTTTATTTTTTTGTTTATTTTTTATATGAAGCTTTCTTTGTGAACACTCCCGTAATTTCCTGGCTGTGGCAGCTGCGCCTTTTTTAATAGCTCATAATTAAAACAAAGAAAATCAATTACGTGCTTGATCATGCGATCGAGCTTTGGTCCTCCACCCCGCCAGCCCGGTGCCCTAACCATTAGGCCACAATCGCTTTTCTTTATTGCCTGTACAACATTATTGCAATGCATTCGTGGACCACGCGGCCAACTAGTGCTGGGAATAAGACAGTTATATCACCAACTAGCCAAGAAAGGACATGACATCATGTGCAACCAACATGCCGATCACGCTGCTACGGGGGCTTACGAAGATGCCGTGAAGCAACCCAACCCGCTATCAAGGACTGATTCAGGAAAAAAGCTTCCACACTAGCGCGCGATCACACACGCTCCATGGGGAGCACGCAAGGTTTTCGGCTTACTCGTCTGCGCTGCCTCGACACATCCTTCCGACTCCACCTTCCACCTGGATTATTCCGTATCGAGACAACTCTTGCCTGCCTATTGTGGATTAGAGTATCTTCTAAGAATGCATTTGCTTGCTGGACCGGAATGGCTGACAGTGCTGCCTGCGACAGATGCGGCAGCGAGGATACCATCGAACATGTCCTCTGTACTGTAGTGAACATGTCCTTCATACTGGTAGCAGAGACAGTCGATGACGGCGTTGGCGTGCCTCGACGACAAAGCACTTTCTCAGCAGGCGATCTTGGAGTGCCAGCTGAGAGGGTCTTTGCACTAGAAGGCAACGAGAGCACCACTGACGGGCATCCGGCAGAGCGAGCTATATTCTACCTCAGTAGTTCCTTGCCCCACTGTAGAAGCTGCAAGCCTTACCCAATAGGAAGGCCGAATGTCCCTCAATATGTGTTCATGCGCTGCGCGTCGTCTGCTCAATGTCAGCCTTGCCATGAAGTTGATACCTGCTCCGTGGTTGTTGAATCGACGCAACCAATGTTTTGGCGTTGCAATCAAACATTGGCAGCAGAGCTTCGCTTCATCTATAAGTCTTTCCCATCACTTCACTGCAGCCTCCTTAGCAAGTACTATACCGGCGAACGCACGTATGAATGTTCACCCGCGTCGCTTCTACTGCTAGGCGACCATTTGCCGTTTTCTCACGACCTTAATCACTTGCCGTACAACAGTGAACTTAATGATGCAGTGAACAAGTAGGTATTTACAGCGTTGCTCATCGCCAACGCATCACCAGTGCTAATTATGTGGCGCCATCTGTTAATTAGATATCAAACCGCTGTTACGGCTCAGTACCGCCTCTGTAGTCCTAGAAGCGTTAAAACGAAGAGTTCGCATCAATAATAACGAAAAGACATACCTAATGATTCAGGATCAGCGTGAGATTAGACTAAGCGATAGCTAATTTTACTATTTATTTCTTGCTCTCATGGCGGAGAGCCAGCAACAAGCTCGAAATCGGATCGATGCGGGAGGTCTGGGCTATATGGGTTCTGTCATGCTGTTACGTAATAATGGTTAGGGTGGCCATTGCGGTTACAGGTGGTAAAGGTCACAGTAATTCCCAGAGGGTGTCTTGGAATTTAATATTGGATTGGAATTTTCTTATAATTATTATTATCGTGTACAGGAATAGTAGGGGGAGGTTAGTTCCACAGAAAACGTTCACTGCCACCCCCCGTCACGTGGTATAAATGAAGGCATGACAAAAACGCTTACCCAAACAGAACTATATACCAGAGAAGTCGCGGAACGTCGCCAGAGGGAGGTTAATAGGTTGCTGCAGAATGATAACACATCTTTCTAAGCAATGCCCACAGTGGGATGACCTGATGCGCACTATGGTGGTTCCGCGCAGGAAATACTGCCGTGAGGTTTATTGGGGAAAAAACAAAACTGGCGTAGAAAAGGGAGTAGTGTGGGAAATGCCATTGCTCCGTATGATTTATTGCATTATGCGTACATCTACCATACGCGCAGAAGAGAAAAATGAAATTCATTACAAGAAAAGTGAGGAGTTATGTTCGTATCCTTTCAACACGACGATTATGGACACCTCTGAAGTATAGAGCCGCATATTGTGACCGACAGCAATCGTTAAATGCGCCGGTGAGGCGAGGTGGTCCTGACCAGGGGTTAGCGCCGTTAGTTAACGCGTCGCTGTGTCAAGCTCTCTGCAGCACCTCGCGCTTAGGACCACTTATCCAAGAAAGGATGTTGCCTTCTCGTTAAGTCTTGCAAAGACAGAGGAAAACAGATGCTCTTTAATATTTGATACTAGGAATGCGCGCCTCAGCATGGTGCTCCAGATTATATATGTTTATAAGTTTATGCATTTATGTACACTCCTTCTTCTCTCCTTAATATTTATCTAGTATCTCCGTCAAAACCGTATATGCTATTTGCTCCGTAGACCCAGGGCAGTGTAGAGAGCCGGTATTTACATTGGCTAACTTCCCTGTTCTTCGCTCTCTTTTTTCTCCTCCTTCGGAATATATTGCCGCAGAGAGGGGGTTCTCTTCGCCTTTGTAGTCCGGCAGCGTTTGTTGCGGACCACATTTAAGATATCTATCCTTAACTTCAGCGAACAATTGCCAATTACTACCTTCGTATTTATACACTAGCTTCTGCATGTTGCTACGCGTCTCTGATTTGCTGTTTTGGGGATCTAGTAGGTGCCTCAATAGTTGCCATGTATTTGATTTACCAATTTTGTGATCCATCTGTTCGCATATGCTATTCTAGTCTAGGAGGTAACGAGGAGAAAGGGATAGTGCTCAGTAATAAGGGGACACCGCAGGGCTCTGTGCTCTCACCCACTCTCTTTAACATAGTAATGATTGGACTCCCGCAAAAACTTAAGGACTTACAGGGGCTAGAACATGCGATCTATGCGGACGACATCACCCTATGGATAAATAGAGGCAGTGACGCCCACATAGAAGCAACGCTGCAAAAGGCCATCAATATAATTGAAGAGCACTTAGAAAAAGCCGGACTTAAATGTTCAGCTACGAAGTCGGAGGCTCTCTTCATCAGTCCACAGAAAATGCGAAAGAAAATCCCTAACCACGGGATAAAACTCACTGTTAATGGGGACGCGATTCCAAACGTAAAAGCTATACGTGTGCTAGGCATGCACATTCAGGACAATGAAAGAAATACGGAAACGATTAGAAAGCTTGAAATGAGCGTAAGCCAAACATGCCGACTCCTCCGAAGAATCGCCAACAAGAAAGCAGGCATGAGGGAGGCTAACCTATTAAGGATAATACAGTCCTTCGCGATCAGCAAGATCACATACGCAACACCGTACCTTAAACTAACAAGGGCCGAGAAAAACAAAACAGAAATCCTCATTAGGAAAGGAGTTAAAACAGCCCTAAACCTGCCACCATGCACATCTACGCAGCGGATACTAAACATGGGCATTTCAAACACCCTAGAAGAGTTGATCGAAGCCACACTAGTCTCCCAGCAACAGAGACTAATGCGAAGCAGAGGTGGTCTGAGAATTCTAGCGAAACTAGGATACAAAACTAACAACAAAGTAAGAAACACGGGAGCCATCCCGTCACAAATCAGAGACAGGATACGCATACCACCACTCCCGAAGAATATGCATCCCAGTCACCACCAGGACAGGAGGAAAGACAGGGTTAAAGCGTTACAAAAATCACTAGATAAGCAGCAAGGGGTGTTCTACACGGATGCAGCAGAATATGAAAGCAGACCAGGTTTTGTCTCAGTGACGACACAGGCTAACGGTGAGAACTCAAAGAGCTGCAGTACCCCGCAAAACAGTGTGGAGGTTGCAGAGGAGGTGGCCATAGCCCTAGCTTTGACTCAAAAAGGGGTGAAAATTATAGTGTCAGATTCCAAAACAGCTATCAGGAATTATACCGCAGGGAGAATCTCCAAAGAGGCGCTCAACATATTGGAGAAAGGACCAATTCCAGAAGAATTAGTGAACCTTATATGGACTCCTGCCCACGAAGGCTTGCCCGGCAATGAGAAAGCGCATGCATTGGCCCGAGAGCTTATTTACCGGTCCACCAATGCAGCCTCTACAGCCAGGGAGCCCGTACAAAAAGAGGAAGGTATAAACACTTACAGCGAAATTCTCGATTATTATAGAATGGGAAGGAAAACACTGCCAGAGGCGCATAAGAAACTAAGTAAGCAAGAAGAGATAACATGGAGGCAACTCCAAGCGGGGGTGATCTGCAACCCCTACATTCTGAAGAGATGGCATAATAGCATTGAGGACATGAGTTGCAAACACTGCGGGGCAAAGGCGGACATGATCCACATACTATGGACATGTCCTAGATACAATAAACCAGATAGGGATAGACAATCCTGGGAGACTTTAATGACCAGCTCGAAGGAAGCTGACCAAAGAGAAGTCATCCGCATGGCCCTGGACACCGCTGAGCTCCAAGGAGCATCAGCCAGCTGAAAGGGGAGGAGTAAGCCGGAGAGACAGGAAGACTCTTGCCTCCTCGGGGCTCTTTTTGCGGGTGCAAATAAACGTTATTTCTCTCTCTCTCTCTGCCGCAGAGAGCTCTCCACATGCCAGTTACGGGCACTCTCGTGAGGCACCTTTCCAAGCGTCTCATCGCTAAAACCCATTACTCGTCGCATGGCGATACAGCGCCTCGCGCATGGCCTCGCGCATGGCGATACAGCGCGTGTCTCCCGTGCACGCGCTCACGGCAGCGCCCGAGTCTGCCGTCCAATGAGAAGCCACGGCGTGGCTCTTGGACTTCGGGGCGCGTGAAAAGTGCGTTCGGCGGAGAGACGCGGTTGACTGTGGAATAGGCTCCTGTTAACTCTTCTTCTTCTTAAGTGTGTGAATGCTTAATATTGGAGTTTCCGGGCACAAGTTCGGCCACAATAAAACAGTGTGTTTAGTGTGCTTCATTGAAGAGTGCTACAATATGTACGATGCATAAAACTACACGTACCCAAAACAAACGTATACATCAAGTGCAAGCGAGTACAGCGACATGCATTTTAATCAATCATCCTGAGAGAAACCTTGGAAGTCACTGGAATTCTTTCATAGATTGCAGAACATTTGGTACGATGAAATGAATTGCTCGATGTTATATGCCCGTAGTTTACATATGCACTGAGTAGTCAAGTGTAACTAGCTTCGAAAACATCATGCGCCCTATTATTATTGGTGCATTGGTAAATAATATATCGTTTGTCACTGTCTCATCCTCATCGTACATCTATGCACGTTAAGCTGTTTACTACTCACATGCTTTCACCACCATAGTTGCTTGGAGCACATCAGAATTCTCGGGTTACAAACCAGCTGCCGCTATACTAAAGTTCGAGTCCACTGCTTCGCGTAAGCTTTTGATTCAGAGCAAGGGAAGGCATTTCCGAAGTCTCCAGCAAACGAAAATGGTATATATAACAATTCCAGTTGTGCCAGAGGAACAAGAAAGCCTTCTCCTATCGTCCTGTTCTTCTCGAGTATGCGGCGGAGCGGACTACACCAAGAGAAGAGCGAGAAACGGCAGGTAAGTTGTATCAAGAATTGCTTTGAAGCCATTACCGCGCCCATTGGGAATACATGGCTTCTGTGCGGTGAGGGTAATCGTTATGCCGGTTTCGCCCACAACGTGCCAAAAACGCATCTATTCTCTTTTTAAGGTAATTTACTAGCGTGAGATTGCGTTTAAATATTACAATAATTTCTCAATTTTGATGCCCACAAACACTCAAGGTTATTAGTAGACATATACCGCTCGAGCATCAATTCATCCGGTTATTCAGTATAGCTTCAGGGTTAAGGGACATTATGAAGGGAAGTGGTGGTACACAGTACAAAAAGGAGAAAGACAAGCGAGATATCAAACACAGGGAGGTTAACCGGAAGAAACTGGAAGGCAAACTTCCGGTTTGCTACCCAGCACTGAGTAAGTCGTAAGGGGAGACAGACAGAAGAAGAGCACAAAAGTTTACCTAAACACAGAACGCCGCAAAGAAGTAGATACAGTATACGGAATTTGAAAGAAACGAAGTGACTCGTCCATTTCATTCGTCCTTTCACTCGGTCGGTCAGTCCACTGTGGTCTAATCTAGTGCAGCCTACTCTTATTTACTTCAGGTCAGTCCAGAGCAGACCAGTCGGTCAATCAGTAGGTCGGTCAGTATGTTGGCAATATCTCTCAGAGTACGTACTTAGCTTAGCTCTGCCCTTCTTTATCGCAATTAAAAACAAAGCAGGAAAAGGCATGTGAAAAAGCACGCATTGAACAACAGCTTCGATAGCTCGGTTACATGACAGAGAAAAGTCTCGATGACAGCGGCGAAACGCTGAGCTGATTTCGCGAAAGCAAAGTGAAAAACCTGCACACAGCATAATGAAAAGAATGTGAGACTTGGGGCTGCTTTACCTCCCCGTAAACGAAGGTGGCGGCTTGAAAATGAGTTCCTCTGATACCGTGAACGAAGCCCCCTTACATTGTCCGTCCCGTCTGCGGAACGTACAATCGGATTGAATTCAGGCTTCCGCGCGGTGTTCCTCACTGCCGTATGATTTCCTGACATTCAGATCGGAACCGCTGCCTTCGAAAATGAGGGTCGGTCGCCTGTTCTTCCGTCGTTACGCTTTCGCTGCAGAATCTTTTGCTTTCGCCCGTGCTTTCCACTGAGACAGCTAAAACGGTTCTTGCAAAACGTGTGCACCACTGTGGAACGTCAAGCGCGCACAGGCGAACAAGAAAGGGGCTGAATTCAAGAATTTTGTTGTTCGTAAGCGCTCTTTGCCATTGGCTGACCACCTTCGCTATGTGTATTCTGTCCAGCATCAGCACTGGCTCGAATTTACTCGTACGAACTACCTTAGCGTAACAGATTTTTGTTAGTTTTATTGTGAGTTGTTTTATTTCACAAGGCGAATGACCAGAAAGAAATATTCGTATTTGATCTGTGCCTCTGGCGTGGGTCAATAATGACAGCCGCTGACACACAGATAGGATTCCTGTCGATCGCACTATTGTTAGATACGGGACCTTTTCCTGAGCCTTCTTCGAGTTCACCAGACCACATCGAATCGCGTCACAACTAATTAGGGAGCGCAGAAGCACATCTACCACGTTCACGAGGCGCGGCACATGCAAACAAGCTGGCGTCCCCCACCTCGTGCGCCGCATCTGGAGCTATTCACTGCTTTACTCTTCCCGAAAGTGTAGCGCGAGCCTGGCACGGTACCAGGTAACGTAGGTCCCGAGCAAAGCTACTTTGCAGTACTGAAACGTCGCTCGAAGACAACCCGTCTCCCCCCATCCGCCTATTGTGACGGCGCTTCCAAGCCAGGAAGGCATTACCGCAGAAAAATAATCCCTCGGACAATTGGAGCCCAAGGACTGACCCTCTTAGCCGAATGTGACGTACACTCGCACGGGCGCCTACCATTGGCCGAAAATGACGCCACCTGAGCGGGCTCGCCGATTGGCCGAACATGCTCTGACTTCGAGACACCGAAGGGGTTTAAAGCCAGAGACCGGAAGCAGCAGGAGAGTATTCCTTCATTCATCTCTTTCGAGCTTCTTGCCACGGGCCGCAGCGTCCGAGTTGCTGCCGGCCCATAATGACTTTATGACTGCAAATAATGTAAATAACCCTCCAGTTTTCATCTCAAGGTCCTCCTCAACCTCGGCCAACTCCCGCACCCAATGGCAAGATCCAAAATCTAGGGGACAGAAATTGGGATTGTCCTGCAGATCCAACACTATTCAGAAAGTTGTTTGCCTGCAAGCCGGTCTTATAATTCATGGTGGCCGTGTTTGATCTGCCGTCATTTGCCGTAATTCATCTAGTGCCTTGGCCTACGCCGATCCCGAGAGTCAACAAACCCAAAAGTAAAGAATTCCGCGAATCACGCATACCTTGAATACCCTTCGCACGAATGGCGGCCTCATGTTTCACAGGACAAATCAAAGATGCACGAGACTACTTCACTTTGCTTTCTAGCATGGATTGACTGTTTTGAATGATGACAGCTCTACTTACCTTAGAGAGTCTACTTATAGCAGCTTCGTGGATTCGAAATTTGTGTCACAGAGTCTGAGTTAGAAAATTCAATGCTTCTCATATTCTCAAGCTCCCGGCAGTGACCATATATTTACTTACTTGACTAGGTCTTGATGGCTCTCTCCAGCATGGGATCTCAACACAGATTGATTGGCAAGCATATCAAATTTCTGTGAAGGATAGCTGTAGAAATGAACATCCCGGCTCATTTGAAGACATGATTGTGCAAGCATGGCAGGATTCTACGCCGATGTTTATAATATCTGCATGATCAACAAACTTCGACTCAAAGAGCCCCTCTTGGTGTTGAAAATTAATCCGGTGTCCCCCGCTACAATGTGCGTCACAACCAAATCGTAGTTTTGGCACGCAAAACTCTAGAATTCAACTAAATTCAGATTTCGACCAAGAATTGGAGAGACCTCCGGCAGGCCGAGGAGCACAGTGAAGGGCCAGGAAGTGCATCTATGACACCAGGGAAACCCGATATACTCACAAGAAAGTTTTACATGAGGTGAGCAAAATTTAAGACCAAGGATGGAACATTTAATGCGAATTGCTGGAATGTCGTAAGCCGTCAACCCGCGTGTGGAGAACTCTTCCCAATTTTCTCACAAAAGCGCCGACCCTGTACTGCGCTGGCGCCATATCAAAGTCGCCCATTGTTTGATATCGCTGGGAATTCTTGTGCGAAGACTACCGTCATCATATCTCTACTAGTCGTCCTCGGGCTACATGCCCTTCCTGGCGCACCAAACCAGAGTAGGTAAGGGCCATTCTCTACCGATTAACTTCAACCACCTCTACCTACGTGCAGGCACGCATCATAACCAGATCCCGACGAGGGACCCTGTGTGGCATTTCGTCGCGTAAATCCGAGACCCTAATGCTTTCTTTTGGGTATTTTCAGCCAATCTTGGCAAGGCGGCAAAGATTTTGACGAATGGAAGTGCTGTCACCTGGTGCCTCGGCTGAAGCCTTGAAAGCCACAGCAGGACCTTATAGCTTACCAATCGAATGCACTTGCGAGCTGCGTTAGTGAAGTCACGGAGAAGCTGTTACTGACACGTATAGAATGGTACCCCAATTGAATATTGTAACATCTACCCTGATTCCATGGCTGACTTCCAACGTGGACGAAGATGGTTTGACATCGGTATTGATTGTTTGACCTCTGTAAAGCGATAGAAATCTGGGAAGCGTCGCTTGGTGTCAATATCTTTAGACATAAAAGGTACTTAGCACAATGTAACACACAAAGCCAGTCTGGAAGTTCTAGAGGCTGCAGAACTTGGTGACCATGCCTTCCGACGAGTTTGGAGCTACCTCTGAAGAAGTTAAATGTTCGTCCTTGCCAAAGACGGCTCAGCAAATAGCGTTACTCCTGTCACGGTGCCCCATAAGAGGGAGCGGTAAGGCCTACTCTTTCCAACCTTAGTCTTGTTGGGTTCACCGTAATGCTAGCACGGATGGCTAATGTTTTGCCAAACTCTGACGATATCTGAATCTGGGCTTTCAACCTGACACAGATGGAAGCGCGCGCTAGAAGAGGTCGGCAACCCTAGTATCTGCGTACATTCACCTACAATTGAGATTTGACTATATATCTGGTGGAAAGTATGCATTATCGACATTTACCCTTGATACCGTCTTTATACCCTGTATGAATCAAGGACCAGTCAGTATAGTATAACTCACAGGTTTTTATGCGTTATTGTTGAGTGGAATCAGAAAACATATCTTTTTACATTTATTGAGTATTTCCAGAGAAACAGGGCAGATATATACGTTGAATGTATATGTGAATACACACTTTAAGAAATATAAGCATTGAAAGAAAAACAAATTTGGCCACTGGAAAATCGAGAAGGCTATCCGTGCGCTTATTGTTATAGTGATGCACAGTCCTTTTTCTTTGACTTCAGCTGTACACTCTTTCTATATAGCTTGTCCAACACAGTCGAGATCCATTTGACTGCACTACAAAGAATACAAGCCCAAGTACTTCAGGCTTCCCGGACCTCCTGATATGTCTTTCGAGAGCTGCAGCCATTACCATTGGAGTGAAGCACTGGGTCGCCGCACATATCTTCATTGATAGTCCCAGAGCGCACATTCAACGCGCCTTTCACGGCTACCATCGCATCATTTAGCCTGTTTCCCCTCGCGAAAACCAGTCTTTATTATCTGGTATTGTGCCTAATCAGCATGATTCCATACTACCTAGCTTTAAGCATGCGAAGCTGTTAAGATCTGCACTGTGGTGGTCGCGAGAACCTCACGTGTTCGTCTAAGTTCCTGCGATCGTTAAGAACGCAGACTAATCACCTGAAACAATCGTCTCCGCTTTAGTAAGCAAGTTCTATTTTAAGAACGTAGAAATTTGCGCAGACATTTCCAGCAGTTCTAATAGCTCTACCAGAGCAGTATTTCTTCCATCGGACACCGTCTATATGTCTCGCATTACGACATCGACAGCAGCTGCACTTGCCCCTCCTGAAGATGCCATTAATTAAGGGTTCCATCACCCACGTATTACATGGGCCATTTTCTGCGATTTAAGGCAGCCTTAAAGACCATGAAATTTACCCTGTGTCGTGATTCACACGAACAGCTAGTGCAAGAAAAAATTGGAGGACGCTGAAGCTTCGCCTTCAAGAGTGGAACGCGACAGCGTTCCCGTCGACCCGCCAAGGGGTGTAAGACAATGGGCTACGGCGCAGCGACTACGCGCCCCGCATCGGACGCGGTGAGCGTCGAGCAACGCAGCGTTCGGCGCGACAACGAAATGTGCGCCTGAGCAAGCGACGCATGCCTCTTTCTTGGTGACTTTAATTGTGTGTGTCATGCAGAAGATCGTGCTAAACGTAAATTCCCGCAGGACAAGAGCGCAGTGATATTGAACACCTTAGTAAATGACTACTACCTAGAAGACGTTGGTCGCCTTTTGGCCGGTACTTTGCAGCCGCAATTTACGCACTATCAACGAGATAGCCAAGCACGACTTGACAGAGCTTACATCTCGTTAGATCTTGTGCCTCTATGCGATAACTATGTCGTGAAGCCGGTGTCCTTTAGCGATCACAGTATAGTGTGGTTTGCACTCGGTGCCAAGCCAAAAAAGCCGTGGTTCGATTGGGCACTTTGGAAATTCAACGAAAAACACTTAAGTGTTGACAAATTTATAAACGATGTAAAGCACGAAATTCAAAGCATGTTGAGTAATGAGAGTGTACCTTGGGCAGAAGTATGGGAAGACTTTAAGGTTCGCGTTAAAATGGTTGCGATTGAAGTAGGAACTGTTAGAAGACACAATGAAAAAATGAAAGAAAATGAGCTCCAGAAGGAACTAAATTATCTGATTTCTATGGACAGTGCGGAACCTGGAAAATTTAGTGATGAAATCAGAACAGTTAGAAACGCGATGGAAGCTATTGACACGGAAAAATATAGAGCAGCAGTTATTCGGGCACGGACGGAAAGACTGTGGGTTGATGGAACGCCGAACAAACGCGCCATTGCCGATGAAAAGAGGTACGCAAGGAAAAATGAAATAAGACAGATTAATTATCGGGATGAGGTTACTTCCGACTCGAATATGATTGAACAGGCCTTTACTGAACACTACCGCAAGTTGTTCGGCGTCCCAATCCACGTGGGAGCTGAATTTGAAGCAAGTTTCGTGAATTTTATGCCGCGCGTTGATGACGACGTAAAAGCCAGTCTCGAGGAACCGATCAGCGTCCGAGAAATAGAACACGCGATCGAAGAACTTCCTGCAGGCAAATCACCGGGTCCCGATGGCTTAGGAGCCGCCTTTTATAAGGCTTTTGCACCTGGGCTTGCTCAAGTGTTGGAGCATGTATACTCTGAGGCACATAAATATAAGCGACTGCCACCTTCTTTCAGAAGTGCACACATGGTTTTAATACCGAAAACAGATGACCACAAGGCGCTTTTATCGGTTGGGTCATACAGGCCAATTAGCCTTACAAATACCGATTATAAAATACTCATGAAGGTATTGGCAAAGAGACTTCAAACAGTCATTACAAATCTTGTCGGTCCGCATCAAACTTGCGGCATAAAAGGCCGCACTATTACTACAAACAGCCACGTAGCGCGAAGCGTTCTAGAGTGTTGCGACGTCTTCGCTAGACGCGTCGCTTTGTTGCAACTCGACCTGGCGAAAGCCTTCGACCGTGTGTCCCACGATGCTCTTTTTCTTGTTTTGGAATATGTTAACGTAGGGAAAGTAATCTTAGATGGCGTCAAAATGGCCTACGACCAATGCACGACACAGATTATAATTAATAAGTCCCCCAGCGAGAAGCTGTCACTCAGATCTTCCCTTAGACAAGGGTGTCCACTAAGTCCATTGCTTTTTGCATTGTACCTCGAGCCTTTCTGTTTAGCAGTGATGCGCAATGAAAACGTCCGAGGATTTCGGCTACAGCTTTCTGAAGTCAAGGTACTGGCATACGCTGATGACATCGCAGTCTTCTGCGAGGATCGTGATAGCGTACTTGAAGTTGTACATCTTGTAAAGAAGTAATGTGAACAATCTGGGTCCCAGATCAATTGGCAAAAAAGCATCGGTATATGGCACGGTCATTGGGACATTATACCAGCTCACTTTGCAAACATCCGGTGGTCAACAACGCCAACTAAGTACTTGGGTGTGCCGCTCGAGCACTATAATGATACTGCACAGTACTGGTACAGTACGAAGAAGTGGCTCTTGTGTGGAACCCCGTTTTCTACTGTTCTCTTTTTGCGAGTATTTTTGCGTGTTTTCGGGAGGCGCCGCTTCCGAGACCTTCGGCGATGGAAGCGGAGTCAGCTAGACGTCCGGAGGAGACCGACGTCACAGCGTCGAGCGCTCCGAGGAAGCGCAATCACCTGATGAGCGACACAGGCAGCGAGGACACCCTGCTGTACTACTCTGCTTCCGAAGAAGATCTGTCGGATGACGGCGACTACTTGACAGTTGTGAGGCAAAAAGGAAAGAGGAGAATCGTCACTGCCTCCTCGTCTTCAAAAAGGACGACGGCGGCAGCAAAGGCCCATGACACGGCTCATACCATCCTCTTCTTACCCGTGACGCCGACCGACAACCTGAATCGGCTAAACAGGCAAGCCGTATCTGTAACACTAGAGGCTGTTGTTCCAAATGAGATCACGGATATGAGAGTTAACACCCGTAAGAACATTCTCGCAGTTGATGTAAAGAACAGGGCAGCATTGGATATCTTGAGTACAGTGAAAATGCTGGGCAAGATAAATGTTCGCACCATAATACCACAGGACAGCAATACTATATCAGGGGTGATTTATGATGTCGATGAGTCAATCGACGACAACGATCTGCCTATTTTGGTCAAACCCGCCACAGCAGATGTTCCTATTATTGAAATCCGTCGCCTAGGAGATTCACGCTGTGTGAGGATAACTTTCAAGGGAGGTAGCTTGCCGTCCCACGTGAAAGTTGGATTTTTTCGTCATCCAGTGCGACCGTTCATTCCAAGACCACTTCAGTGTCGTAATTGTTTGCAGATCGGGCATGTCAGCGGCATATGCAAAAATTCGACCGTGTGCGCGAGATGTTCTGAGCAGCACAGTGCAGATGCTTGCCGTGCGACTCACTTCAAATGTGCCAATTGCTCCGGTCCCCATGAAGCATCGTCGAAAGACTGCCCGAGACACAAGACAGAGCGGAAAGTCCTCAAACAAATGGTGAGAGACAACTCAACTCACAGAGCGGCCGCCGCCAAAGTACGACGGCGTAGTGTCCGCCGTCACCGTAGACGATCCTCGTCTACAAGAAATGCTGATACCGTCGCGAGACAGCCGATACTTCCTGAGGCTGGTGCTCCCAAGGCGCTCACCCACACTAACAACACGGTGTCTGATGACGCAGTGCATACCTCTACTGCAAACGACTGGCCTGCACTTCCGACATTAAGTCCTCCAGCCCAACATACGGTGTGAATTGACTTATGTTGTTCATCCAGTGCGGCCACATGACATTAATCAGTATGTGTGTTTGACCGTGAAACAACAAAACTTTGCGTTTACTTTAGTGGGCGCTTACCTTTCTCCATCAAGTCGTTTTGATAGGCAGAGACTGAGTGACATTATAGATGCGACACCTGGTCCATGGATTGTTGTTGGGGACTTCAACGCGCATCATTCACTTTGGGGAAGCAACAAGATAAATTCGAAAGGAAGAAACCTCGTGTCCTTTGCTTGCGACCATGAACTTTGTTGTCTAAATGATGGCAGTCCCACGTTTCTGCGCGGCCGGACATACAGTAGTTGTTTAGACTTAGCATTTGTTTCGCGATGCCTCACTCGCCGCGTCCATTGGTTCGCAGATATAGAAACCCACGGAAGCGACCACATTCCTACCTACCTGAAGATAAAAGGCCTCACCAAATCCGTTCCATCAAATTTTAAACAAGCAATAGATTGGCCCGTGTTTAAATCCCTTATGGAAGACGCATGCCACGAAAGCATTTCGTCCACACTAGAATTTGAGATCGCCAAGGCTATGCAGGATTCCTTGCGCTCATTTCGGCCATTAGAGAACTACACGGATTTTGATTCGGAAATACAGAGCCTCCGTGCAATCCGCCGGCGAGCGGAGCGACGGTACCGACGGACTAAATCACTCTACGACCTTAGAGAGGCCAGACGCATTCAAAAGAAAATTCAGCGTCGCCTTGCTGTACTCCACAATCAACGCTGGAAGTCGTTTTGTGAGTCTCTCGACCCACGTAAACCTCTGTCGGTTGTCTGGAGAACAATCCGTGGTCTTCGAACAGCTCCTCAACAGCGTCGTCCATTTAAGTCTCTAGCCCTACATCAAGGACGCCGAGAAGTCGAGGTAGCCGAAGATTACTGCGCAAGGATTGCGGGTCCGGCGCTCACGTATTCACCTTGCGCACCTATTCCCATTGTGCCCCCTTGCTCCCGGGATCCTCGTATGGACGCTGCTTTCTCCATCGAAGAACTGGAGGCCGCACTTGCTGGTTGCAGGCGATCTTCGTCACCAGGACACGATGGTATCACATACTCTGCGCTTGTAAACCTTGGTCCAGAGGCCAGAGATGCCCTTCTTGGCCTATACAACGCATCATGGCGTGACGGCTTGGTCCCTACAACGTGGAAATCCAGCCGGCTTGTTCCACTCCTCAAGGCTGGCAAATCCCCGTTGGAATTATCATCTTACCGTCCAATAGCACTGGCCAACTGTGTCGGCAAGGTAATGGAAAGAATGATACTTGCACGGCTAGAATGGTACTTGGAATTCTACAACGTCTATCCAGAGGTAATGGCTGGTTTTCGACGTGGCCGCTCGTCAATAGATAGCGTTATCGACCTGGTAACATACGTACAACACCAGAAACATCTGAAACGAATCACTGCGGCCCTATTCCTTGATGTTAAAGGTGCGTACGACAATGTAGATCATCAGGCAATTCTGGACGCCTTAGAAGCTGTAGGGATTGGTGGACGCACCTTTCGCTGGATATGCAACTATTTGCATGGAAGATCTTTCTTTATTTTGACTGAAGACGGACCAACGCCATCTAGCTATACCAGTCGTGGTGTACCGCAAGGCGGAGTACTCAGCCCTACCCTTTTCAACCTGGTGCTCGTTGGTCTCGCTGATTCGTTACCGCAAACCGTACAGCTCTCCGTATATGCAGACGACATTTGCATATGGGCTTCAGGCGTGACACGTGTACAAGTCCGCGCACGACTTCAGAAAGCCTCAACGGCTGTGTCAAGATACCTAAGAAGACAAGGCCTGGAGCTCTCTCCTGAGAAATGTGCAGTCGTTGCTTTTACTCGTAAATCGATGTCCCCGTATGCTTTGCGGATTAATGACCAAATCATACGATATAGACGAACGCACCGATTTCTTGGCGTCATCATCGATAGAGACTTGTCTTGGAGCCCTCACATCTCGTACATGACGAAGCGTTTGGCCGCCATTGTGGACCTTCTTGCGTTTCTCGGCGGGAAGTTCTGGGGCGCAACAGTACCGTCAATGTTGCAACTATATCGAGCACTGTTTTTGGGCTTCCTGCGGTACAGCTTACCTGTAATAGGTAATACTTGTACTACGAATATTCGCAAACTCCAGAGCGTGCAAGCCCAAGCACTCAGGACTTGTCTCGGTCTTCCCAAAACAACGTCATCGATTGCGACAGTGGCCATAGCCAGAGACGCGCCTTTGACAGTCTACATTGATACAGATGTCCTGAGAGCGCACATCCGACACCTGACTCGGATTCCCTCACACCATCTTGCTTGCTTGCCAGCAAAAAGGCCACTTTCAACTTTTGCTAAAACTATTATAAGATATCAGTCGTACTTGCCATCAGAATTTACGCCCGCTTCACGATTGTCAGATCCATTGTGGTGTCTGCACCGGCCGCAAGTGCAACTGACAATTCCAGGAGTCAGAAAGAAAGCTGGAGCGCCATTGCAATCTTTGAAGCAAGCAACTTTGGAGCACATTCACAACGTGCACAGATTCCGGAAACATGTATACACAGATGGCTCAGTAAAACTCAACAGCGCTGCTGCTGCAGTCATCATCCCGGCACAATCTGAGGAAATCAAGTTAAGAACTTCATGTGTGACCACATCAACGGGTGCAGAACTCGCGGCGCTCCGTGCTGCACTTGATTTCATTAAGCAGAAGCCACCGCAACAATGGACAGTCTTTAGTGACTCCAAGGCAGCCCTTCAGTGCATACGAAGCCCAATGCGCCACGGACCCAATGAACAACTGGCCTCAGAAATTCGGCACATATATCATCAAAGCTATGATAAGGGACACAACATAATCTTTCAGTGGCTTCCAGGACATTGTAACATCAGCGGGAATGACCAAGCCGACGAAGCCGCCCGATCGGCACATGAAAGTGGTCAACGAGTCTTCATTCCGCTTTCGCGAACAGACGCTGCGGCTGGGCTGCGATTGATGTCCCGTGAGTGTACTTTGCCCCTGTGGGACTCAAATGTTTTCACCATGTGTCGGTTGCGTTCGTTGTCTCCGGACATACGGATGCACCTCCCGCCTGGATTACCACGACGTGAACAGACCATGCTTTACCGTCTGTGGCTAGGCGTTGCGTTTACAAACGCCTATGCTTTCCTCATAGGAATGGCCGACAGCCCCACGTGCGACACATGTAACATCGACGAGACGCTCGCACACATTATCTGTGTCTGCCCGCGATACAGTGCTGAGAGACAAGTGATGTGCAGGGTACTGGACAAGCTGGACAATCGTCCACTTTCAGAACTAAAAGCTTTAGGCCAATGCTCCGAAAGAACATCCGCGTTGAAGGCCTTATTCGCGCTATTAACGTTCTTGCGGTCTTCGGGGCTTCACGACAGACTCTAAGAATGCCGCCCCCTACTGTTCTGTAGTGTACGCGCTTTGTTCGTGCTTGTCTCCCTTTCTTTCTCTCTCCCCCTTTCACTCTGTTTCTCTTTTTATCCCTCTTAACCCTTCCCCCTGCGCAGGGTAGCCAACTGGAACTACCTCTGGTTAACCTCCCTGCCTTTCTCTGCATTATTTTCTCTCTCTGGTCCGATGAAGCTGATAGAATGAGTGAAAAATCAAAGGGTTGGTTTGGCCAAGATTTGTCAATGTTTGGACGTGCATCTGTGTGCAATCTCTTTTTAGTAGCGAAAGTGTGGTATATTATGCAAGTGTTATCAATGTGTCGCTCAAGTGTGCAAAAAATGCATCGTGTATTTGCCGTATTCATATGGGCTTCCAGTTGGGAAAGGATAAGCAGAACCAATTTGTTTCGTTCAGCTCGAAGTGGTGGGCTAGGTCTGTCGCATTTGTTTATCAGACAAATTGTGTCGCGTTTTCTTTTTTTTCGGGATCAGAGAAATGATTTTCTACGCACAGTAATTCAAGTTCGTTTGGGAAAAGCACTGCCGCAATATGTTGTAACGACCAGTGATGTGAAGGGAGGAAGTATTAGGGGATATCTGCGCGAAGTGGTTGATTCACTTCGTATGTTGCGTGTGCGGTTTTCCATGGAATATCTGTGCTCTGTGACAAGAAAAACACTGTATAAAGACTTAGTTGATACAATGTTGCCAATACCATTGTACAGGTCTGTAAACTGGGGAGGCCAAGGAGATGATGTACTTAAACGGGTGAAAAAAATGCCAGTTAGACCCACTCAAAAAACGTTTTTCTTTAAGCTACACACAAACACGCTACCCGTAAAAACATGGTTAGACGAAAAAGGAATATATGTGCCATGGACAGTAAACTGCTTACTTTGTAAAAAGCCAGAGACCATTGAACACGTTTTCATCGATTGCTGGGACCCAACATTTCATTGGGATATCTTACAACGTACACTTAAAAAAAGAACTACCGATTACACCTCTTGGTATTCGATATTTGCCAACCGATAACGAAGGAGGAGTTCCGTACGATATGTTTATGCTCCTTGGCCTCCACAGTCTGTGGAAAACGAGAATGGCAGTGCGACACTCGGATGTCGATACCCGTCCGGCGAGAATAAACTTCATCGAAAGTGTCGCGTATATTCGGGAAATATATCGTGCCCAGAGTGAGCCTCCCGAGTGGGTGGCTATTCTTAATGAACTGATCAAGCTGAAGCGATTTTAATATATAATGTTAGCCAAAGTGTGGTTGACATGTTTTAGCATTTGAATGTGTTCTTGGTTTGTGCTGCAAACAGGCAATAAAAAAAAAAAACTCGTGGCTCAGTGGTAACGTCTCCGTCTCACACTCCGGAGACCCTGGTTCGATTCCCACCCAGCCCATCTTGGAAGTTGCTTTTTATTTTTGAAGTGCCTGCCGTGATTTATCGCTCACGGCCAACGCCGCGGACGCCGACACCGACACCGACGCCGACGGCACCGGCTTTTCTGCGACACGAGCTCCTTAACGCTATCGCGTTAATATGGCACGCTCACGACTGAGCGCTCTAGAACGGACCTGTCGTTCAAGATCAATGACTGCCGAGTCATTACGAAATTGTAGGCAAGAACAGCGCAGACTAAAGTGCGTGCTCGGCTCATCAATAAGATCTACTGGTGCCCATAGACCGATGTATTGTAATAGGAATTATATGCACACTACAGGCGCATTTCTGCCATCGTCGTCACCGTGATGTTCCGTATAACGCCCAAGGGCGATAACATAGTCGCCGCTTACCGTATGCTGTACGTGAGAGTGAAAGCAGGCGAGGGTGAGCCGACTGTGGCGGTTAAATCTCGGGTGCGCAAGGGATGAAGGCGGTGATGAAACGCGCCGTCTTCCGTCGCACGCAAGTTATTGGACGGAGGCGAGGGAGGGGGGCCTTGCACCCCGGCGGTTGCTGCTTGTGGAGCAGCTGCGCGAGTCCTATCTTGAAGGTGTTCTTCGACGGAGACAGAGTGCGAGTGCTGATAACTTAGTATGCGCTGTGTTGTCGGCGCTTACTTCATGTTCAAGTGAGAGACAGCACGAAGGTCAATTTGGTCGCTGCTGCTGCAGCGTTTCCTCACTCCGGCGTTTCCACAGCGCGTTTTCGCGGTCATTGAGTGAGATGAGTTCATGTTTGCTTGTGCGCGCGTGACACGGTGCTTGCTATTTTAATTAGTAACTGAATGTTTACCAGCTTATGCCGCGGGTAAAACTGCTATCCTCACTTAGCTGTCTACTAATTTTCTATCACAATCAACGCTTCATGTTTTGGGCTAAACTGCCACTTTTTACTTTTTTCCCCAGCTCCGTGATCCTCAGGGATTGATCTCGCTTGAGCTGTCTAGTAGTGACTTATTGGTTTCCTCTTAAATACGTGAATCTCAACAATTGGTCCCGTTTTTATTTGTTTTGGTTTGTTTTCTCTCTCTCTCTCTCTGTGTGCATGTGTGTGTGTGTGTGTGTGTGTGTGTGTGTGTGTGTGTGTGTGTGTGTGTGTGTGTGTGTGTGTGTGTGTGTGTGTGTGTGTGTGTGTGTGTTTATAGCGCACTCTTTGTTCTCGTTGATATCATTTTTTTCTCCATCGTCGGGTCACTGCATTCATGATCGCATGAATAATTATTAACGCGAAACAAGAAAAGGACAGAACATATGCACTTAACACAGCGCACACGCTCTGGTGCTTTCTGTTTCGCCCTAATATTCATCCAGAAATGCAGTAATGGAGAGTTTTAGCAGCGCCAACTTACCGAACAGTAAGTGCGGTAATACCGTACCGGTCGAGGACTGCGCATACGCGCACTTTACCATACGGAAAGACTTTCCGTACGGCGTACTAGACGGTAAGGAGTCGGTAAGAGCTCTGCTCGCACCGTATTTTGCGAGCCGAGCTGCACCAAGCTAAAACAGTTAGAAACTGGCGTCGGCCAGAGTCCATGCCGTGCATGTCCACGTCTGGCGTGCGTTTTCCTCATGATAGTACCAAGGCGCCAGTTAATTTTAATTCACCTTCTGTGGCGCGACGAAGTAGTAGCAATTAAGACATCCCTTTTAACTGGGAGGTAAACTTGGACTTAAATGAACTTGTGGCCGTACACTTCTAAAGGAGAGAGAGAGCAAGGACAGGAAAGGCAGGGAGGTCAGCCAGGCGAGCACCTGGTTTGCTACCCTCCACTGGGGGTGGGGGAAAGAGGAATATAAAAAGGAAAAAATGAGAGAGTGCGCACTGAGTGCGTATGGGAGGGGCATTATACACAGGGACATTGTAAACGGTCTCTTAAGGCGGTGCACTTCAAGTATGGCACTAGTGACGAATCATCTATCGTGCCACTGACGGGCGTGGCCACGGTCCGAGTATCTTTGTCTCGGTGAACGGTCTTGAGTCCAGTCGGTGTAAAGTTGCCCGCAGAGAGAGGCGTTGTACGTCGCAGCGAGCGCAGATACACAATAGGTGCTCGATGGTTTCCTCACACCCACAGGAGTCTCACACCGAGCTCACGGCCATTCTAAAAGGCGAGTAATTTACTCAGGCCGAATCAGAAAACAAGAATAATAAAAAAAGCGAAATATATGTAAACTAAATATACAATAAAATGTGGCATAAAAAAGCGCTACAGGTTGCTGACGCCATCTATAGTGACGCAGAGTTTACTTAGAGGAGACGCCGTCTTTTTATTGCAGTAACTAACAATATTCTACTTGTCTGCTAGTGTAAAGTGCCGGCAGTGGTGGAATTGACAACAAACACCCCTAGTTTTGTATATTGCTTAGAGAAAAACACCTACCTAACAAAAAATATGTTTCATGTGTTGCAGAACAAAATGCCACCAGAGGTCACTATGGGCTTTGTGACTGGCGTCTACGTTTGTCGTAAACTGGCGCTTCCGTAAAGAATAATGTGTATGTGTAAAGCTAAACCTTTCTAGTATTCGCCAAAGTGAATATTTTGCGCTCAGCACATAGTTATTGTATTCTGCAAGGCCCCAATGTTGGCCATTATCATCATTATCACATAACCGTACGCATCGAGTGGCACAAGCAGCTAAAACGGCTTCGGTCATAGTGGTAGGTTAGTACGAAACGGTAATAGTGCACTGTATACCGCACTTACCATACCGTAATACGACACTGCTAAAACCCTCTAATGAAATGGCCACAATGACACCTTGCAGAGGATACCTTGACACTGTGGCGTGATAGGAAACGAACAGGCAGACGATGAAGCGAAAACTGCTTGAGATAATCGTTCTGAAGGACGCATTCCGTTCTCACGAACAGACACAAACGCCCTACTTCGTCGCGTAATGCGCAACCGTACGTTGGAACGCTGGTGCCGACCTTATAGACGACACCAGCGAGTACACAAATGGGATCAAGAAATGAAATTTCGTATGCCTCACAAGCTCAAAGGAAGCCAAATGAGCATGGTGCACCGGATTCGCCTTGGTGTCGCATTCACCAACTGTTATAGACATATGATAGGCGGCAGTGACACTAGCCCAAACTGTGAATACTGTGAGGTGCCAGAAACGTCATATATTTTGCGTGTGTCCCGCGTACGCGCAAGAACGACAGCAACTGATCTCTTCCATTGCAAAGATCCATAAGAGGCCGCTATAAGACGAGTTTCTTTTAGGTCCTTGGCCTAATGCAAACAGCGCAGCCCTGATAACAAGTGCCACTATAGCTTTTCTCCAAGCCACTGGGCTGGACGCACGGCTCTAGGGATGCTACAAATCTGTGAATTTGTATATATGCATCTCTACCTTATACCATCATCATCATTCGCCAGCCCTTTCCCTCGACGTCCCTTTTCCTTAGTGTAAAGTTGCAGGCCAGAGCAAGTTATAGCCCAGGCCGACCTCTCTGCCTTTTTGAAAATCTCTCTCTCTCTCTTTCTCTCTCTAATGACTCGCCCAAACAACCACCTTTCTAAACTTGACGCCTGTGCCTCGCATGAACCGTCGACACAAGGACAGCAGGGTGGCAGGTGTCCCTTCGTGAATGCGCATGGAATATCCGTTTAATTTCTGTGCTTTCGCGATTATAATAAAATAACAAAAATAAATATCTACAACAGTACTCCACAACTTAGCACCGCAAATTTTTGAAGTATTCGACGGCATAATTGGAATGTGATGATTGTGATGTCCCAGCATCAGCATACGCGCGCGTCACAGGTGAACTTGTACTCTCAGTTGTCAAAGTAACGTTTCTGTACCTCGTATTTTTAGCCAACTTGCAGTTTTATGCACGCTATGACACGCTCGCCTACGCCCAACACGCATCTAGTTATATACCTTCAAAGTCGGTGAAGTCTGCCTAAAATACTATATAGTAATGAAGGCATGGCCGATGGTGTAATGGATCCTGTCCCTTGCAGCGCAGTAGGCAAGCCATTTGAGTACGATCGTACATATGCTTCCCTCGTGCCAAAGTTACACGTAGAAAAGCCTGGGGTGTGCGTCATGTGTCAGTTACTCGCAGATTTCCATCGTGACAGCTCATTTACCTTAGCAAACAATATAGCAACACTATTTTATTTGTCTTTATATATTATTTAAGCATTTTCTAATTCATTTTCTTTCTGCGAAAAAAAGCTTTATTCTCGCAAGAAAAAGAAAGTATAGAAAAAAAACTCCTCTTGAAACAATTGGACTGCCAGCTTTGTTGCGATTGCCTTCAATTATCACCCTCTATAGGAATACTTCATTGCAATTGCATCATTTTACCACTTTTTATTTATTGCACTACATTGACGATTGTTTTATGCTCGTTGCAGTACACATAGATTGGCTTCCACCTTAACATTATTCGCAATGATATTCTTCGCGGGTCCTAAACTTATAAATAAGTGCTTCTTCGGCAGGGTTGGCGTGACAGCACACTTATCACTTTTTATATTTTCGAGATAACTTAACATACGCGCGTGTGATTCTTCAGCTGCCGCTAGTAACGTCACCGCCGCCGTTCCTAATCATTCCAACGTTCTGGAAAGCGTTGTACCTTGAATGTACTGTCCCTGCCGCACAGCAGAAGTTGTCTTGCATGCTGCATCTCGCCATGATGCTCACAGCTTTGTTTAGAACATCATGCAAGCAGCTCGAGCGCAATTCCAAATATTCTTAATGGTCTCAATTTATCGCCTTCGGGCAAATCTGACACTTTGTTTGAGGGCAAGGTCCTTTTAGCTGGCTTCACACATGTATCTAGAATCTGGGTATTATTGTGACTCAGATTCGAGGACGAGGGACGGACTCGTGGAGCAGACGAAGAGCAGACGAAAAGCTTTATACAATATGTACAAATAGCAAGTAATAGCATACAAGTAGTGGTGCCGAAGAGCGCACCAGACCGACGGGGTGGCTGGTGGCGACTCTCTCTCTCTTTCTCTCTCTCTCTTAAGAATGGGCCGGCTCTGCCTTAAATTCTTTTACCGGCTAATCGTCGGCAGGAACGAGGCAGGGCCGCTGCTGATGACAACCGGGTCGCTTTCCTGTTTCGCCGCGGGAGAAGTCCAAGCTGCATACCACCAGTCTTCACGGCAAGGGGTCAGCAGTTCTGTGGTATTCTGAAGGCTGTCAAAGGATTCGTCGCGGTGTTCTATGCCCCCGAACTCCCCAGTTCGATCCACGGAAAGGGTTCAGGAGTTTCGGCGTACTTTTCAAGTTGTCACAAGGGCAACAACTTCAGAATAACGAGGGGGGGGGGGGGGGGAGCGCCCGTTGCCTCGACGATAGGCACGCAGTGTGGCCACAACCGTATCGTGTAACCACTTCTAGGAGCAAAATAATGCCCCTTGCGCCTCTCCAGAGCCTCATAATGTCGCAAGACGTATCCAAACGTAGGTCTCAAAGACGCAAGAAGACAGAGTTAGTTGCAGAGTAGATAACAGTAACCATACAGACGTAGTTAATAGTTCGGAAAACATGACCGAAAACTAACCGCTCGCACAAGGCCCCTGTAAAGGGTGCACCACCAATGATATATACATAATGAGGCAAAGCCACCGTACGGCACCCCTTTGGAAGGTGTGTAGGTAGCTAGGTGTTCGAGAAAAGATGTCGTTCAAAGGGGCAGGTAGTCTGTCAAGCCGTGCATGCCAGCCACCTTCCAGGCTCTGTCCACGGCCCGGAGCTGATCCCCCAGGCTGGTTCCAGCAAGGATGTTAATTCATGCCCGGGATGAAAGAGTGGCCACGAAAGATTGGGGGAAGGGTCCGTCCGACAGCCCCAGATAATGTGGATGAGAGTGGCGATCTCTTCCCCTAGCTTACAGTCGGCGTCGATTAGCTCGCGCTATACGTAGGATAGGATCTTGGAGCAAGGAAGTTGTGCGTACGTGATATACTCGACCCTTTTTGGAAATGGAGCAAGTTCGCTTGCTCTATGCAGGGCTCGCTCGAGGCTATGGCCACAGTAAGCGAGCATTAGTTGCAGGGTAGGTAAAATTAACGATATATATATATATATATATATATATATATATATATATATATATATATATATATATATATATATATATATATATATATATAGTTTTAACAGTAGACTTTAATATCGCCAGAATTGGCCTATATGGCCTCTTGGTCAAAGGAAAACGGCCAACCAAGTGCCGACGCTAAAGGCATTGTCGACGTATTTCAGCGTTTAATGCAACACTATTAAGTTAGAAAATAAGGAAATAATGAACATAAAGAAGAGACAGAATAGAGAGATAGGAACAACATTTTAATCGTCGTATCGATTCAACCAGCATGTACAGCGACCTTCTCTTTTTTATCACCGACACTTGATTGACTATTTCATTTTTCTTGCAAGTGTTTTCAATTCTTTGAGTTTACAGCAACAAGTGTGCACAAGAGCGTTAAATAAAATGGCTTGCTAGAAATTCCTAACCTAGCCTTTGCTTACACGGGGCTTTCTGTAGTATCCGTACACGTGATCTGTTGGAAAAAGATTTTCGGAATGTTTTATGGCCACTGCAGCTTTATTGTAATGTCTGTGTAACGCCATGCATTCACTTGATCAACTCAGTACCAAGACTTTTAAGGCGTATGCACTGAGTTCATCCAGCAAGCCCGGCGCCAGGCCTAGACTTCTGAAGACGAGCCCCTGGGCCATACAACGTAAAACTATCCCACTGTGTTTTTATTCCAATCTACTGACGTCAAATTTACGCAACCGCCGACGCGAGCATCGGGCGGTGAGCCTTAGCGTTGCCCGGACAGGCCACTCAAAGGCTCTCCTCATTTATAGCATGTCGCCGTTGTTTGCTTTCAAAATGAATAACATTACCTGCATTGAGCGTTTTGTCTTACTTAATTAGCTGACAAGAGGCAAGGAGCACGCTCAAATAGAGATGGCTTTGATGGCGCCGAGCCAGCGCACTGAAAATAGATAACCGGATGAAGAGGGTGGGACGTAATAGGTCTGCGGAAACCCGCAAGGTGGAGAGAACTAATTAATAAAGGGCAAATGAGACGTCCACCCAATCGTAGCTATTGCTACAAAGGAATTCAATACGGGTGCTTTAAAACAAAAACCTCGCAGTTGAAGAAAAATTCGTCCATGTCTGGGACTCGAGCCTGGGACCACCGCCTTTCCGGACAGCCGCTCTGCCACCTGAGCTAACCAGGTGCCTAGCAGATGCACTCGAAGCAAATGCAAGAGTTTGAAGTAAGAGTTCTGCGGAAACCCGCAAGGTGGAGAGTAGTAACCAATAAAGGGAAAATGAGACATCCATCCAATCCAAACTGCTACAAAGGAAACCCATACGGTTCCTCTGCGAGGTTTTTCTTTCGATGAACCCGTATGGGTTTCATGTGTAGCATTAGCTACGATTGGGTGAATGCCTCATTTTCCCTTTATTGTTTACTTCTCTCCACCTTGCGGGTTTCCGCAGAACAATTACGTCAAACTGATGCCTTTGCTTCGAGTTGTTGATAAGTTCGACTTCGCTCCACCATCCGCTAGCAGCCTGGTTAGCTCAGATTGTAGGGCGGCTGCCCCTGAAAGGCGGTGGTCCCGGGCTAGAGTCCCCGACCGGGACGAATTTTCCTTCAACTGCGAGCTTTTTTCTTTTGATGAACCCGTATGGGTTTGCCTCGTAGCAATTGTTTCGATTTGGTGGATGTCTCATCTTCTTTTTATTAATGAAGAGGGTGGTGCAGGCGCCTGCTATTGGTCCACTTTCACTTGCTTAGCTTGCAGTGGCTGGTCGAAAATTGTGGCGGCGTGCAACGGAAGGTTAAGAATACCGCAAAAGCAGATCCTCAGCAAAGAAGAGTTGGCAGAGCGATGTAGGAAACGTGCCGAAAGGGCTTGATAACGTTATACGACGGCGCAAAAAGTTTTATTGCATGCAAATAAACCGATTCTTTAAACTACGCGCGCGTAGCCAGATCCTGAGCAATCAACGTCAGCCATCTTGCATTCCTTTCGGAACGCAGTTACCGGCTATTCAGAAATAACTCAGTTTTCTTCGGCATATTAACGCATTTCGAGCGGCCAGTCGCGCGGACATTTTGCGTGTATTCGCGGGCTTCGTTCGCGCTCGAAAAAGCACTCTAATGCAGCACGTATTGAACAACAGAAACCTGTATCGGGAGTCTTTCATGTCGCTTTACAATTTTCTCATTACCCGCCGTGGTTGCTCAGTGGCTATGGTGTTAGGCTGCTGAGCACGAGGTCGCGGGATCGAATCCCGGCCACGGCGGCCGCATTTCGATGGGGGCGAAATGCGAAAACACCCGTGTACTTAGATTTAGGTGCACGTTAAAGAACCCCAGGTGGTCGAAATTTCCGGAGTCCCCCACTACGGTGTGCCTCATAATCAGAAAGTGGTTTTGGCACGTAAAACCCCATAATTTTTAATTTTCTCATTGACACTCTTCATCAAATTATAATATTGGAGAAATTGCTCATTTAAGACTAATTATCAAATTAAGCGAAATGAAAAAAATAATAGTTTGAGTATCACCAAGCGAAGACAAACAAATTACCTTTGTTCTGTCCAGCTACTTGGCATTTGCATCTTTTTAAGCTCTCACTAAAATTAGCTGAGACACCCTCTATATGCTGATTACGCGCGCAGCCTGCTGCTCCGATTCTACGACTCCGGGGGCCGAATTCCGAAAGATTTTCGTTGGCAACTCTCATCTGCAATTGGAGAGTCATATTCGTTATTAATAGGTCCAGCATCAGGATCGACTGGAATTTCCTCTTACGAACAATTCTATCGTGTGAACTCTTTGCGAATTCAGGCCATCGTCTATAGCGCGAATTCATACGCTAATGTGAAAGCATTGAAGAGCAGGACCAGTATTCTAAAGAAGCGTTTGCGCTGGAATTGTTGGAAAGAAAAAGAAGTTTCAATCAATCCTAGTATTGGACATGCTATTAGAGAAGGCGACTGGGCAATGGCAAAGAGCACTTATCAAAGAAAGCTTCTGTGAATTCGGCCTCACAAATGATCGTGTTGTCCTAAAAGCCTGAGCTTAAATACCTAAACTTGAAAACTGAGCATAAAGGTACGGTCTCGTTTATGGATTTCAGTGCATTTACATAAACGCTAAGATTCGAGCTCTTGGAAAAAAGAATACCAAAGAGAAAAAGCCGCTGTTGTATCACACCTTGAAACCTAGTATTCATTTCCAACCAGCATTCAAAAATCCGCATAACAAAAGAACTTCGCATTGCCCTTGCCAGAGTGATGTTAGCTTTCATCCATCATTGGAAGCACAGTACCTTGATATACGACGTTGCTGCAGGCAGCGAAAACTCGGACAAGTTTATTTTCTCAACGTTTTTTTTTCTTTTTATCCGATCGGAGAGCCTGCAAGGTGACAACCCTTTGTGCCAACTCACTGCGATCAACACGAGGAGGGCGACAGCAGCAAGATTTTCAGAGTTGGGCCAGCCAAGAATAGGGCGCAAGAATAGGACAATCCAATAAGAGGGATTCACATGAACGATATCTTTGTGTGTCACTCAGATGCCGAACGGAGAGCAGAAGTAGAGCATTTCAACAGACTCATGTAGATCACAGCGAACGGTACAGACTCGTTCGTTGCCCATCAATCATTCTTCGAATAGAGAAGGAAGCAGCAACGTCATAGCTTATATCGCTGATCGATAGCCTAACCATCTGACACGACTCGTCAAGAATTGTCCGGTTCGGGGATGTAGGGGCCGTCATCGATGCGGCACGCAGCGCTAAAACACGAGGAAAATTTTATGTGCAGCATTTGCGAAACCATAATGCTATTTTGTTGCCTTTTCTTCGCCGCTGAAATACATTTTGAAAGCACAATGAGCTATATTCAAAAAATTTCATAAAGCAAAGGTATTATCTTTCTCCCATAATTAAATGAAAAACTAAAACAAGTACATGTTTATTTATTTATTTGTTTGTTTCTTTCTTTCTTTGTTTATTTATTTATTTTTGGAGACTTTTTCACCGTAATCTGGGATGTTCTGTGTTGGGCTTACTAATAAATGACAATGCTATGAGACAAAATTTGCATGTGATCCCCGATTGTATGTTGATTGTTCGGCTCTTCATTGATTCCGTTTCTTGCTCGTTGCGCCCTGTCGTTACACCGTTGTACAGCGATGCTGTATATGGCTAGGTTTTGATGAGAAGTGTGTCCGTGGGCAAGAGCTGTGTAGAAGAGAAAAAAGTAAAGCCAGTTCAACGCAGTAATAGCTATCAAAACAGCGAAGCTGGTGATCGCTTCTTCAAGTTCGAACTCGTGTTTAGCGCAATTTTCATGACAGTCTTTGGTCTCGTTGTCGTCGTTTTGCTAGATTCAAGCTTCGGTTCCAGACTGTGCACCCTCTTGAGTTGCGTGGGGTTGGGGTCAAACCACAGTCCATCACACACCCTGCAGCTGTGGTCGCACTGACGGTCGAGGAATTCTCTCTTGAACCGTCCGTCGGCACCCTCCGTGGGAGGAATCTCTCTGCGTCGGCGTCTCTCCTCGGCCTACTACTCTCGAAGTTGGTAGTTAGCTCCCGCTATCGATCCTCGGCGATATCGGTTTCTTTCCGCAGGTACTTTGCTTGCGCTTCTCGCTCTCTAAGCTCGGTATTTGTGCGACGTCTGTGCTGCTGCTCTCGTGCGACGTGCGAACTCCCGCTGCCGCTCGCGCCGAACGCAATGCATGGGGCGAAAGGGCGCACGCCGGCGAAACACCTGCTCATATACCCCTCTCCTTCCCCCTCCTATGACCTATCCTCCGCAATGGGTTTGTGTAATTAACTTGCCCCCTTGCGTGACACCGGACGCCGGACGGCGAAGTCTCGACTTATAACAGCTCCGCTGTCAAAAAAAAAAATACAATTGTATATAGCCGTCCAACTGTTTCCACGTGATGTTATCAGTCGCGGCGGCCGCTCTGAATGTTATCATCCTATCGACCATGCTATGCCGCGTGACCTTCGTGGCCATATCTCAAACGTGGAATGGCGGCGCTCCTTCGCTCCCACTGTAGGGCAAAAATTATAATAAAACGCAATAGTGTACCAATCAATCGTCGACGTTAACGTCGACCTAGCGCACTCCGATGGCAAGTGGAGTGTATCCTTCCTGTTGGAACTGTCTGGAATTGAGTGCCATGCAGACATCATGTGCGGACCACGTGTCACCAGTCGTGTATAGATTTAACCTTCGGCAAGATCGTGTCTAGCACAGAAGTACAACCGATCGCCGTGTACCACAGAGACCACAAAGCTACGGGCACTGTGATCACGAATGAGACAAAATAAAGACGATAACAAACACGAAGTTGCAGTTCTGTGCCTTTATTCAATCAATATAGCAATAACCATATAACTCAATATCGCTGTCAATATAGTGATCCCAATGCAGCTTCGCTAGTCATCCTTTTTCACAGATTGGAAGAGCATAAAATTTAAAAAAAAAAGTTAAATATCCAATCTCCGCTCATTCTGGTGGAAATCCTACTCCTAGTCAGTTGGCTCAGCCCTTTTAAGAAATAGTAAATTAACAGAACATGCCGCAGCACAAGGCTCATTGTTCCCACCTCATTCATCGGCAAGCCATCGACTGCGGGGAACTTCGCGAGCACCAGACCAATTAATGAGGAGGCTCTAATTACTGGCGCGTTTTCCTAGGTCACGTGTAAGCTATAACGGCCCGCTCCCGTACTTGGGTTCGATTAAGCACGCTTCCATCACATTTCCGGCTTATACGATCGCGTTTCAGCCGCGACCCAATGGCCTCTTGGGCCAGAAAGCCAGGCCCTCTTATCTACAAATGCCGTCATTTGCCTTCACATGCGCGTACTCCAATTGGAATGGCGAAGCCAGCTATTGGACAACGGTCTGCTAGCTCGCCCACTCAATGCGCGGATGAGTTAATGAGCTGCCGCGCTCCATGCCCAAAAACCCGCTCAAGGCTGGTACTGGTAGGTTTTTACGTCGCTTCCGACCGTCACAAATATACACCCTTGTACCAACGATATTCGTTACATGATTTGAATTACAGTCTATAGGTACATCGCCACCTAGAAACACTCGTGTCAAGATCGTTTCTGATTGATACGCGCCCGTTTTCACAGCAACTTGTGATATCTGACATGTTATTACAGCAATAGCAGCACACAAGCGTCAAAAAGAAAGAAAGAAAGAAAGAAAGAAAAAAAGAAAGAAAGGAAGGAAGAAAGAAAGAAAGAAATGAAGAAAGAAATAGAAGCTGTTCCGGACAAAAACCTTCGTGAATTCAGCCCCAGTACATCCATTCATGGCCATGGAAACGGCTGAACAGGCGTGCGTTGAGCTGGTATACTGTAGCGATTCCTTTGGCTCTATAGATTGTGTCCAAATCCACGCCTCAGCGACGGATCTCTCTGGATAACAGAAGCAGATGTCGAAGGCGCTGTTTTGGCCGACTGCATATGTCAGTAGCAATTGCAGAACCGGAAACACATCAAAGACTAGATGTTTTAGACTTCACCTATGATACTTTCTTTTTATCGTCCACCTCTCACAATTTACCGATCTTGGTCATAACGTAGGCGGAGCGTCGCTCGGATTACATACGCCGTGATACCAGCTCTGTTTAATAAAGTGTGTTATAGTCAGTTTAAGCTTTGCACCTTTTTATATTTTCATTAGCGGATATTAATGTTTCTCATGCTCTCGTGGGAAGTGTGCACAAGAAAGGTTAAAAGGAAACGCCGTGAAAGCACAAAGTCCTCTCGAAGTAGAAGGTGCGCGACGCAGATAGTGTCAGCGGCGCTACAACGTCATCGCTTCTGCAAGTCACGTACGAGAAGGCGTAAAAGTATAGGAAGTACAGAATCGGGTCTCTGTGTAATTATAAGAGCGCTCCTGTTGTGTTTTATACGAGCGACGAAGGGACGCCTACAAGCAGAGGCACACATCCTGAAGTGGGCTCACACGCTTACACGTGAACAAACGAGTGCAATTGCACTATTTTAACACGGCAACCTAAGCACAAGCTTCGGGCAAACGAGACCTAAAGTTTCGCAAGACCAAACGCGATCCCGAGAGAGACAGTGTAGTGGGATAAGAGAGTTGGGGCGCACTCAACTTACGAGATTTCATTAGGCTGGCCCCACTCTCTCCGGGGACTCTTCCTAATTGACGCGGCTCGTTCGCGCTTGATTTTCTATTGTGCCGACCTGGCATCGGCTTCTTTGAACTAAGTTTCTCCTAATTAAAGGAATCGAGCCGAGTATGGGTGAAGCAAGACAAGAATAGCGCCAGCAATCTGCAGAAAAAACAATAAGCGAGCACCCGAAAGGCGTCTCCCGTCATACGAGAGCAAACGCCGCGTGGATGGCATTTCGTTACACAAACAGACGCCCTTTAGTTGTTTCCGTATCCCTCACTCCTTCTTTCTTCGCTGATTCTTGCTTTTTCTTCTCTTTTTCTTATTTCTCTTCGTCTCTTTTCCCAAGGTCAGGCTGCAACGCGTCATTCCTTTATTTTTCAACTAATTAGTTAGTTAGTTAGTTAGTTAGTTAGTTAGTTAGTCAGTTAGTCAGTTAGTTAGTTAGTTAGTTAGTTAGTTAGTTAGTTAGTTAGTTAGTTAGTTAGTTAGTTAGTTAGTTAGTTAGTTAGTTAGTTAGTTAGTTAGTTAGTTAGTTAGTTAGTTAGTTAGTCATCGCACAGTTCATTTGGTCCCTTAATCTCTATGGCACAAAAGCACTGCGTTATTTATTTGCAATTGCCGCTGTGTGTGCGAGAAATACGCCGCTAACAGTTCTCCCTTTGTATATGTTCCTTGTTTCGTGGTTCTAAGGGTATCTCTCGCGCCCGGTGACCCATTGTGCTCGCCATCACTTTTCGCCTGTCTGCAGGAAGGTGTTCATCTTTGATGCTGAATACTTCTACGGCTAGATCTGCCACGTACTTCCCCATTAACCCGTGCGAACTTACTTGCGTCAACAACAGCAGGCGCTTGAATCTTCGCGCTCTCTTTATCTCGCCACCCTCGACCTTCCTCGAAGTGGCTTGCAAATAAGAACCAGACGTGATGTCTTCCACGTCCTCTAATTCCCGGCAGTGGAGGCCCAATAACGAAAATAAATAGAATATGAAACTACGCGCCCGTACCACGCGTTGATAAATTACTCACAAATGTTCCTTTGGTTCAAAGTTAATCCTGTTCATTCCACTTCGTCATCTCTTACTGCCCCTGCCACGCTTCGGAACGCTCAGCCACAAATATCATCAATCAGTTATTGCCATCTTGATAAAGCAGAGTCAGATTTGCACTCTTGTTTTGCCTTTTGCATGGTAATGCCGTTGTATATATGAGTTATATAGATGTTCATAAGCGTTTTATCCCATCTTCTTTTCTTTGACTTCAACGCTGTAGTATCGCGTGTGGATTTGTCGCACTCGTGTTCCTGCACACGCTACATGCGCAAGTGTACGCGACTATATTTCTAAAACCGCACACTACTTGCTCATATTGAGATGAGGAGTCTTGAAAGATCTTGAAAATATATTGATGAAAGCCAAAGGCAAGCATGGATAACGTATGCGTTTCTAAAACTTTTAACTGCCCTGCTCAACCAAACCAAAATTTGACATCAGAGTGGCCTCCAGAACATGCTTATTTAGGAGGCAATGAACACGCATACTGGCACGCAGAACCAGCCCATCGAGATGTTGAATGCTTTCTGGTTCCTTTATCATAAATTGACATGCAATGCCAATTAAAAGTACTGAAAAGAAATTGCGTATGTCTTCTTGCTATGCAGGTAATATAAGCGATCCATCTTTTTGCGACGCGAACCCTAATTGATAATACCAGTTGGATGTGCGCCTTTTCAAGAAGTACGCAGACACTAATTTATCGACTACACCTGAAACAGCAAGCATAAATAATTTCCTATAACGCATAATACAGATGTCAAATGCCACTTGCTCCTGGGGCATCGACGATGAGGACGTTGGCCATCCGCTCCAGAAGTTCCGCAAGACACGCTACGCCAACAGAAGTCATTGAGAACAGGAAAAGGCAACTAATCCCCACCTATCCTTTAGGCTATAAAATTACTCGGTTGGCCATCAAAAAGTGAATGCAATTGAATGTCCAATCGAACAAATAGAAATAATAAACTTGTGTTAGGTGCCGCATATGTTAAATTTACTTAAACGCAATCCACTTGCGTGATTTGTATTTATGTGCACTTGTGGTATAATATGTGTATCATGCTCTGCTCAGTGCGACTTTTGCGATAAAGAGCGTTTTTTTACTGCCGTGTTTCAGTGCATGTTCTATTTTTTCAACTGCATGCATTTTCTAATTCTGTGCGTCTGCTTATCTTGGGACACGTCACAGTTATTAAACGGATGTGTGTCAAGAGTGCGTACAGTAACTGGTACGGCCTGTTATGCTTCTGAATTTTCTGTACCTCTGACTATAGTTATAATTTTACAAAATTTTTCTCATTATTATTACGATTATGTGAAAGGGAGCAACCGTCACCATTTAAAGCGACTAAAACCGTTTCTTTGACTTTCATTTCATAAAAAAATGGTGTAGATAGTACCAGGGGCCCTATAGCGTAAGACTATTTCAATATGTTTTTATTCCAATCTCCTGACGCCAAATTCGCGTAACGCTGACGCAAGCATCGGGCGGTCACCCGCAGTGTTGTCTGAACAGACCAATCAAACGCTCTCCTCGTTCATAGGAGATCACTTTTGTTCGCTTGAAAAACGAGTAACCGTCGGCGTCTGCGATTGTGCCGTTTTCCCTTACTTAGCTTGCGGTGGCTGGTCGAAAATCGCGGTGGCATGTAATGGAAGCTTAAGAATGACGCTGAAACAGATCCTCAGCAAAGAAGAGTTCGCAGAACAAAGTCATAAGTCATAAACGTGCTGAAAGTGCTCGAGAACGTTACATGGCCGCGCAAGAACCTTTATTATACGCAAATAAACCCATGCTCTCCGGCAGGTGCGAGTAGCCAGTGCCTGAGCGATCGGCGGCAGCCATCTTTTATTCCTTTTGGAACGGGGCAGCATGCGGCTATTCAGAAGAAAATTCAGTTTTCTTCGGCATATTAGTGCATCTTTAACGCGTACACGTCACTTTGACGGGGTGAGTTTTTGCAGTTTTTTGACGTCGAGTGACAGACCGATGAAGCGGGTGAAGCCCGAAAACATTTGACCAATAGCCGAGGGCTAATAGCGAAAAGGCGTCGAATCAAAAATAACTAATTTTTTTTTGTTCGGTCAAATCATGCATAATCAGTGTGTGCACGTCATATCAGATGTGGAGCGATCGCGGTTTTCGTGACGTCGCATGACAAACAGGTGAAGTGGCGGTGGTCCAAAAAAGTTTTTGTCCAATTGCAGAGGCTTATTGCAGAATTGGAATAGAAAAGTTTGGAATAGTTCTGCGTTATAGCGCCATAAGATCAGCGCGAAAATCTCCGTCATCTTGCATTAAGGAAATTTTTCTCGTAATTAGCATATTCAGGAAGCAAAATGGGTGATCAAAAACCACGCAGAATAGAATGGTGCTGTTGTTTATCTCAGTCGTATCTAACCTAACCGACCCGCTGTTCACCACAAACACGATGAACACTCTGTATACTCCCGGAAACAGCTCTATTGTGAACAGCTCTATTGTAATGAAATCATCGCGTGCGTCAGAGCCGAACTCCAGGCCCAATCTCGCCCACGACAGCTAAATAAATTGCAAACAGTAATGAAGTTCGAAGAGGTTATTCATAGTTGCCGCGTAGAGCCTCACACAAAAAGCAGCAATGGCCGGCACCCATTGTTCAGCCCCGGAGACAGGAGCTTCTCCCTGCGGCAGTATAGAGTCGCACCACTTCGGTTGACACAGTTAAGCTACGCGTCAGCGAACTATACAGGTAGTTAGTTCTTTTTAGACTAGACGAATGGAGAAACAGTTCCCGCCAGTAAGTGATGACTTGCAAAAAGGCAGCAAATCTAACCAGTTGCAATCTATATACAGGGAAGCTTTGCGTGAGTGCATAAAGACTAGAAACACGAGTTGACGCTCGCATGCACACGTGTGTGTGTGTGCGTGTGAGTGTGGAAGCGCGGATGCATACAAACTTTTTGTTGAGCGAAGTTGCTGACTACTAGGCAGTACGGCGGACGCCTGCAACACATCATGGTTTCAGATGCAGCATGAGCATACGTGTACGTGGCGCACTTCGAATGAATTCTCTCTGCAAGAAGCGTTTGCTTCCTCACGTCAACTGCCAAGCCCTGAACAAGTTGATCGCTTCCGTTTTGCAGTAGCATTCGTAAGAAAAGGCGCGAACACTGCAACGACAAAGAAGCACTTTGTACGCGAGAGTAAGCTTGAAGGAGCACGTGTGGAATAAAATGCGCGAAGAAACACGCATCAGTGTGGGAGCTCATCGCCGTCAAGGAACCTCGTGAAATGGCATTCATAATAAGCGGAAGTTGCCTTCCACATGCAAGAGACGGTTCGCGCATGCGTCACTGTGGGTGAGTTAGTGGTTGAGGTATGTGTCTGCGTGCGTGCACGAGCGTGTGCGTGGTGGGGGGAGAGGGGAGGCGGCATCTGTGAGTATGTGCATGTGTGTGTGTGATGTATGTGCACGTGTGCGTCTCGTTTCTGTCTCTGCGGTTGCGTGCAAGAACCGCGCAGCTTGCGCGAATATTCTCTGGCATCCCAATGAAAAATGGCGCTCGAGAGAGGGCTCTTAGTTTCAAAAGCCGAAAGTTTCACGCTGGCTTCCGCTTAGGATTCTTGGAAGCCGCAGGGACTGGAAAACAAAGGCGTCAAGAAGAGCGACATTCTAGGCGGCAGCGGCAATCCGTGGAGACGGAACTTTTCATCGCCTGTCAGAAAGTGACATCATTTGGTTTTCAAATAAGAACAGCGCCATAGGGCTTTTGCAAGCAGATACGGAGCGCGCGGTCTGTCATTGCCTGTATGCAACCGTTCTGAGACTGTCACCGTTGAGAGCAGCCGGGCACTTTGGTGCTGTTCGTGAAATTTCGACATATAAGAGTGTATCTGGAGGGCCTTTGTTCTCGTGGTTCCGAAAGTATAGAAAAATAAGAATGCTTTCGTTTTAACAGTTCTTTATATCCTTTGTGCACCCTACGTTTTCTTAGAGTGTCCCAATGTCACACCGTACCCCTTCGCAGACAAGAAAACTGTGTTATTTGATTTAATTATAACTGGCTCAAATAGCTGTGAACCAGAGGCCGAGTATCGCACAGGTTTTTTTTTTTCGTCATAAAGACTATTCGTCGTAAGCCGACAGTCTTCACTATAAGGATATGTTCGGCACGACAGTGGGCAGGCACCTGTTCTAACGACTCATTCTATCGTACGCACTGCTTCCCGAATACAGGCCTTGTTTCCGCACGGCAGACCCCCGCGGGAAGGGTGCTCCTGCGAAGATATGGTGGCGGCAACATGATCCAAGAGATCGAACGTACCGAGGCCATTCCGGACAAGTATCGCAGTACACTGCGAGTCGCACCGATACCCAAGAATATGGACCGGAACCTGCACAAGGCGCGTAGAGAAGCAAGAGCGGAGTATGTACAGAGAACCTTGGCGAACAAGGACAGCACAAGGTATACGGACGCGGCAACGTTCGTCAAAGACGGAAGACAAAACAGCAGAGCAGTGGCGTCGGTGGGTAATTCGGACCTCAAGGAGATCACCAGCGCATCACTACAGGATTGCACGGTAGTCGAGGCCGAAGAGGCAGCTGTGGCTCTGGCAGCACTGGAGGGCTATTGATCTGGCAGGTCCCTAACAATAATAACAGACTCTCAAGCAGCATGCCGTAATTATACAAACGGCAGAATTGGACGCAGAGCACGCCACATACTCTGCTCATGCGACCCGGGAAACAAAGTTCAGCATACCATAATGTGGGTACCAGGGCACACTGGCATAACAGGGAACCAAGAGGCGGATAGGATAGCTCGAGGACATACCAACCGGGCGTCCGACACATCCAGCCTTGAGGAAGCCGAGTCAGTACCCATGGGCTACTCAGATATCCTCAATTATTATAAAGGGGTCAGACTGAAGTACCCACCCCCGGATAAGGATCTAAGCAGAGAGGATGCTGTTGCATGGCGACAACTGCAGACGGGTACTTTCCCGAATCTAAACCTTCTGAATGAAATTTTCCCTACACAATATGAGGCTAAGTGCCCATGGTGCGGAGAGAAAACAGATCTGTACCACATATCATGGGCCTGTCAAAATATTGAGTCCCCAACTATCTATAAAATTAAAGACCCGAGTGCGGAACAGTGGGAGAGTATGCTTTCCAGCGTAAGAGTGAACGGCCAAAAGCGCCTAGTAGAGCGAGCTCGCGGGTTGGCCATACTCAGTGGAGCCTTGGACTAGGGCACCAACCCTGTGATTGCAGACAGAAGAATCCATCAGACGATGGAAGAGGCCGTCTGAAGCCGCGAAGATCTCTTTTCTAGAGACCAATAAATGTTTTCCGATCCGATTCCGCACTAGACACTCTCTTTTTCGTCACATAGGCTATCATAGCGTATTCGTATGTGCGAGTGCCCTGAATGCAGTACACCGTGCCCAACATTTGGATGTCTGTCCGTATGAACAGGTGTAGCAGAATAGCAATCTCCTAAAGTACACAAACCTCCACCTCACAGCACTCGGTCCGCGTACATGTGGCGTCAGAAAGCCGGTCGTTCCCGTGAGTAGGAGATACCATCGGTGCCTCCTCTGTTCTGTGGTGTTCCACTGGGCCGCATTTACTGCGAACTACTTTGAGCGACGCCTTAACTTTTATTCACTCACTGGTCAGGCGTAGGAGGAAGAGCCATATCAACCGGATAAATTCAGGGGTGTCGAGGCACCCTGGATACCTATGAGCAGGGCCTGCTCTGACACCCACCGCTAAAGCAAATCCATATACTCGGAAGACGCGGTGGGTGCACGGCGATCACAGTACAACACCTACACCCCCCCCCCCCCCCCGCTACACTTTCTGCACGTCCTCCACCCCGCATCCCTTTCCAAACCCGGTGCCCGGGCTGTGTGGGTGCACCGACGTTATCTCACGTTACATTAGTGTTCCAATGCCCGCCGCCTGAAGCAAGACCCTGCAGTAACTCTGTCCCAACCCAGCGCACGGCATCCCAGCTAGCACGGCATAGGCGGGAGGCAGCGCTACTAAATGGAAACCGCCCCGTGCAGCAGGCGCCAGTCCACTGGGCCCGCGATATCGCCACAACCACTCGCTTTATGGACTAGGTACCTGACCCTCCGACCTTGCGATCAAAATAAAGCTATATTCCTCGCTCATAATGAGCGCGTTTATTGGCTAAGCATCTGATCTACAGCCTACTCGTCGACCCATTGAAGCGGTGCGCTAGGTTTTACGTCAGGCAAACGTGGGAGTGTTGCAGAAAATGACCGACCGTAAACATGCGCCCTCCTTATACGGGTGTTACTACGTCGCGGGAAGTCATCTTGTGGAATACTTTTTGTTGTGGCGCCTCGGAACCCCGTTTTTGGAACAACAGATGACCTCGTTGTAGAACCTGCGCAGATGCTACGGGAAGGACCCTCGGAGAGCTGCAACCACAATGATTCGTCGGTTGAAGCTACACGTTGCAGGTTTTCTGGTTTTCTGTGCCAGCGGTGAAAAGGTACAGCGTCAGTCTAGTATTAGGGAGGTATTGTATTCAAAACCCACTGATGCCGGAAACCCACCATTTTCTTTTTTTTTTCTGTTTGGTAGAGATGCGCCACGATCCCGCGCACGGTTGTTTACACGGGGCTCTAATTTCGAGCGGGGACGCTATAGAGATATGCGAGGGCCTGGGGCGCCCTTTGTCCCACTAAAGGTTTCGTGAAATATTCGAGTATCCGCCGCTGTTGTGGCAGGCAGGCGAGAGCTGCTACCGGGTGCCTAGCGGCAATATAAGCACTTTGCGCGCTACGGGCCCTTTTGCTCCGCCAACTATGGGAGTAGCCAAGAAATATGCCGGACGTTTCGGGGCACCCTTCAAGTGATTTTTAAAGATCGCCTGTGACAGATAGACCAATTCTATTCCTTCAGCTAGTACACTCGAAGAGGCGCACATTACTTGCCCGACAAAGCGAAATGCATAATGGGGTGATTATTAAAACATACCACTAATTAAGTTTTAAACTAGATACCGTACGACTGAAATTGCAATTTACAAATTGCAGCCGATGTGACGGCAAGGAACCTCGAAAAGAATTCTGCGGATGAAACCATTTTTTGAGATTTGCGCCATCAAACTTGCGGTAAACTGCACTGCCGTTCCACTGAATTTTATCAATTATATGAACACTCAAGGCACATTGTTGCCGTCGGTGTCGCCGTGATGTTCCGTGTAAAGTCCAAGGGCGATAACACCGTCGCCGTCCGTCGTATGCTGTATAGGCGAGTGAAAGCACGCCAGGGCAGTCCATGGTCGCGGCTCAATTGGGCGCGCGCGAAGGAGAAAGCGGATAGAAAAAGCGCCTTCCTCCGCCCATTTCACGGCCGGGCGCGAGGGAAACTGACGACAGCTGCTCAATCTCGCGCGCCATATGCGGAGGAAAGTGGGGAGGCAGCGCAGCAGAGGACGGAGGGGGGGGGGCAGCTTCAACTCCATTGACTGCGTACTTTGCACTGCCGCACGCGGTCGCGTGAGCCATATCTTGGCATGGATCTGCAGACGACTCATACCTTTGTGCGCGATGTTCTCTAGACGCTCTTGCGTTGAAGCAACAGAAGGCACGAAGGTCACTTCGCTCGCTGCTGCTGCCGCGTTTCCTCACACCTGTGTTTTGACAGCGAGTGTCCGCGCTCATCGAGTGTGATGGGTTGATGTTTGCTTGTGCGCGCTGACACCGTGCTTGTTAAATCAGTTAGTAAGCCCGCAAAACTACTACCCTTATTTCGTATATCTGTCTGCTAATTTTCTATCGCAATCGAAGCTTTCGGGCGAAACTGCGACTTTCTATTAACAGATGGTGTGTTATGCATTCAAGCAAAGAGCCAATTGGAGCACCAATGCATTTCCTCGCAAAGTTCGGGAATTAATTTCTCGAAATTGTTGCCGTCCTGAGAATTATTTCCAAGTGGATCCGCATTGCGAACACCCCGGCTACAATTTCGAAATGGCAATGTGTGCAGTAAGATAATTAGGTCAAGCTTAATTAGTGAATTTTTTTCAATTGTGCATTTCGATTTTGCATTCAAATATTTTCCGCCTGTTTAAACATGCAGCTCAAGGATTACAATTGCGCTATCTACCACAGGTGGTTTTCGAAAACTGGTTAAAATGTTCGCAAAAGCTCTCGGTACACGTACATACATGCAAAATATATTGCTGCATATATGAGCATGCATGCTATAAATTGTAGGATATGCCCCTCTATCCTACCATTCATATGTTTGTTTTATTGTCATCAATTTCGTTTGTTGCCACCGTGTTCCGCGAGAAGAAACGAAATGCCAGCGAAGAAAACGACAAACCGCTCTTCCAGCAATCTACACACCACCTTTCGTTCATTTTCATTTGTTTCCCTACTTCCGAAAAAAAAAATTATGGGGTTTTACGAGCCAAAACCACTTTCTGATTATGAGGCACGCCGTAATGGAGGACTCCGGAAATTTCCACCACCGGGGTTTCTTAAACGTGCACCTAATTCTAAGTACACGGGTGTTTTCGTACCTCGCCTCCATAGCAATGTGGCCGCCGTGGCCGGGATTTGATCCCGTGACCTCGTGCTCAGCCCGAAAAGAAAATGCCCCTGGGGTTGTTGCTCCCTGTTCCTTGCCTCAATTTGCTTTCTCTATATTTTTTTGCTCTATCTATGTCAATCTTGACAAGAATTAGTGGCACCAGCTAATGAATACACACACACACACACACACACACACACACACACACGAAGAAAGAAAAACTTTGAGGCGCGGAAAGTTAAGACGGTCGCCCGACGTGTCCCAGGCGAGTTCCATTTGGTCACGCATATTCAGTTTTTGTCGTCTCCTCCTCCTCCTCCTATACATTGATTCTTAGCACGTTCCTGCGACAGGGAAAAATCGAGTCGCATGCGCCTTACTTCCCGAAGTGGAGGACGAAATACGTGGACGTCCCATTTACTTTTGTGCTTCAGCGCGCAAGAGAGCATTTTGGTAGAAAAGAAAGTAGCTAGAATATCGGTGTGTCTTTACGGCGAATTTGACAGCGCCTATCTCCAAATTGGTGTTACCCAGGAAATACACTTCAAGCGTATACGCCTTGGTTTCGCACCGGCTGCAATTTGAAAATTGCCATATGGGCCTCAACGTAATTAATATTGTTTTCAATACTGCTGACCTCTCTCGAGAGCGTGGCATCATCCTTTTGAAAAGAATCGGAAAGCAAAAAAAAAACGCTAAGAAAGAGCGAAAAACAAGTAATGTGAAAAGGCTATAGCGGTGTACCATGATGCACTACTTTCACTGAGGAGATTAATTGGGGTATTAGTGGTAATTGTTTGAGTATGTGTTTCTATTTCCCGTGGAAGTAATGTCCACCTCTGTGATTAATCCATCTAAATAAATATAATTATGTCATCTGGAATTGGTGATTTTTCAAATTTGTGTAAAACTTAAAAATAATTATAAGCTCTTCATATACGCACAATCACCCTATAACATATTTTACAAGACTTTCATTTCACATGAATACTCTATAATAGGAACCGTAGTGTGTGACCGCTAACTTATATGCAGTGATCAAATTGAATTTCAAGTAGAGAACACTGTAAATGACCCGCTGTGGTTGCTCAGTGGCCATGGTGTTCGGCTGCTGACCAGGAGGTCGCAGGATCGAATCCAGGCCATGGCTGCCGGATTTCGATGGGAGCGAAATGCGAAAACACCCATGTACTTAGATTTAGGTGCACGTTAAGGAACCCCAGGTGGCCAAAATTCCCGGGTCCTCCACTACGGCGTGCCTCTTAATCAGAAAGTGGTTTTGGCTCGAAAAAGCCCATAAAAAGAAAGAACATTATAAACAGCAGATTTATTTAAATCAATATTTAATACTGTTGCGTGACAGCGTCTGGGTCTTAAGCCACAAGTTGTTTGTATAGATCCATGCAGATACCTTAGCAACTTGCGATTCGCTGATGATATTGCCTTGCTTAGTAATTCAGGAGACCAATTGCAATGCATGCTCACTGACCTGGAGAGGCAAAGCAGAAGGGTGGGCCTGAAAATTAATCTGCAGAAAACTAAAGTAATGTTTAACAGTCTCGGAAAAGAACAGCAGTTTACGATAGGTAGCGAGGCACTGGAAGTGGTAAGGGAATACATCTACTTAGGGCAGGTAGTGACTGCGGATCCGCATCATGAGACTGAAATAACCAGAAGAATAAGAATGGGCTGGGGTGCGTTTGGCAGGCATTCTCAAATCATGAACAGCAGGTTGCCACTATCCCTCAAGACTAACAACTGTGTGTTACCAGTACTCACGTATGGGGAAGAAACCTGGAGGCTTACGAAAAGGTTTCTGCTGAAATTGAGGACGACGCAACGAGCTATGGAAAGAAGAATGATAAGTGTAACGTTAAGGGATAAGAAAAGAGCAGATTGGGTGAGGGAACAAACGCGGGTAAATGACATCTTAGTTGAAATCAAGAAAAAGAAATGGGCATGGGCCGGACATGTAATGAGGAGGGAAGATAACCGATGGTCATTAAGGGTTACGGACTGGATTCCAAGGGAAGGGAAGAGTAGTAGGGGGCGGCAGAAAGTTGGGCGGGCGGATGAGATTAAGAAGTTTACAGGGAGAACATGGCCACAATTAGTACATGACCGGGGTAGTTGGAGAAGTATGGGAGAGGCCTTTGCCCTGCAGTGGGTGCAACTAGGCTGATGATGATGATGATGATGATGATGATGATGATGATGATGATGATGATGATGATGATGATGCAGATATGTAAACACACTATAACGATTCAGATGTGTAGTGCGCACAATGACATTTGTTTTGCCATCGAAATCACAATCTTTCTGGGAAAAACTGAGAAAAGAAGAAGGAAACGCAACGAAAGACCGAGGCCACAAACAATATTGTAGACACTGCACTGCAATGAACGGGCCGATCAAGCTGCCTGCTCAGCCTATATTGAGGAGCACCACGTACCAATTCCACTTTCTAGACCGACGCAGCACGGAAGCTCCGCCTGCTTGCTCGGCAGTGCATTACGTCGCAGTGGAATGGGCCACATTTAAGAAATACTCGGACTGTACTCCCTTGATCCAACATTGTCTCCGAGCGCCATCACAGCTTCGCCGTGGAGACGCCACGCTCTTGTACCGACTGTGGTTGGGCGTTGCCTTCACCAAAGTCTATGCATTCCGTATAGGGATGACCGACACCGCAACCTGTGACCACTGCGGCCATGACGAATCAATTGACGATATTTTGTGCGCTTGTCCGCAGTACAGTCCACAGAGGGAACGCCTTTGCCACGAACTTGATCAACTGGACGACCAACCGCTATCGGAAAAAAGAATTCTACAGCACCGAAAGGACCTAACGTCACAGAAGAATGCCGTGCAAGCGCTGTTGCGCTTTCTACGATCTACCGACCTTTGCGAGCGTCTTTAACTGAAACGCCTTTTGTGTGTGTGTCTCCATGTGTGCGTGTTTTTTCTTGTTTTTTTTTTAATTTTCCTCTCTGTCATCTTTCTAACCCCTATCTCCCACCCACAGTGTAGGGTAGCAAACCGGAGACTGATATCTGGTCAACCTCTCTGCCTCTCTTCATCTCTCTCTCTCTCTCTCTGCAGGAGCGAAAAGGCTGCGGCCCCTCCCGGATCTGACGCGCCAGCCATCAGAAACGAAAAAGAAAAATCATGCGAAAAAGAGAAATCATGGGAAAACGCTATAACGGTGTGCCATGATGCACCACTTTCAGTAAGGAAGCACATCGCCTATGCTCCTACGCATTGTAACTGAAATTGTTCTGAAGAAAGCTGAGCAGGGGTCATCGTAGCGTTACTTGGTTTGAAAGGTTAGGTGTGCACTAAACAGGGACAGAGTGGGAAATCGAGATACTACACAAATGCTCCCTCTTTCGCGCCTCTTTCTGCCGGTTTAGACACCTGAAATTTAAGACCACGAATCTCTACCACCTTCGTACGCTTTCTGACATTCTAAGTGCGGCGTTAGTCGCTAAAGCAGTCTCACAGTAGTAGTAGGAACTATGCTATTAAAACAACGACCCATACAGAAAAGGTTTACAGGCGCCTGAATGAAGAGACACTAACTTCCGCTGTTAACAATACGGTGATAAAAAGCCGCGCAAACACAGTTGTCCTCGTTTCACTGTTCTTTCGTCTTTTTTTCGTCTTTGCCTCTGTGTACAGCTGTCGCAAAGGATTTGGGGGTTATCGCTATTTCAGCGCATATTTTAGCAAGTCGATGCTTGTCACTGTTACAGTTTTCCTCGGAAATTAGCCTTGCATCCCGCTACGCAAGACAGATCAGGAACATGGCAGCCGAATGTCAAAATTTTACGCTGTGCCCTCATCGTCCTCTCTTTATTTTTGAATGTTAAGGTTCTTATGTCTTTTTTTAACGCTGACGGAAACGAGCCAAAGATAGAACCTCAACGGCAACGTACAACAACGATCTATAGAAAGTTTTTACTTCGAAACGTGTAAAGAGATATTCGTATACAAGTTCATTGCGTACGCAGGGTTTAAGCCAGCGAAACGGGAAACGTAAATAAATACAAAAATGAAACACAGGGGGGAAATGCCCGCCGCCACTATAAGGACGCGAATGTTCTACCCGAAACTGGCATATCCTTCCCGGTGTACGGGCGGGAAACTGCCCTCCCTCCCTTTTTTTTATTCACTCTTTGTATTTTATGCAAGTGCATAAGAGACATCGCTGCTGCGGTGTCTTGCTAAGTGAAAACTTGCAGGTTGCCACTCGTCTCCATTCTTCAGCGTGTTTTCCGTTACACTTCTGTTCCACTTTTTTTTTTCTCTTCGTCATCATTTGTTCTTTTCTAGGGGTGGCACCCTAGTTGACAACCAGTCGTTTCAACGCAGTGATTTATTATGCATGCGGCCGTCGCCCTTCGCTCGATGGGCACCACAGAAGTGGCGCGTTCCAATTCGATATTTCGCGGCGAAAGCGACGGGCGCAGTTTCTGTATCATCCACTCTCCTATACTGGCTTACTAGGGGTTCGCGGTGCCGTATTTAGGTATTTGAGCTTGGAGACTCGCAGTCTCTCTTTCATATTGTAATAAATGCAGTGGGCTGGAATACAGAGAGAGAGAGAGAGAGAACGAGAACGAGAGGGCGAGAAAGACGATTAGGGCACGCAGGTTAGCCAAAACGGAATGTTCGGTTTGCCGCCCTAAATTGAGGGACGAAGGAGGTTAACATCCAAAGAAAATGAGAGAGAGTCAGGGAGCATAGTCACACACTCAGCGCCGGTCACGGTCATCGCGCACTTGACGGCACACGATCTCGCACAAGCTGCACAACGAACACGAATTCAGACACCAGTACTTTGTGTCGATTTCATGGGCTCAGAAACTGTCGCAGCGCCTTGGTCGTCCTCTGCACTGCTGGCTGTTTGGCTGGAGAAAACTATAATGGAGGTACGTCGGAGTGAAAGCTGCGGAAGCCTATGAAGTTGTTACTGTGGCATCTTTTTGGAAGTGCGGGTAGTGGTGCTAGCTTTCTTCCTTGGAAGTTGAGGGGCTTTCAATGCGTCTCGCCAATGGTTCCATAGCGCTTAACTATAGTTAGATTTCAATGACCTCTTTGTGCTCAGCGGTCATAGATAGTAGACCCTTCTCAAATCCTCTAGGCAAATAAAAATGAATGCAAAGTGCCATTAAATTCGAAAACTACTTGAAGAAAGACGTGTCGAGACTTATTTTCGTAAAACCCCATCATCTGTTTTGCAAGGCTAAAAGCAGTTTGTTTATTTTGTTTTTATCGAGTGCTGTAATTATGAGAATTCGCCCCTTGTTTGATTATTAACTTTGTAGTTTCCTATCTATAATATATATGCTATAGGCTCAGCCTGTTACTTCGAAATTCGAATTTAAGCAGCATAGGAAATTTAACGCATACCCACAGTAACCTTTCCGATAGGCTGGAGCTGGTGTTCCCCGTACCTTTTCCCTCTCCCTAACTTGTGGACAGTTAAGCAAACCATTGAATAATTAATTATTGCTGTACTGAATATGCTCTAACTCAAACGACCTCTTCTACACATGTATTCACAATGTCTCGAAAAAAGGCGAATAAGTACTTCTAATTTTTCTTGATTGCGTAGCAGTGTTTAGGGTATTACAGCTTGAAAGTACGGATAATACTACGAATTACAGCACTGATAGATGCAGCAGGAAAAACCTGAATGCGACACTGCGGGCTATGGAAGCAGTAGAATGTAGAAGTGGGCGTTGGGGTAAAGTGAAGCGAAAAGAATTGCGGAGGAAGTACAGGACGCGCACGTGTAAGCATGTCCGCTGGCGCCTCACAGCGGTCGCCGGTTGCGATCACGATGAACACGCGCTGCTGCTGTCGCGGCAAACGATCCGGTCTAGATGCAGTCGAGAAGACCCTGTGTGAGGGAGTAGTTTCACGAAGGTGTCGTTCTTCAAGATGGCAATGAGACTTTTGTAGCGGCGTCGCAGGCACGTGACAAGGCAAGAGAGGGATAGAAGATATATTTGCCGCTGAAAGGACAAGCACATGAAAGAACTCACATTGGTGAAGGAACGGGTGCAACCTGCAACTGATTTATTTAGGATGTACATTCAAAACAAGTATTTCAACAAATATCGACTGTGCCAAGAAGCAGGAACTGAGCTCACAAAGCGTTCACTTCTTAAGTTAACCTTGCAATTGGCCAACCGCCTTCGCTCTATGTCCGTCATCAAGATTGCCTGGGATTTTTTATTCTTTTTTCATTTCTGCGTCTTCCTTATTTTTCTAACATATCAGTTACCATGCACTGAAGCATTCTTCTTTTACAGCTGCTCTTTATGAACAGTTGTAGCGTAAGGCATGTAGCGTAAGGCGTAGCGTAAGGCATGTAATACGGGTCTCCTTCTCTAAAAAAATGGAGGCAACAATAAGCTTCTAGCTTGCGACACTAGGTTTAAACTTAAAGCATGAGGGCCACTTCACAGCCTTTACTTTCTTTATTTATGTGCGCATGGCCTGCTTTAGAGTTTAGTTGGCTTATTTGACGCTTTCGAGTGTCTGGAAAGAGGAAGAAGCGAAAAAACCATGAAAAGATAGAAACCACGAAAGAGGTAGATAAATGCAAGGAGGAAATTATGAAGGAAATGGCAGGAGATGGGGGTGGAGGCCAGAGGGGGGTCGATGTTAAACCTTTTCCTGACAGAAGTTGACCTGATTTCGTTTTCAAATGATAAGTCCTTCGGCTGGCCTATACATTCGTCAAAGGGTTTACCGTATTTCTCTCCCGTAACTTACATACACGCAGTTGTGCCAAGCAGCGTGCCCTAGAAGCTTGTCCCAGAACTTCGAGACTGCGCCGGCTGTCAAATGAGACACCCCTAACCACATACATCTTCGTTCGTTTCCTTTGGTTTTGATTCCTACATATGCTCTCGTTCGGGGTATTTTCGGACTTACTTCTTTTATATTTTAGGCTGGGCTGTACCTAACTATATGTTGCCGTTCCTGGGTCGCTGCAAGCTCCCGTTTGTCTTTCTTTCTTTCTTTCTTTCTTTCTTTCTTTCTTTCTTTCTTTCTTTCTTTCTTTCTTTCTTTCTTTCTTTTCTACGTCTCCATCTTTTTTCTCGTTCTTTTCTTTGTTTTTGTTGATTCCGTGTCGCCGAGCACACATCTGTATTTCTTCGACTTATGTTTTGCAATACTTTCTCCTTCTTACCTCCAGTCCCTGGCTCATTGATCCCTTACTGGTTGTTTGCTCCTTGAAGCTTCTGTAACTTACTTCACTGTTGTGTTACAATGTTTTCGCATTGTCTACCGGCTCAAGTGACTAATTCGTTTGTTGCTATTCTTTTCCTTAAGAGGCAGCTTTAGCTCGGGCCCAAGTCCAACGCGGCCTATACAAATACATGTAAAACGTAAAAACGTTTTTTTGAGATAACCCCTACACGGATGTTCATGAAATTTGTTGCATTTGAGAGAGAAAGCTAAACTATAGTGACTGTTTGAAGCGGAATCTCGATTTACATATAGGCCTCAATTTCTTTAGAAAGATTTTCACAAATTTGGAAGTTAAAACCATAGAAGCACGAAGTTTACAAATTCATAGCTCTGCATCGAGAATAGATATCGCGGTTCTGTGAACGGCATCCATTAGATAATTGAAAGCGGACAAATGCAATATGTTTTTTTACATCTTACGTGAATTCGTTACGTTGTTTACAAGGGTTCTGCAAAAGCATGATTTCCATATCATAAATTTTTTGAGATTCATGTGTAACATGCAAATTTTGTCTGCTTTAGGTGCACCATTAGATGCAATTCGCAGAATTGTATTATCATTTACCGTTGCTGAATTACGAAGTTGTAAGCATGATAGATTCGTCTTTTGAACATTTTCAATTTTGCCAATTTTTAATAAAAATTGACGATCTAAATCAGAAATTCGAAACCAGCAGTCACTAGACTTTAAGTTTTTCTTTTAAATGCAACAAACCTCGTGAAACGTGGTGCAGTGGTTGCCGAGAAAAACGAATTCTTTTTTTACATGTATTTAGATAGGAGCACCGGAGCTAAAGCTTCCTCTTAACGGCTGCAGGAATTCTGTCACTTTTTACAACTTTTTCGGAGTAACCATCTTTTTCCTTTCCCTACACTCGCCAATTGTTCCCTCGTCTGAGAAACCCTTGGATGGTGTTCTAAGTACACGCGTTTTCGACGTGTTGGCGCGATGCAGCGCGCAAGACAACTGTACTGCGCTGCAGCAGGAACAGTGCCCCTCCAGCTATCTACCAGGCGTCTCACAACGGTGGCAAGATTAAGAGCCTCGCCGGTGGCATTGCAGGAGTCGTACGTGTATACCGCACGGAGACCGACGAAAAACCGTCGGGGTTTGTCAGCACCCACTTAAATGTCATTTAAGTTTAGCCCGACGTATACCTGTCCGTTGTGCACGCTCAGCAGGAACGCTGGTAGGCTTGCACTGCGCATAACGGTCATGCCAGCACCAGAAGGCAGAACGCTGACCTGGCTCCAACACTGGGCTGGTTGCGCGAGGCGGCGACTGCGCGTCCACTTCGCGTCTTCGTTTTTGGAGACAAACACCCTTCGTGTCTCTGGGGGACATCTCACTATGAGCGCGCGACTGGTGCATGCGTCTACACGACGGCACGACTACGCGAGCGCACCTCGAGCCTCCGCACAAGCGACATCGCAACGAAATGACGCAGACACTCAGCAAAGGATGAAAAGCGCGTGGGACTTAAGAAAATCGGTTTACGGAAGAAGTCATGAAACGGGGGGGGGGGGGGGGGGGATTGCAGAAACAAATGTTCAGAAATGGAGTATTTAAAATGCGAAGCGAACATTTGCCACTTTGACAGTATCTGTCTAGCCGCCTAAGTCATGGTGCTGCTCTCATGGCCGTTTCATTGTCGTGGTAGGTACCAAAAATGGCGTAGTATTGTCACGTGGGGGTGACGTTGAAGAACACAGTAGCAATACTGTGAGAGACAAAACTAGCTTTTATCGGGCGAACCTGTGCCCACAAGAACAGGCTGCACTTCTAGCACAACGATAGCGGCGAACGCGGTCGGCGATCGTCGGAAATCTGATGAACGGGTCAAGCGCGTCGGCTTTTGTACATCCGTCGTCGAATGTTCCAGAGTAATCGCTGGGACCCGCGTGCCTTCTACAAAGTTCTGATCATGTGTGCGATAATGTGTGCGCATGTGTGCGATAATCTGATCGCACACATGCGATCTGATTACACAAGGTTCGGTCACAGACAGCGGATGGAAGCATCGATAACCTTCCAGAAACTTCCGATACATGCAGGCGCGTCCTGCGCTGTGCGATAACATTTGTTAGGCGGTGGAACGTGTCGCCCGATAAAGACAAACAATTACACGTGTCAGTATGATAACACTGCATTAAAAAAATAAATGATCCGTCATGACATGAATATTGTGACATGTGTGTCATCCAGGTCATGAAACTGGCGCCTACGTCTTGGTGCTCTAAGGGTTCTTTCGTTAAGTTGGTAGGTACTGAAATCGGCGTACTATAAGAGTGTATGGCAAACACAAATCGTCGGTCATGACGTGAATATCATGACACATATGTCATGTACGTCCTGAAACAGCCGCCTGCGTCTTGGGGCTCATATGGTCGTTTCGTTAACTTGGTATGTACCAACATTGGCATAGTACGACAACAGCGCATGACGAATAGTAATGATCTGTCATGACATGAATATCATGTTTGTCATGTAGGTCACGAAACAGTCGCTTAGGTCTTGGTGCTCTCATGGTCGTTTCGTTTACTTGATTGTCTCCCCGCAAACTGCTTCGCACAACATCGATTCCCACAAGGCGTGGCATCTGCCGGCTTTTTTGTGTGTGTGTGTGTCTGACTTGATTTAATCTTATGATGACGTTTCTACCAGCAGGGTGTCCTTTTTCTTTAGTTCGTCGTTTATGCTGCGCTTGCATACTGCAAATGCGCCTCTCCTTCTTTCTCTCTCCCTTTCTCACTTCCTCTTCCCTCATGGGCATGCGCCTGGCTTGGCAAGTAAACACCTTCCGAATTCTCGCGTGGCGCTTATCGCATATTTTATTCGCGAAGGGAAAAAGCGTTGCTCGGAAGACTCGTTGTCGCGTCCTGCAACGGCGTCATGGCAAAATGAATGCCGCCCCACATTCAGTGTTTTTATGCGCGTTTTCTGGCGTTGCGCCTGTCGGCGTCGTCGCATGAACGCCGCGAGAAAGTGTGTCCAGCCACGCTCATTGGTCTGCGCACATCGAGTGGCTTCCAGCGGCGGCGGCTGGTGTCCCTTGAGCGCGTCACCTTCAGCTCTGAAGCCGTGCGGCACTGGAGGACAAAGAGCCGGGAAAATGCTTGATGTGGGGTGGCCTTAACTTTGAAGCGAAGCTTCCTTTGCGTAGTCCACCTTGGTTTCATGTCTCTCGGTAGGTCAGTATCTGGCAGAGTATAATGTGCATAGATAATCTGGCATACAAACACTACTGACTTAGGCCACAGGGACACATGTGTGTCACCCTTCTCCCTGCATGCACCTCTTTTCATCAATCTTTCTTCGACAAACGCGACATCGATGCATTGGCGTTTCGCACTGTCCATTCGCCATGTACTGGTGTCTGCATCGCGGCATAGCTTGAAAGATGTGTACATGCGTTCGATGACATTAAATTTGTTACCTGTGCGACGCGTAAACGTAAATGTTGCATGAGATTACCCGTCACTGAAGATAAATATATTTTTTTTCTAACCATAGGAGTTATGTTTTCTCTTATATTCGTATTACAATTCGACGCTATCCTGTCTGCAGCTTGCGTGTAAGTCGTACTTTGTGAATTTTCAGACGCAACTGATTTTTAAACATTCATTTAGTTCAATAATGCACTCGCGCTTGGAGGACGGCCGAGCGGAATGAAGATGCATGCTGCACTTTCGAACACGTGCGTGCGCGCGTCACGTATGTCGCTCGTGGTCGCGGTGCTTGCCTAACGTCCGTACCACTTTAGCTGGGTACAGTGGAGGCGAACATTTTACAGTGAAGCTGTCTATTGCAATGATCTGATGGATGGCGTCCGCACGTGGACCAGCAATTTTTCATACATGGGCCCACCTCTAAGATGTGCGATACCGGGCCAATCCGCGGCGGAGGTGAAACAGGCGTTAAGAACTCGACATACGTGGGCCAATCCCGAAGGTAGTGCAATGCACCACCGACCCGCGGCGGAGTTAAAGCAGGGCTAAGCACTCCGCATACGTGGGCCTCTAGAGTCCTTGAAGGAGTACATTTAGTTAGGTCAATTAGTCACAGGGAACCTTGATCATGAGAAGGAAATTCACAGAAGAATAAAAATTGGTTGGATCGCATACGGCAGACATTGTCAGCTCCTGACTGGAAGCTTACCATTACTGTTGAAAAGGAAGGTGTACAACCAGTGCATTTTAGCGGTGCTGACATATCGGACGGAAACTTGGAGACTGACAAAGAAGCTTGAGAGCAAGTTAAGGACCGCACAAAGAGCGACGGAACCAAGAATGCTTGGCGTTACCTTGAGGGACGCAAAGAGAGCGGTTTGGATCAGAGAGCAAACTGGTATAGCCGATATTCTAATTGACATTAAGATAAATAAATGGCGCTGGGCAGGTCATGTAATGAGCAGGTTAGATAATCGTTGGACCATTAGGGTTACAGAACGGGTACCAAGAGAAGGAAGGCGCAGTAGAGGACGGCAGAAGACTTGGTGGTGCGATGAAATTAGGAAATTCGCGGGTGTTAGTTGGAATCGGTTAGCGCAGGACGGGGTAATGGGAGATCGCAGTGGACATAAAACTGGATGATGATGATGATGATGATGATGATGATGATGATGATGATGATGATACGTGGGCCAACGCTGAAGATAGTGCAACACTAGGCCGACCTGCGACGAAGGTGAAGCAGGCGTTAAGCACTCCCCATAAGTGGGCCGATCCTGAAGGCAGTGCGTGGCTGGGCCGACCCGCGACGGAGCTGCAGTTCGCTATTGAGAGACTGACATAGACAGCTTCTTTGGTCATCCTTCTTGAAAGAGTGGAAAGGCGCAAATATTTTGGTTTCAATTGTTCCTAATTGTTTATAAAGCTACCACTCTTGTACGTTTACACTAATATAACGATGAAATGTCGTCGTAAATTACGCATTTCTTGTGCAGATACAAGGCATTAAATTTTTCTCGTGTTGGGCAGATTTTGCTGGGGTACTCGTCACAGAATGCTTACGCGTTAAAATAAGACGTATTTGTACACGGAAAACGTATGAAGTGGAGCGACATTTTTATTAAAGTTTAGAAAAAGTTAATTTCAGCAAAAGACGACACGAACACTGAGTCACAATGACGGCACGATTCCTCCAGGACGACAACATATACAAAGTACGAAGCACTGCATTCATGGCATGCTTTGCAAGAAGTGTCCGATTCCACACTCACTAATATGTAACCGCATAGACCCACGGAAACGCACAGTTACACATTAACTTATTGTAACATAACACAAAATGATGTTCAATATATACAGTGTACACAATGTTCATGTACAATGATGATGTGAATTTGCACAGTTTTGTAGCGATGTTATGAGATGTGTATGTACAAAGATGATCATGCATCCAGAGCCCAGAGAAATCACGGAAGTGCGGGTATATTCAATGAGTACTTTTGACGGACTGACTACAAGAACTCGGCTGGTCGAACATTAAGCCATATACGTCAATCAGCCACCGGCAGCAAGCGGCATGACTTCTGTGGGAGGAACTCCTCTGCCCCAAGAAAGAACAACTCCTCCGACAGAAACGACAGTAGCTCAAAGTGCAGCCTCTCCGGAAATGGAAACAGAGCCCTGCGACGACGTCCGATCGCAAGCACCGGTCACGCCGTAGACAAAAGGCCCCCACAGCAATTAAAGGTATTGGGAAGCGGCCACGTGAGCAACGACCAGATGTGATAAAGCAGTGAACTCCAAGGCCACGGAAACCAGCATGCATGGACCTCTAAAATACCCTAGAAATGGCGCATTGCAACACCACATGCTTGTTGGATTCTTGAAGGGGCAGACCATTTTCAGAGACTAAAAAGATTCTCGGACCACGACCACGCGTCGCACGCTTACAAAGCGACGCGGGCACTGCTACGTTTCATGAAATCGACTTGCCTCAGTGACCGGTTATAGGCGTGAAGTTATGGACATGCGCACGTATTCTCACCGATAGTACCATCCTCCCTCCCCTATCTTTTCTTCCCTTAAACCCCTTCCCCTGTGGAGGGTAGCAAACCGGACGTGCGTCTCATTGACCTCCCTACCTTTCCTTCCTTTATTTTTCTCCTCCTTTGTCTCCCAGAAGGGGGCAACTGGGAGACAAAGAAGGTGGGACTATGCCCCAACGCTCTAGCCTGTCATGCTTTGGGAGCACATTTTTATATGTGTGTTGAGGAAAAGATTACTTCAGCATTTGTATGTGTGTTAAGAAAAACTTTATTTCAACAAGAGACGATACGAACACTCAGTCGGAATCACGGCACAATTCCACCAGGACAAGAAACGAAACCTTGTATAAATGGCACGTCTTCAAAGTCCATCCAAGTCCTCACTCACTAACCCACGGAAAAGCAGTTACACATAAACGAATTGTCACAGGGATAAAATGATGTTCCATATACACACAAAGAGGTTTTATTTGCTTGTATACTTTGTTCATTTTGATGTCACAATACAAGTATGCTTCAGTACGGGTCAAATTTTTCTATACAATCAAGTACATATCAAGTACATATCAAGTTCCTACAATACAAGGATAATATATATATATATATATATATATATATGCAAGGATACTTCTATGAATACATACAATGTAATGAGTACAATGAGTACAATGTCAACGTGGACTATACATTTTTTTTACAAACTTATATAAGCTTATTTAGCAGACTTATACAATTGCTAGGTTTGTCTTGTTTTTTGTGTGTTTATTTTTGTAATACCTTCCCTTTTGCATGCTTTGGCGCTTTACGAATTGAGCCATTAAGAAGGGCTCAAAAGTCAGTATCCGATGATAGGAATTGTCACCTTGTCCTTCCTTATCAGCCAAAATCGTGTGTGCCATTTTTTTTAGGAATTCTTGCATGCCGTTACTTTCGAGTTCCTGGTTTAAAAAGTTGCACATCACAGTCCTTATTTTCTTTAATACAGGATATGCGGCTTTCTGGGGTTTTCGTGTTATTTCTGCTTTTCCCCTTCTTTTCCATAAGGAAAACATAATTATTATTGTCATCAATTTTTCGAAGTTGTTTATGTTTATATATGGCTTACCTAATTTTCTTTTGAAATCGATAGAGGCTAATCTCCAAATTATTTTGGCAGGGGGGCAACCTTTGAATACATGTTCTTGAGTTTCCGATGCAGTGCAGTTGGGGCATCGGTCCACTTGCGTGATTCCAAATTTAGCTAGACATGCTTTTGTTGGTAAGACACCCCACCTTCTTTTCCATTCGAAGTCTTGTATTTCGTATGGGAGATTGGTTGCTTTCCAGAACTTCCATTTTTGGGTATTGGTTTTGTTGATATCTTGAGATTTCAGTTCTCTAATGGCCATTGCGGTGCTCGCGTCTATGGGCTTGATTTCTTCGATGGTAGTTTCCGGACAGATTTCTTCTATTGCTTTTTTTGTGTTGATCACCGTTTTGTAGAATTTTGATGGTATTTCCGATTTTGGGCCGTGCAATTTCTTGTCTGTGATGTGTTGATCAAGCGTGCTTAACCAGTACCGTAGTACCGACATTCCCCTGTATTGTGGTGCATTAGCCAATGCCCCAACCGTTTTCGCAGCTACAGTGTTTGCTATAAGAGCTACATTGGGTATTCCCAAGCCTCCTCTCGATTCTGGCAACCTGATGATATTCTGTGTTACTGGAGCTGGTTTGTCGCTCCAGAGATAACGTCCTATGAGGGTTGTTAGTTTATTGGTGACCAGCCTAGGCATGGTCGTAACTCTCGCCGCATAAAATGCTGGGGCACACAATTTCGATTTGATTGCTTCTGCTCTTTCAAGCAGACTCGCCGGCCGGCTCAGTGCTTGTTCCACGAAGTGGGCTGCTTTCCTTAGTGGTTCTTCCCAGCTTTTTGTTGCGATGTCACCTGCCTCAAACCAAATGCCAAGAACTTTAACAACTTCCACAATGTGTACATCGTGTAATGCAATACTTCCCGGTCGACCAAAACAAAGTGCTTTGCTTTTTTGATGATTTATTTTGGCACCAGATGCTGTCGCATAAACTTCAAAAATCCGTAGAAAGGCTTGATAGCTATCTTCATTTTTCACAAATAATGAAATGTCGTCTGCAAAGGCTGCGATTTTAATTTCCTGTTTTCCTGATAGGGGAAAACCCCTAATTATGTTATTGTGCTCGACAGCTCTTAACAAGGGATCTAGGGACACGACGAAGTGTCCTGGTGACAGACTGCACCCCTGTCGTACCCCTCTAGTGACTGCAGACGTCTCTGTTACGAAGTTATTAATTTGTATTTCACTTGTCATTCCATGGTATAATGTTTTAAAGATGTCTACGAATGCTGCTGGAAATCCAAATTTTTCCATAGTATTGAATATGTAGTGATGTTTAACTCGGTCGTATGCTTTTTCTTGATCTAATGAGATGAAGATGCCTTTACATTCTTTTTGTTTTGCGTATGCAAAGGTGTCTCTGGTAGTTACCAATGCGGCGTAAATTGATCTTCCGGGAACCGCTGCAGCTTGAAAATTAGATATAATCTCGGGTAGTATAATGCTAAGCCTGTGTGCTAGTAAAGTTGTCACCACTTTATAATCAGTATTAAGTAGCGTTATGGGTCTCCATCCTTTGACATCTAATGTATCACCGTTAGGTTTGGTTAACAGTATAATCCGTCCCTTAGCGAACGACGGTGGTTTTTCCTTGTTTTAAATGAGGTTGTTTAGGGTTTTCACGAGTTTTGATCCAATCACATCAAAAAAGGTCAAGTAGAATCCGGTCAAAATTCCATCTGGTCCAGGTGCCGATTCATGCGTCATTTTCTTGATTATATTTAATACTTCCTGTGTTGTTGTTAGGGCGCATAGTTGTTCCTTGTTTTCTGCACTTATTTGGGGAAGATTTTCTAATAGGCCGATGGTGTTGTATTCCTGGGTTGGATTTTCTTCTTGTAAAATTTTTTTCAATGCTCTAGAAATTCCTCATTAATGGATTCTTCGTCTGTTGTGATTTCGCCGTTGTTTAATCTTATTTTCTCTATCCTTGTTTGGTTCCTGTCACGGTTTGGATCTCGTGCTCTGTGTCCCAAATCAGTTGGTTCAACGCTGTGATTGTCGACTTGCTTTCTCTCGATTTCTTTGGTTTTCTTCAAACGTTCTTTGTATCTGTATCGCAGGCAGTCCACATATTCTTGCATACAGCATGTAATTTCACCTCCTCTCTCTATGATTCTTATTCTTCTTAGGATTTCGTTAAGATCTTTGGTGTGTCTTTTTTTCCTATTTTGTCCAGCCTCAATAAGTATTTTTTTCCATTCTTCTTTTAAATCATCCCAATTTCCGTTCTTGTTCTTTTCCAAGCTTGTTTTCAGTCTCAGTCGTATCCATTTGATTTCTTCTTGATCGTGTAGCAATATTGGGTCCATACGCCACAATCCTGTGTTATGTGGTTGCCCTTCTACTCCTCTGAGTTTGAATGTGACCGGATTGTGGTCGCTAAAAGGTTCACATCCAGTTGGTCCTTGTATTGTTTTAATATCCATGAGGTCCTTTAATAGACGAGGTGATATATAGACTCTGTCTAATCGGCTTTCGGTGTGACCACAGGTTCTTGTGCTTTCAAACCTGTCTCCGTAGGACCAAACCCATGCATCTGACATATTATGGTGCTTGAGCAAATTTTGAAGTTCTCTTGCATGATAGGTTGATCGACCACGTCCTGGGCCTCGTATGTCTCTGTTGCTATCGAGGACGAAATTAATATCTCCGACTAATATACATTGAGAATTAGTGGGCATGTAATCCCATAGGTTGTGGAAGAATTCATTTGTTAAGCTTCTTGTTACCGGCGCATATACATTGATTATCCGAGTCTTCCTACCTCCTAAAGAAAGGTCGACATATACAATTCGCCCTTTTGTATCGCATGTGCAAAATGCACGACTACGATATCTGTTCGAAATGAAAATAATACCTGTACCACAAGCTCTGCTATTCGTTAGTGAAAAAAAACCATCTATGCCATGTAGTTCTTTGAATGCACTCACATCCTGTGGGGTTCGGAAGTTTGTTTCTTGAAGGAATAGGATATCAATTTGTTGTTCCTGAGCGAATCTTAGTAATTGTTTTTGTTTATCTATATTGCGGATGCCTCTAACGTTAAATGACATGCAGTGGAGATTGGCCATTTGCTTTCAGGCTCACTCTCCAAAGTTTCGTGGTATGCGTTCCATTTTCTTTTTTATAAAGTTAATACTCAAGCCAATTTACAAGGAGGAAGGGAAAGAACATAGGTTGCTATAGCACTAAGTTATGCCATAGTCAACCATGCTGTTATTCTCTCATGTCGTCGTCGCTTGAGGATGATCCTTCAGCCTGTTTGGGTGAAAGCGTCCGAGCTTTTTTTTATTGTAATCTGCGGATTGCATCGCTATCACTACTCGTGTCAGCTTTGATGCGATGGGATGTATTTGGATGATGAGAATCCACATCGCTTGCTTTCTCTTTGTCCAAGCTGTGTTTTCCCTCTTTTGCTCTTCTATTCGATCTCGAGCGGCGTCGTTCTTTCTTTTGTTTTTGTCGTTCATCGTACACTCCGCTAGCGTCTGGTGTGGTATTTAAGGTAGTTTTTGCTGGTTTTTCCTTAGCTGGAGTCGTCTCGGGGATCGCATAGGCGCCGCTGGCCGTTATTGGCCGGTCAGTGCCTGGTGTGGTATTGAAGGTAGTTTTTTCACTTTTTGCTGGTTTTTCCTTGGCTGGAGTCTTCTCGTGGATTGCATATCTGCCACTGGCCGTTATTGGCCGGTCGTCGCTGTTTTCAGAAATGCTCGTTTTCTTGCAGTGTAGTATTCCTTTTGATTCCCCTTGGTTGTCGTCAGACTGTGGGGACAGAGACTGGGATGTCGATGTCGAGACGTCTGATGAGTTTTCGTCCATTTGTATGGTCGGAGTCACTTCAGTCTCTGTTGAAGTCGTATCACCTAGCTCTTCGACTTCGAAGCTTTCTGATGAGCCACTACTAGAATGGGGATTTGTTATGTCATTTTCACTTCCATCACACTCGTCCCAATAATTGGGTGAAGGTGTTGACGTTTGCGTGGTGCGTGGTTTCAATACTTCTAGTGTGGACTTGACAGGCTCGAGTTTGTGCAGGGTAGGAGACCTCATGGGTTCATGAAAGGAACTCATAAAGTTAGTGGATGGAGTTCCACGGGCCGCTGCAACGTATGATTTTTTTCGGAAACAGGATTTAGTGGCATGGTGTCCGCCACACCGCTTACATTCTTCCGCGCAAGTTTCAGTGTCATGTCCGAATGTGCCGCAACGCTTGCAGTAAGGTGATGTGCAAGTAGTTCCCATGTGGCCATCGTTTCCACACCTCGCACAAACTCGGCGCATACCGCGATACTCAAACATAACTCGGTGGCCCTGAATGGCCATGAAGTTAGGCACTGGCCTACTCATTTCCATTAGGGCCACTCGTACACCGCTCAACTTGTTATGGTGGCTAAGTACACTTGAGTGTGACACACCTTTCACTTTACCATACGGTTGCAATGTGAACAGTAGGGCATCGTCAGGAATGTACATAGGGAGCCTATAAACATTTAAAAAAGTCGTTGGTGGCCCTACTGCTTCCACAGATACCTTGACATGTTTCACGCGGAAACCTTCAGCTACCATGAGTTTGGTCGCCTGTGCGGCTGTCGCATGCAGACAAGAAACCTAGTTCCTCCCATGGGTTGTAGGCCCAACACACTATCGTCTCCTGCAGTAAGTTCTATCGCGTCTATGAGATCATCAACAGACACGTCACCATCGGGTGCGTTAAACATGAAACAGTTCTCCCTCAGGGGGGTCTCACGGATTGTGTCCATCTCGGGGGCCATGGCCGCAAAGGCGCTGGTTGCCACCAAGACAGGTAGCTCGTTCCGGTAGACTGGTGATGTGCAGTTGGCGCAAGACGCCTCTGCACTCTGGTAGGGTGTAGACTGGTAGGGTCGAGGTTCACCAGGAGCTGCTGGTGTCTCGGTTGACTTGGATGCTTGCAGAAGGCCGCGAAGAGGTCCTTGCAGGTGCCGGGATCATCGGTAGTCTGCCGGGTCGCCGATGGTGGCCCAGCGGCAACCCAAGGAAGACAGGCTCCAAACCAGTGGAGCCCAGGGACTGCTCAAGCGGGTCGATCCTGGAGACGGTGCTCCCGGGAGCCAGGGCCAGATCCAGGTGGGCCGGTCCTGGAGGTAGTGCTACCTGAGGCCAGGGCCAGATCCGGGAGGGCCGGTGCTGGAGGTAGTGCAGCTGCGAGCCGGGTCCAGAACCAAGTGGGCCAGTCCCAGAGGCAGTGCAGAAAGGGTCCACGGTCAGATCCCGGAGGTAGTGCAAAAGCGAGCCAGGCAGGTCCAGGGTCCGGTCCAGGTCCAGGACTTGTAGACGCTCGGGCGGGCACACTTGGGACCAGGGGAGGTCCCAGGTGCCGAAAAGAGCAGATACTATAACACTCACTTTGATCCTGGTGGAATTGTGCCGTGATGGCGACTGAGTGTTCGTATCGTCTCTTGTTGAAATAAAGTTTTTCTTAACACACATAGAAATGTTGAAGTAATCTTTTCCTCAACACACGTATAAAAATGTGCTCACATCTTGACATATGTGTTTAGAAAAAGTTTATTTCGACAAGAGACGATACGAACACTGAGTCATATACACACGCTGCCGAAATTGTGGACGGAGCTCCATTGGAGCCAACACGTATGGCATGGCCGCGAGACACCACTTTGTGTAACCAACATAGTTTCTCAAGTTACCTACGTATATTACTTTCCATATGTATACTTTTACATCCAATATTTTTCAATAAGACTTATCCGGGTTAATTTAGTCTTACACCTAACATAAACTTTTTATCTAAATTACGTTTGAAATAAACTGACTCGTCATCCCGACCCTATGAAAGATGAGGTCCAGCTAAGCTGCTTAAAACCACCACTACAACTGCTGAGTGGGGGTATGCAATGCTTTATTGCTTTAGAGGAATGGTGGCAATGACAGTGTAGAGTATTGGTAATAACGGGAGTAATAACTATTTTTGCAGGATGCCGCCGCTGGTCGTAATGCCGTTCCTTTTTACAGCGAAGCTGTATAGCTCTACCGTCCAAAGAAATTTTCGTGTCGTAAGCAAAAAAGAGTGGGCCGATCCCGGAGATCGTGGAATGCCTGGGCCGACCCACGGCGGAGGTGCAGTTCGCCATTAAGGGGCCCACGTAGACACCTTCTTCGCTGGTCATACTTCTTCAGAGAGTGGAAGGGCACTGAGATTTTTTTTCCTTTGGCGCTCCTTGTATTCACGCTGCTCCTAGGGAGTGCTAACAAAGTGTTGCCTACCCGTAGCGGTGCTCCACTAGGAATTAAATCCGTTGCTAGGCTGGTTCTTTTGCGTAAGAAATGATAGGGACGTCATTCCGCGTGCAAGCTGACGTCGCCCTGGGCGCTTCCGCAGCAACAATAATCTTTGCCGGGAAACGTGTGCGGGTAGCGCTGCGGGCTTCGCATAGTTTTCAGGAGTGCCTTGTCATCAATTATGTGGCCCGGATGCTTGTGTTGTGCTTTATAGAAACAAATGCTGTTCTGCATGTTGTATGTGTGAGTCGGAAGAATGTACGCACTTTTCGTTTCACTTTACTGAGTGCCTCAAACCTCTGCCTACGTGGACGAAGGATACATACAGGAGCTCGCATACAGGGATACGAGCTCCTGCCCTGCACTGCAGCTGGGATCGGCCCACATTTTTGCTCATGGACGCGGACACCGAAAATTCCGCCCACGCAGAGGTTAACAACTTCGCTGTAAAATAATTACACTTGCACGCGTTGCATTCAGTTCTGTAGAAGTTAACTCACACACTTTCACGAACGCTTCGTCTCGCATAGGTTCCATCGCGTGCGTTGGACGGGGATAATTTTTTGTGTGGCTTCGTGGTGTTTCATTACGCACTTGTTGTTGAGGAAATGTTACAGGTTGCGTGTGATATCACAGTTCCAACCACATCGATTGCCTAATTTATATAGACTTTGTATGGTATTGCATGATAAAATTTTATTGAGGTCCTGCACATCGTGATCCATCACGAAGCGGGCCTCTCCCACGTGGGAACCGGAAGGCAATGCCTCCCGGCCGCATGGTAGCCTGCTGGGCATATATACACTTGGTGCCACAGATAATTTCGATTCTTCAGAAACACTGGAAATGTCCACACCTTGAAACCCAGTGTGATTAGGCTTCAGTGCTGGCCTTGTGGAGTGTACTACCAAAAGCAGGCTACATTATCTAGAAGAGATGCAAAAGACCTTCAATTAATTTGTGACCATGGCTCAAACACTTAAGACTGCAAATTTGGCAATTTACTGATATCACAAGCTGAGTAAAATAGGCTGAGTTTGTGATAGAATTCTTCAGTATACTACAAAAATCTATATATTTCTTTTTTCTGAATTAGATGCCGATAAATAGATGCAAAATAAATATTTGGGCAGGGAAGGCTTAAGTGTTCAATCTCTAATAACGCTGTTCTTTTGTCACGAGTGAAAATGTTAGACCTATGGCCCATCAAAAGCAGTGCATCACAAAGCAATGAAACGTCTTCAACAAAAATTTGAAGAGGCTAGCACATGTTATGTGCGTTTACTCCACAAGAGCCTTTGCAATCGTGAGTACGTCTGATTCGAGCGTCTGAAACCTCACACACCTGCGAACTTCGTTGCCCCTGAAAATTTTAGTAGGATAATATCGCCCTCAGTAACTGCAGAACACCGTGTGCAACCCGCCGCATTGGCTTAGTGGCTATGGTGTTGGCCTGTTAACCGCGAGATCGCGCGATTCATTCCCGGCCGCGGTGGCCGCATTTTGATGGAGACGAAATTCAACAACGCTCGTGTCTCGTGCGTTGGGGGCATGTTAAAGAACCTCAAATGGTCAAACTTATTTTGGAGCTCCCCATTAGGTCACACCTCGTAATCCTATTGTCACGTAGTAGTGAGGGTGAATAATACAGTGGCCAATCTGTGAATGACGAAACTAACTTTTATTGGGCGAACTTGTTCCCACAAAAGGAGGTTACACTCAAAGCACAGTGATGGCGGCGAACGCGGTCGGCGATCGTCGAAATGCGATCTGCGGGTCAAGCGCGTCGGCTTTTATGCTCGAGTCATCGAAGGTTCCAGAATAATCGCTGGTGCCCGCGTGTCTTGTTCGACACACTTCACGTCGCGCATACAAGCAATCTGATTAGGCAAGGTACAATGACAACAGAGAGCGGATCGAACCCTCGATAACATCGGAGAAAGTTCCGATACATGCAGTCGTCTTCTGCACTGAGCGATAACACTTCTGACGGTGAAGCACGTTCCCTCAATGATAGTCAATTTTATTACCGCGCCATGAAGCAGCACCCAAGTGTTTTGCGGAACGTAGGAGCACGTGTCGCGTTAGGGCTTTTAGTACTGCGAAATGCCTACGTACGTAAGCAGGCGAGCGTTAGACGCCGGTCGCGTCGGAGCGCATTGGCCGCGTCCGCCAGTACGTCGAACCGTTGGTCCAACTAGACGCTGTTGGCTTCGCTAACGTGATGTAACGTGTGGGCGCGTTCCCGCTTCGTCGAACTATGTTTAGGCCTTTAAGGGACTGTACTTTTATTACGGATGAAATACACGAATCCTATCGAGAAAAATAAAAACCGAGTACTTGCTTTCTGAGGCTGGCACGGTCATTTGCGACGAACTGCGCCAAAAGCAGGTCGAGCCTTTCGCGCAAACAGCACACACTGAACACTTTCTCAAACACAAAGCTCATATTTTTGCTATGCATTGCCACCGTGCAGGACCCGGGACTGGCCTGCGCGTTCACTTCACGCAGCAAAGCCGAATCGTAGTCCATTGAAAAGTACAGCCTCCCACTGGTCGCCTTTGACGCTGCCATTTTGGGAAACTCTTTTGTCTGGCGATCTACCGAACAAACGAGAACCACAAGAGCTGCACGCGAGGCTCCCTACGTACGCACGCAAGAATCGGATGCGTGCTTACGCAGCAGCTGCGTACGCATCACGAACCATTCGTGTTGCGTTCTGCACATGCGCCCTTTGCAGAACGTAGCGATCTTACATACGCAGTACTAAAATTGTCTAATGATAAACAAGTGCACGTGTCAATATCGTGGTTGCGGCGTAAAATCCTTGACTTTGTTTATGACACCGTGTGTACACCATACATTTGGCGCTGCACTTTCTTGCTTCATGTTATTACCTTTCATTAATAACCAAATAAAGAAGGCGTAGCCGTCGCCAGAAAACGGTGATAACTACGTTTACGTTCTTATCAATAAGATAAAGAGCCCTTCTTGATATGAACCTGCTAAGAGTTTCTTTTTTCTGCTATTTTTTTAACAGGAGGGATTTCGAAATATCAAAAGCGTGTGTCAGATCTGGTCGGAAGTTGTCATGAACGGCAAGCTTTGTAAACTCACCAGCTTCCAAAGCACCGCAGCAACGCGTGCTTACTACTGGGGTCTGCCAACATGCAAAGGCTTTGTACGAAGGGTCACATTGTATACCGGATCTGCAGCACGATATGCGAATATTTAGTGAAAACGAAAATAAACCAGGAAAAAAAATCGCTCTGTCGTGGAAAGGATCACCTATGTAATCATACGCAAGCTTATCGGGAACGTAGTTCATTACCTCTAGACGCCGTAAACTTTCTGGGACGCAAGGAGAGATAAGCGAGGCAATTAAGTGAAACGCTAGGGGATCAAAAGCAAACTTTAAAAAATCCTGATGTTAACTTCATTTTGCTGCTGCTCCTACGTCAGTTTTATTTACAGCGCCTTTCTTCTTTGTAAAGACACAACCACTTCCTCTTTTCGTCAACGTAAAATTTTTAGCGAGTACTTTTCCTCTCTATCATTTCTGCCTTGTGATTACAGGCTTGCAGTGCGGTTCGTGGTCGCTAAACCTCTTCTTTTACTCTACTTTGCTCTTCACAAACCAGCTGAAAATAGCACGTGGTATATATGCTTTACTATATAGTCAGCATGCGAGATTTTCGCCGAAGTGATTTTGTTTATTTCTCCGTCTCTCAGTTCATCATTACGGAACTTCCCTCACGGGCGTGCCGTTGCGAGGTGTGCGGCGTGACGTAAGGGTTTATTGAGTTTGTAGCCCCTGAGCATTACTCGCTCGGTCCGGCAGTGCGGCACCGATAGGGAAAAAGAGAGCGAACGGCCTGCGTAAGACGAATTTCAATTTTATTATTATTTAGCGCGTCATAGTACTGCATATAGATGAAGCCGGAAAACGGGAAATAAGGCGTGATGGTTAACAAAAGATAACCTTAGAAAAAAATCTGGCGCGGACGCGACTACACAGATTTCGCAGAGAACGATGATTAGCGCATACCCCGCACACCAAGTTTTAGCTAAAGACAATAGTCAGCAATAACTGGAAAAAACAAAAACAATCGTGACGTGCAGAATACGCACGATAGGCAGCTGCATCGTTTTATCATCGAGGAATACGCGGCAAGGGTGGAAAAGGTGTCGATGAACGGAAAATCCAAATGTCTGTCGTAACGGCCTCAGGCGAAAAAACTGGTTCCGGAAATGAGGCGGCGTTGGTAACTGCGGCGCTGTTGCGGATGTGCTTGTGAAGTGAGATAGCAGAGACCGGGCAGGCCAGGTGGTTAAGGGGAAAAAAGTAAGTCACACGGCGAGAAGTACGCGATGATTGCAGACTTCTTGGTGAGCGATGGCCATCGTCATTGCCGAAAAGTGGGCCGGTTATTGCAAATTCAGCCATAGCTCGTGCCAGTGATCGTGGTATGCGTTCGCGTGCTGTTCGTGCATAAAGAAAAGATAAATGAGCGAAAAATAAAGCAAGTGGCATAGGTGCACGTGGATGCTGTGTAAAGGAGAAAAAAGCGGCAGGAAGGATGGAAATACGTAGCGAGGAGCATCAGTTATGTACCAACACCCGAACGACTGAGGGAGAAGGGGTGGGTCTATTTCTGTGTAAAAATAGTAACACTATAAAGCGCGTTTTACTTCCCGCGTCGCCCGTTCAATGGCTGGCGTGTTTTCAGTGCGAAGTATCAACAATAATTGACGACGTGGTGGTGGATATTCCTCACGGCAATGCTTAGGTGCCAAGAAGAAAAGTCAATGGGTCGCAGTGTGCCATCCATTGTACTTTCCCGCATACCTTGTGGGTTGGGCATAAATCTATCTTCTTTCTTTTCATATGTGCAGGATTGATGCCCTACATGTCGTTATACACAATTTTTTCCCTTCTGATTGATGATTTATTCTTCTTAATAAAATCTCGCCGGTGAGATTTGAGACTGAAGTCTTCGGTTTGATATCAAACTATTTGTTGTTACTCTACTAACTTTCTTGCGGCTCATCACGGCCTCTATAAGAACAATGTGTTAACGACTTGTTTCTAGCATCACGTACCCTCCATAACTGATATAACTAGGGTGGGTTCAGGTTAGTTGGGTTATGCTTGACTGGGCCTTTTACGCCACCTTTCTTTTTCGTTTTTTTTTTATTGTCGTTGATACAATGTGAATCCGGACATCAGAAACGCTCAATTTCCTAGATGAGCTTGCACGTTCATGCTCGTCTACTGTGGCGTTATAAATGCAACGGCTAGTCCTCTTTTATTTTCTTTGTTTCCCTGGATAAATGAGACATTACTCACTGCCTAATTATGTGATGACAGCCACGAAAGCGCGTATTGATGGTGGCGTGGCCGAAACAGGAATGTTATCCAGGCTTATGCCCAACGCGACACAATTTGCTCATAATACTTGCAGCTCGCACGCCTGCGTATAAGAGAGCGACATTGAAAAATGAAGAAATTAATGTGGCCCAATGTCTAAAAGTGAAAGGGAGATGACGATGGAAAAAGTTGCCACGCGAGTAGGCACTCTTCTCAAAGTACGGCTCGTGTTCGGGGCTTCACTCACTAAACATCAGTAGCTGTCACACACGTCAATTATAGAGAATGCCTAAAACGTCGTAGTAATGGCAAATTCGCTGACGAGGTGACGGGTTTTGCCTTCTAATCTGCATGACTGCGGTGTGTGTGTTTGTGTGTGCATGCGTGCATGCGAGCGTGTGTGCGTGAGGTTGTGTGCGTGAGTGTATTTCTAGGTTGATGTCGCGCGGTCCTACCAACTCTTGCGCGCGCCTGCGCGTTAACGCCCATGGCTAGCACGACACAGGCAATTAGGTGGCTAACGAGTTGCATAATTAATTAATGGTGCACGCGGCTTCCCGCGCGACTCTTGCAGCTTTTCCTGTTGTGTAGTTTTCAAAGGCTTTCGTCCGAGCCTGCTTGGATACATAACGCGGTAGTTCGAAGCCCGTGGTCGGATGCCACTTTCATTCAATCAAGCAGTTTAGAGGCAGAAACTACTGCATTTTATGGAAGGATATTGCAGTAAAACACGTTGTGGGGCTAGTTGGTGCATACCTTGCACGTTGCAAGTAGCGCCTTGTCCTGTCTGTATTCCTTCCTGTGTGCCGTCACTATTGGCGCTTCATCTATTGAAAGTTATGAAAGGATATTCTCGAACACATGGAGGTGAGTCGTGTCCTCCCTCACATTTCGGGCGTGCGGTTGAGCTTTCCCGCAGGGTATAAGAAACGCCCTAAAACGCAATTCGGGAAAATTACACCGAGTGCAGCTGTTACGTCGCGGGAATATCGACTAGTGTTCCATGCAAGTACATTTAAGAATGCCTTGAGGTAGCTGTATGCGTGAATTAACTTGCTTCTTGGTTGTTCCTGGATTACCCAGCACGAGACCGGCTGCGGTTAAATCAAAATGAAATTCTCGGCTTTCACGCACCAAAACCGTGATCTGGTTATATGGAGAAGGCCGTATTGGGGGCCTCTGGATTAATTTCTGCCACTTGGGCCTCTTCAACGTGCACTGAACTCTTAGACGAACGTTTTCCCGTTTCATCTCCATCGAAATGCGAACCCACGGTCTTAAACTGCTCAGTGATGTCCTGGAAAGCTGCGCGGATTGGAGTATATGCATTCTTGGAATCAACGCGGAAAACCGTCCTTCGTTTCTTGCGTTGCCGTACTTTTCAGCTCTGACTGAAAGAATGCTCGGCAGCGCCACGCCGTACCCGCTGTACCCCCGCGGAACACCTGCGGCTGAGGTTCCACATCCGTCGCTGTGCTCGCGAACGACGCTGGTTGACACTTCTCATAAATTACGTTTGGAGGTAATATAGGTATCGAGAAAACTAACTGAGCAACATCCCGCAGCTCATTTGGTCGAGCATCGCCACACTTCGCGCGTATAGCTTGTGCAGAGGTTTTTAGCGAGCGCGCCCTGGACGGTCGACGTCATGCTATCTGGTCTGTGCGAGTGACGCACGTGAACTCCCGCGCAAGAGCATTGCAGACTCTGCCACGCGTGCTTTTCTACTCTCGTGCCGCATTTCCGACAAGAGGATCTCCCTCGCCCCGCTGAAAACGCGTGTAGGATCGACTTGCACCAGTGGTGTGTTTTATTTTATGTTTTATGTGTTAGCATTAGGAGCGCCACAGTAGAAAAATGTGCGTGTGTGTTTATAACGAGTGTAAAGTCGGTTACGTGGTAGAGGCGCGTGTATATATATATATATATATATATATATTGTTACGGGGTTAACAACAGTCCGACGTATGTTTACAGTATATTTACAATAATCGTAGCGGCTGACACGATGGTAGGCAGCGCGCGAAGTCCAGAGCGTCGTCTTGTTCCGACCAAGCTGGCAACATCTTCTTCGTCAGCGTGTCACATGACCCCCGGCGGCGGAAGCACCGGCTCGGTGCTGGTCAGGAGGCGGGCGAGCGATACAACTTAAGGCGCGCGACATGGACCACGTCGGAGCGATGCTGAGCCACGGTTGGCTCAAGAGGGGCGATTTCGTACGTGGTACGTCAGTTACACTACACAAGACACGGTAAGGGCCAGAGTAGCGTGAAAGTAACTTCTCCGAGAGGCCAACGCGTCGCGACGGCGACCAAATGAGAACCAGGGTGCCCGGTGCGTAATGGACGTCACGATGGCGGGCGTCATGTAAGCGCCGCTGATTGTCCTGCCACTCCACAAGTCGACGTCGGGCAATATGGCGTGCTTCTTGAGCTGGGTCATAGTCACAGGAACGCCTGTGAAGTCCTCTGCAACTTTCTGCGAGAGGCAAAAAGAATTTTATGTTAAAATTTTTCTTTTTTTCTCATGGTCATGTAAATTATACTGCAATATGCGGATATTTGAACCATCATATCAGTAACAGTAGACACTTGAAATTCACATATGAAAGATAGTTATTTCATTTACTCTTATTTTCCTCAAGAAAAATCATGAGTCTTCTCACCGCCCGATTCATGGCCGATCCCCAGAGTCGGTTGCACCCTTTCAGAGGAACAAAAATAATTAATATTTCACAATAAAACCAATTTGCAGTAACAAGGTGTCATTATTACAGTCTACATGACAACTATATATATGAAAAGTGAAGACGATTTCATGGGATCAAAGGAGCAGACAGTTTTTGAAATACTGAAATGTCAATTCAACGATTGCAGAAATAATATTTAACTCCGGTATTCGTGACAGCACTGTCATGCGATTGCACAAGTTTTTTTTCCTACCCCGTTTAGCACGTACACTCCAATGTCCCGATAAAATATTTTGTGGGAAAACTCCAACCTACTTCGTCCTAGATGGTACATTCAAATTTTATTTTATTTCTTGCCCAATCATTCATTAATACCAAATTACAAACAGAATAAATATAGGTTTTAATTGGCATAAAGTTAAATGAATAGCCGTCTGCTTCTTCCGTCAGTTCTGCAGAGGCGGGAATTTTAAGAGGCTTCTTCATGACAGCGAGTTCGTTCCTTGGGCCGCCATCACCCCGAGCATCTTGCCGACCGCCGGTGTCAAATGCGCCATTTTTTAGAACGAGCTTTCTTTGCCATAGTGTACAGCTTTGGTTTAACGGGCTGCTTGGCCTCCTCCAGGATTGCAATCAGTTTTGCGGCATACTGCTGCTGGGTCGGAATGATGAACGTGTGAACCACGCCTGGTTCGCCTGAACGCATGACGTGGCTCGACCTGCGCGCGTAGAGCTCCGAGCAGTCCGGGCAGTCGTAGTTCACCACCAGACGCACGTTCTCGAGGAGCAAGTCCTGCGCGACCTTGTCGGTCGTCACGAGCACGCTCGACGTGCCAGTCCGGAACATGGAAACGATCCAGTCGCGCTCCTCTTTCGTCTTCTTTCCGTGAAGGCCGATGGCACACCAGCCGCGGAGTCGGAGCTTCCACGCAAGCTTGTCTGCCTTCATCTTCGCGTGGGTGAACACAACGGCTTTCTGTGACTTCTCCTTGAGCACGTCGTCCAAGAGCTGGGCTAGCTTCGCCTCCTTCTGTGCCCCTTGGCACACGTCGACGGTCATTTCGACGCCGTTTTCAGCGGGCAGCTGTGCCATTCCGAACTCGATTTCGATGTAGTCGTAGAGCAGGTCCTCGACAAAGGGCCTGAGCTCGTTCTGCCAGGATGTGATCCACATTATCGTCTGGTGGTCCGGCCGGCAGAGCTCGGACACCTTGAGGACATGGGGCTTGAAACCCATTGCCAGCATGCGGTCTACCTCGTCCAGCACGAGGTAGGTGCAGCGGTGCAGATTCACATAGCCTTCCTCGAGGAAGTGGATGAGGCGTCGAGGCGTGGCCACGCAGATGTGGCAGCCCTTCTTCAGCTCGTCGTACTGACCTTCCTTGGGCTCCCCGCTCGAAGCGAACGCGCTTCGCAATGCAGCGTGCTCACCCAATTCTAAGGCTGCGTTGTGAATCTGCTTGGCCAGCTCTCGTGTCGGAGCCAACACGACGGCGACGGGTCCGTCTCCCTGTTGCAGGGGCGGCTGCCGACTGACGTGGATGACTGCCGGCACGAGGTAGGCGAGCGACTTGTGGGATCCCGTCTCCGTGATGCCCAGGAAGTTCCTGCACGTGAGTGCGATGGGCCAGCAGTGTGCCTCGATGTGCGTGGGCAGAGTGGGGTCGCGGGAAGTCTCGATGCTCTTGACGATGAAGTCCGGGAAGTTGGACTCTTCCAGAGCAAGGATGGGCTTCGGCACGTTGTTGCCTCTCACCGATATACCGTTGACTTTTCTGTAGGCGTTCACTTTGGCCATCGACCGGCTTGTCGTGGCCGGATGCTCCTCGTACAGGTTCTTCTCGAACGGCGGCAGCCGGATCTTTGTCCAGTCAGGCTTGCGAAGAAACCATCCAACCTTGCTGTTCCGGTAGGCTTGGGCTTGAAACATCGCTTCACGAAAGTCATTGTAGGGGAAGTCTCCTCGGGCTCTAAATACACGCGGCGGTTGAGGATAGTACATCCTTTCTTTCCTCGCCTTCAACAGGATGTTTTTTGTGCTTTCGTGACGCCAGAACGGGTCACTCCTGGCGTCGGCGGCGCACGGGCCCGGCGGTCGTTGTCAGAGCGTTTTTGTTGATGATGATGATGGCGTCATAGACTGTGGCGCATACCCACTGAGTGGTAAGAATCAACCAAGAATTTACGTCTCCATCCAAATCTTGAAAAACCAAAAGTAATGAGGTCGCAAATGCAATATATGTTATTGGAAAAGACTTTAAATGCTCGATAAAAGAAATAAAGGAAGAAAAATCACGGCAGAGCCCATTTCACGCTGAATGTTGGCGTTAAAGGGACCGAGAATCGCCCTTGTCATGCCGCGCGATGCTGGTTGAAGTGAGAACATCGTGATTTATATGAATAAAATCGAGCATGATTGTTGCTAGTAAGTAAGAATCAGTTTTTGATGCAGAGCTATGAATATGTAAACTTCGCTCTTCTATTTTTTTCGAACTGTGGAATATTTGAAAATTTCTTTCACAAAATTCAGGCCCGAAATCGAAATTCCGCTTCCAACAGTCACTAGAATTTAACTTTTTCTCTCAAATGCAACAAATTTCATTAAAATCGGTGCAGGAGTTATCTCAGAAAAGCGTTTTTGCGTTTTACATGTATTTGAACAGGACCGCGTCGGAGTTGGGACCGAGCTAAAGCTTCTTTCCTCTTAAGTGTGTTTGCCGACGCTTTGTACGCAGAACTATTGTACATCAAGAAGAAATACATTTTATACGACATGAAATTCTAGACAGTGGAGACTGGGACTGTCTTTTGAGCCAGTCCTTACGGCAACACCACGAGATGCCACTGTGTATAACATACACAGTTTCGAGCAAGACCGTAGCTACAGCAGAGAAGCGGCAAAAAAAGCTTCACTTAAATCTTTTCAGCAACAACACTACAGCGTTTTCGTATTCCCACACGTAAGTCTTCTTAAGTGCGTTTGCTGAAGCTTTGTACGCAGAACTGTTGTACCTCAAGTAGAAATACATTTTATAGGACATGAAATTCTAGGCAGTGGAGACTGGGACTGTCCTTGGAGCCAGTCCTTACGGCAGCACCACGAGATACCACTGTGTACAACCTACATAGTTTCGAGCAAGACCATAGCAGCAACACGCAAGAGGCAAAGGAAGCTTCGCTTAAAGGGAGTGCGAAGCTCTCCTGCAGCGTCGACAGGCCATTTACGGAAGCGAAGATCTTGGGAGCCTGGCCTCACAGTTCATTAGCCCAGAAAGCAGTTCGAGCGCTTTTTCGCTACCTGAGGGCAACCGACTTGAGTGCCCGACTGTAGACATCCTACACCTAAGTTCTCTCTCTCTCTTTCACTCCCCATTTTCCTCCCCACGTGTAGGGTAGCAAACTGGACTCAGTCTGGTTAACCTCCCTGCCTTTCCGTCTTCCCTTCTCTCTCTCTCTCTCTATCTTTATCTCTCTCTCTCTCTCTCTCTCTCTCTCTCTCTTCGCTTAAAGGGGCCCTGAACCACTCCTCGGTCGTCCTGAAATAACATAGTTCACGGTAGCGTACGCAACTGTGAACATCTCAGCCAAGTTTTGCCATCGCCCGTGGTCCGTGTAGCGCGCAAGCGGATCGCGAAGTCACCTTTCGCTGAAACGCTCTCTTTTCAACAGCAGGCCCTGTCCTCACTCTCTCCTGAACGCTTTATTTCTTCATCGGACGCTTTATTTTGTCATTCCCATAGACGGCTGGTATTGGCCGTCTAAGGGAATTTGCTATTTTGCAAAGAAGCTGTTGCGGCCCAATGCTGTCGTGCACCTAGCACAAACGTTTATACGTACAGACAGGTCCCAATAACTGTCTTTTAAGCGACTCGTGCATATGCTCAATAAGATCTTTCGCTGTGCACCTGAGGGTAAAATCTGATTTTCTAAGGAGCGCAGTTGATTGAACCCTTATATTGTGAAATTCATTCTATTTCCTCATAAAGGTCTGTTTTTCTGAACCAAATAACAAATGCCCTAACACCGAAAAGTATCGTGGGAACCGAGATGTTGAATATCACACCAACTGCGTTCGCCGAAAAGGAAATCTGCCGTAACTAAAGCGCAACCGCATCGTGAGTAACTGTGGAGCCGTCACAGAGCCTCGAAGCTGAGACGAAGTGCCCGTTACAGCTGAGACTGGCACCGATGATCTCTCGAGATGAAACGGTCAACGCCACGACATCGTATAAATCTTTCACATCTCTCTTCTCTAACTCTCTCTTTTGTTCTCAACTCTTTCTGCATCCCAGCCATGTTCTTTGTTCTTTGCTTTGTTGTTTGTTCACGGCTCATGATGAATACGACATACATTACTCAGAGCCTCGAAGATTTCCAGCAGAGAAGTGATCAAGTGGTGCCGCATGGCTGAGCCCGTGGAAACTACGAAAGACCACGCAACGAACTAAGCACGACATTAGGGAATAGCGTGGTCGTTTTAAAGGCTTTCAGCGTCCAAGCATCTCGACAAATACCGTGGACGAAAAGAAAAAAAAATATTTTTCGGGGATATAAACTGAGAACTGTGACTGATGACACCCACGGGGCGCAACGAACGAAGACTAACGCGCTCCGCGCAGACACAGGACGCTGTTAGTGCTCTAGCCTTGCTTGCTGCGGCTTGACGTTAAGATGATGTCTCCGAGATGCTGGGAATGCACCAGAGACGTGAACTCGCTAGAATGGTAAATTTAACGCTAGATTTGTGTAACGACAGATGTGAGTTGACTTAAATTAGTTCGTGAGGCCAAGCTATGGTAGTAAAGCAGGTGAGAAACTTCCGGTTAAGCTCCTGGCCTCCCCCATCTGTATCTTCCCATATTGCTCCCTGATCACACACCGCTCTAACGTCTTGGCTTGTTGCGTCACAAATTCCAGTGGTTATCGCTGAAGCAGCTTCGAAAGCTCATTCGCTGCCCCCAAAAATTTATTTCTAGGCGCTGGTCTTGGATGACTGGTGTATTGCTTCTCATTTCGTGAGGGTACATCTCCTTTCAGCTTGAAGTAAGCCTCTTCCGACACCCTCTCCCCCCTCACTTTTGCACAGTCACCCACACACACGCGCGGACGCACACACACGCACAAGCAAAACCCTTAAAATTCGAGCGACTGCTTGAGCAAACTGAATATACTCGCTTTGATATTGCGAAAAAGGCAACTCACCCCTATACAGCCACAAGGACTCGTCTGGCCTTCTGTACTTACGAAAGTGATAGACGAAGTAACTTTGCTTAAGCAACAGCAACTAATACCAAGTGGCCCAAGATAGTGCCAGACCTTCTGTTTGCAGCTTGCAGGCCGTCGCCTCTTCGTTCTCTTGAGTTGCGTTCTCCTTTTGGCCTTTGAACGTGACGCGTCCGCATGGCACGCAGTGCGAACCTTCATTACAGAGTGATTCCCAGCTAGGCACAAAGTTTCCTCCCACATCGCGCAAACTTCGTTCCATCACTGTCATGCTTGCCCGTGAAGTAGCAGTCCAATGTTTGCTGCGTGTTCCGTGACGACGAGGCTCTCTTTATCTTCGCCAGACGCTGTCTAATTACTGCGGTCCGCATGTTCCGCATGCGATGTCTGACGTCCGCCTCTTCGTTGCACGCTTCTGTCGGTGACTGTGCGGTGGCGTTGTGGCGGCGCCACGCCAAGCACCACCATGAGAACGACCTAAAAGCCAACAGATCCTGGAATAACAGCTTCCACAGCTGTGTTCTGCCTCGCTAATTACGTGCAGCGTCTTGACCGAACCCAAAGCTCACGTCAGCGCATCAGAGACCGATGCATACCACCTAATATGGACATGCACGGGTTTACAATCGGAACGCTCGCGTCTCCTACTGGAAGCCGGCCTCCGCTACAGTGTGACAACCAGCTATGACCGCTGGATACATGACAACAGATTTCACAAAACAATGCTCCAATTCATACACAACACAGGCCTCACAGCACACATATAATACACATATACAGTCCAAGAATTATGCCTTAAGGGCAAGCCTTATCGCAATAAAAAAAAAAAAGAGACCGGGACGAGTTTTCCCATGAAAGACTGGCACAAGCCAATCACGATTTTTGAGGTATAGGTGAAGGGGCTTGTGAATAAAGGTTTTGCGGATTGAGCCTCGTGTTCTGAGAGGTGTCCGAAACTCTACGTTCCCTCTAAATACATGATACATTTAGCATTTTAAAGTAAGCCCCACTATTTGCCACAAAGAACGCCAAGAGCTGCCCGGTGTTAGATGTTTTCGCTAAATTTCGTTAGGTGTGACGATAGCACCGATGTTTTTAAAATTGGCAGGACCACCGTGGTACGCAGCTTAAGTTCCAGGCGTTGTGGTGTAAGTGCTGTGACAGAGGACACCTTGTACTACAATTATATTGTTGGCTGCTGTCAGTTTTGCTCCGGTTGACGAAAGCTTTAAAACGCGCAATAATATATGACTCATATTAGCAATTACCATCCCTTTATGCCTCATACCGGCATCATATAGAGTATATTAGTATAATTTGAAGCAAATGAGCGCCTCCTAATTACGTATAAAAACATGCAGACCCAAGCTTTACGTTGGAATCTAAGTGATGCGAAGCTTGTTGGAGCTAGCGAGGCATAGCAACGGTAGCGGATTACGCGAGCTCACCCTCGTCGCCTGTGGTTGTTGGCTGTCTGCGTCATAAGGATGAAGGCGGTGTATGATGCAGGATGAGAAGTTTATGGCACAGAGAAGTACGACGCACATCTAAGTGCGTTTAGAGACTTTATACCCATCGTGCAGCACTTGCACGTCAAATTGGGGGATTCACCAAGACTGCGAGCATGCGCAGTCTTGGTGAATCCCCCAATTTGATGTGCAAGTTCTTTGATGTGCAAGTTCTTTGATGTGCAAGTTCTTGCAAGAGACATTATACCCATCGTGCAGCACTTGCACATCAAATTGGGGGATTCACCAAGACTGCGAGCATGCGCAGTCTTGGTGAATCCCCCAATTTGATGTGCAAGTTCTTTGATGTGCAAGCTCTTGCAAGAGACTTTATACCCATCGTGCAGCACTTGCACATCAAATTGGGGGATTGGGGGATGTGCAAGTTCTTTGATGTGCAAGTTCTTGCGAGAGACTTTATACCCGTCGTGCAGCACTTGCACATCAAATTGGGGGATTCACCAAGACTGCGAGCATGCGCAGTGGGCCCATTTGCACATACCCAGTGTCGTAGTTGTCTTTTTGGTCCCATACCTAGTGACCCAAGTTGTCTGTATAAAGGCTGTCCCACGTAACTTGTGCAAAAATAAAAAAAAATATTGCGACTGCAACGCGGCTGGACAGAACCAAGGTAATGATGTTTGCCGTCGCTAGCAGCGAGTCATTTTTTTTATTTCGTCTATTTACATAATAAGTTATTTAAAATAAATACCTTCCTAAATAGGATATCCTGAGCACCATCGTCAATAACGAAACTGTAGGCCATCGTGGAAAATTCCCGACCCATGTCTCTGTTCGTCTATACGTGCTACATAAAAGTTTTTTTCCAAGCCTGAAAAATCCCGCAAAAGCACACAAAAAGTTCACTTTTTGTGTCTTGTGGTATATCTTTAATGCTTGGGTTAAACCTGTATGTAGCACATATTCAGAAACCGAAGGATGGATCGGGAATTTTTTATGATGGCGTGTACAATTTTCTGACTGACAATATTTCCCTGAATAGAATATTTGAAAAGGTAATTAATTGATAATAACTAATGTGGTTTTTAGGTAAAATACCAGTAATAGTCTGACTTGCTACACGCGACGGCAAATAACATTGCTTTGGTACGTGGCACTGGCATATCCTTAAATTTGGGCACAAGTCACGTGGATCCCCCTGCATATATGCAAAACATATCCGGCGAGGAATCGACGCCGAACGCTAAACGCCGGGGTAACGAAAAAGAAATTATAAAAAGAAGACCTGCCTTTAAAATCGAAGGTGTGCACATTTTAAATGTTGATGTATTTAGAACGTAAGAGTGCTGAAGATGGGGGTCATTTAATGTTGGCCGGCTTGTGCGCGGAAGTCACCCAAACGAGCAGTGTCCTTAAAGGGAAAAAACTACAAATGCTGACGTGGAGGCTGTGCTCCACAGCTTCGGTTTGAGAGAAATTTGGCCTCAGGAGCACCTCTCTAAATATACGAGGCAGGCACGTACCCAAGAGGGGGCCCGGGGGGCCGCCCCCCCCCCCTGATATAAGCATCGTACCCCCCCCCCCCTCCCCGCCAACGACACCAATGCTCACACACATTCCTAAAGCGCCGCCAAATCAATGTTGAGATTTCACAGCTACTTCGCTGTCAACATTTCCCTGCCTTTTTCACTCCTTTTGGATGGCGGTAGTTATCGGCATCTCCTGGGGTGTGAAGGCCAGTTTTCTCACAGATTCGGCGCCAGCGCGATTAACTCGAGATGCGTTCAGCAGTCACCACCTATTCAATGGTCACGCGCATTGCTGTTGCTTCTTTAGTTCAACCCAATTTGTTTAGACAGATGCACGGACCAGGAAAGAGATTCCGTTCGTAGTCAGCTGGTCTGTATGCGCGAGAAATGAGTTGCGGCCTGACAAAACGCCAGTTGCGTTTAACGTGTCCTTTTGCTTCATTATTTCCTCGAGTGACGGCTCGCCGCGACGGTGGCAGGTCCTCGGAACCATATACCCGCGATATGGGTTAGATAAGGTTAAAGGTAAAACAATGCGAAACAGCGTCCATCAACAAACCCTGCAATAATCCGTAAGAGGAAGCTTTAGCTCGGGGCCAACTCCGATGCGGCCTATTCAAACATATGTAAAACGCAAAAACGCGTTTCTGAGATAACCCCTGGACCGATTTTAATAAAATTTGTTGCATTTGAGAGAGAAGGTAAATTCTAGTGACTGTTGGATGCGAAATTTCGATTTATGAGGTGAATTTTGGGAAAAAGATTTTCAGAAATTCGAAAAGAATAGACGCGCGAAGTTCATCAATTAATACCTCTGCATCAAAAAGAGATACCGCGGTTCTGTAAACGGCATCCATTAGATCATTCAAAGCGGACAAACTCGATACGTCCATTTAAATATTACGTTAATTTGGTACATTGTGTACAAGGGTTCTGCAAGAGCTGTATTTCTATATTACAGATTTTTTTTTAGATTCATGTTTAAAATATCGATGTTGTCCCCTTTAGATGTAACATCAGGTGCAATTCACAGAATTGTCATATTATTTTTCCTTGCTGAATTAGAGAGTTGTAAACGTGACAGTTTGGTTTTCCGAAAATTTTTGATATTTTGCCAATTTTTCAGTAAAATATTGCCAATCTAAATCAAGCATTGGAAACCAACAGTCACTATATTTTAAGTTTCTCTTTTAAATGCAACAAACCTCGTCAAATTTGGTGCAGTGGTTGCCGAGAAAAACGAATCCTCCTTTTAATGTGTTTAGATAGGAGCACCCGAGCTAAGGCTCCCTCTTAAACCCATAAGCAATATGACTGTCACCCGTTCTCGGCTGGTTTTTCCCTGATTGTACAGCACTTCTCTTGCAATCTTGGCAATTGGAAACAAGAGTCGCAAGGAGTTGAGAAGTTAAGCTACCTACTAAGGGAGAGAGCCAAGGCGACAGCCAAACAGGAAGAAAAAGCGAATATTAACAAATTTAACCGCTCTTGATGAAAATGTTTATAGATCAACATCTTTTTATTTAAAAAGGAAGTAGAGAAAACGCCGCCGGAAGTGGAGAACAATTCCGTGTGTCTTAAATGACGCCTCTGCAGTTATCAGTGGAGCCGTCTGACGTTGACACTTCTCTGCTGTGCTTATGTATAAGTGTTTTTCTAACCTTCCGCGGTGGGCACAGTACGTCTACAACCGCAGTGTTCTGCGCTCTACACGGTTGTACGGAACTGGCGGCCACGCATCGTTACGTAACTTCCCAAATAACAATACGAGTCGGTTGTGGCACTTGGTAGATATGTAAACGAGGGATCCAAAAGGACTGTGATTGTTCCACAAATGTATATTCCTCTATAATTCTTCCAGAGCTAATTAAAAAAAAACGCTGTTTTAATCGGATACAACTCAAGTCTGCAGTGAAGCCCTGCACACGCCCTCATAACCGCCAGCCACTGTTCCTCCGCGAGGCTGCAAATAATTCGTACTTCGAATTTTGCCTGTTACCCAAATCAGGCGGTAACCGCAAAAATAAATTTATTAGCGCGTAAATTTATACATTTTCCCTCGCCTATTATAGTGGAATGACGAATGCCTAATTCTTTATTGAACTGAAATAAAATCCTTGCTTCGCTGCAACTATGCAATGTATTGTCAAATTGCTCTTCAGTTGGCAGTGAAAATTTATGAGTAAAACGGGCTCAGCAGTGAAATGTAACGCACGCTTTTGAAGATTTAATTCATTATGGAGTTTTACGGGTGCCGAAACCATGAGGCATGTCGTAGTGGGAGACTCTGGTAATTCGTACTACCCGGGGTTTCTTAACGTGCACCTAAATCTAAGCACATGCGCGTTTTCGCATTTCGCCCCAATCGAAAATGCGGTCACCGTGACCGGGATTCGATCCCGCGACCTCGTGCTTCGCAGCCCAACATCATAGCCACTAAGCAACCATGACAGCTAGACTTTTGAAGAGTGAAATGCTAAGACTCCATACACTTTGTCCGTGTCTGCTGCACACCTCATTACTACCGTCGATGAAAACTCGAAAACAGCAGACACTCCGGAGGTATCAAGTACGACGCCATTTTGAAAAGGCCGCATGACGACGACTTTGTTTTTTTCTGTGATTGGCTGGCAGAGTAACACAACCCCGCGTGGGCCGTATGCCTTGTTTGTCAACTGCTGTTTTTTTGTAACGTTGTATGCTACCATATAAATCTTTATTTTATACTATCGCTTTTTTTTAATTGTTCTTGGCAATGTTCTTCCTGCGCTTCTTTCCTGGCGAGTTCATTTGATGTGGTTTCTTGCTTGCCTAGTAAAAGAGAGGTGTATCTCACAGGCGTACCTGTGAGATACACCTTATTTCATTTCTCTTTTGCGGGTTTAGGCGTCATTACGGTGAATGGCGGGCGTTATTAACATTTGTACTAATAAAGGTACCCCCCCCCCCCATTTGCACAGAAATGTTACCAGGGTTGGGCCCCCCACGAAATAAAATTCTGGGTATGTGCCTGACACGAGAAAATAAAACTAATTTGAATTCGTACCGCAGTTTGCGAGCTCTTAGCATGTAAAGGAAACGAGGCATCTACTTTATACAGGCTACCGACTCTAGAAGTTAGATATTTAGTTTAGGCCAGCATTTTCTTAAAACATTTCTTTTAGAATTGCAAAATAAATAAAGTAATTAAGGTATGAACTTTTCAGTAGTAATTGAGGAACAAAAAGCTGTATATCCTATTCTCTAAAGTGCACATATCGACACATCTAGAGCGGTTAAAATTGGTCTATTACACACCGCCACTTAATTAACCACCGATTTGTGAGTAGGACTGTTTCAAAGCATTCGTAAACATTGTAACATTTTCTCGTTCAGCTGTAAACTAATGTATCGAATCCCCCCTCCCCCCCCCCTTCCCGAGCCGCGATTATATGGCTTAGTGGATGCAGTCCACAGAAGTGCGATGCCGTTCTTTGTACTACTGCTTCATAATGAATTTGTCAACTTCGCACTTCAGTTTTTTCAGGCATTATTGACTTCCTCGTTTTTTTTCTTCCTGGCTTGTGCATGCATTCACGACGTCTTCCATTCCTATCTCTCACGTATTTCTATTCCGTTCAGCCGGTGCTTGGTAGTCAACCGGTCACATCTATGGTTAATATCCCCGCCTTCCCGCATTCTTTTCTCCGCTCTTCTCTCGTTCGTTTCTTCGCTCTGTTCAATCCTCACATGTTATGAATCCCCCGCCTACTTTTAGAGTAATATATCTATATCCTTTCTTTCGAAGCAAGCAGGCTTAACGCCCCTTTCTGCAGGCAGTTACGATGATGACTTTGCCCGAATTGCTTATACATTTCACTTACAGCAATGATATACAATAACAGTAATGATCTTCTCTCCCGCTTACTTCCGATGCTACTTTACCAGTTGCCATGGAACGACAAAAAAAAAAGAACATCGGGAAAGGCCCGGAGGGATGGCTCCCTAAATCTTCCTCGTTCGTTGTCACCGCTTTCGATGAGCTACTGGGTCACGTCGCGTTGTTTCGTCGGCCTCTCTTTACCAGGCATGTTACGCGTTGCTTTGTCCCCGGTTTAGTAGAGTTTGTAGCTCATAGGACGACACTGGAGGAAGGAAGGCGCGATAGAGGGCACGAAAGAACGAGAACGAAGCCATGGAACAAACGAAAGACGGCAGGAAAACAGAAGTATAGAAGACGCGTGGGAATACTTTATCGCTTTTCCCCTCACCCGTCATCTCCCCAAAGTTGACCGAGTTTAGCCATTTTTTTTTCTGTTGCATTATAGTTTTGTTTCGCTGCCATGCGCCAGCCTGACAACCACAGACCGCAAGATAACGATTTAAACGGCCAATAAGGAAAGTTTCGAATTGACATTTTTAAGGCATATTTTGTTGTTTCGGTAGTCATAAAAATATAAAGAACAAAGGACAGGGAAGGGATGCAGCGAAATGGAGCCATTTTCTTATAATGGCGGGTCCTAAGCGAAGCAATAGCTCGCAATGAGTTGTGCTGTACGGATAGCCAGCCGTCAAGGAGAGATAGCTTGGAGCCTCCTCGTCTGTATAGGTTCCGCATTTCGGGCCGTATCTTATATTTCCCGTTTTATGGCATTCATTATATATATATATCACACTTTCGTTATCGGCCCCACTTTTATCCTGGCTTCTCTTTTGGAAAGAACGCATTGGGTAAGGTGCGATTCATTCATTCATTCATTCATTCGTTAGGTTCAACGCAGTGGTAGGAGCCACAGGATTAGTTTTCACAGCCCAGGTTCCTTGCATAGGTTCCCGGTCAAAATAACCTGAAAGCGGGCTTAGAACTTGCCCATAATAACTTAGTTCGATTTATGTTTTGTAGTTAATATAAAAATTGCGAGCATTTCTTCTATGAAATCTCATCTCAGTGTTCGTTTGCTATCTATTCGGCGTAGAATTTGCACGTCTAGCCCTTTTTCATATAGGCTTTATCATCATCCTACACTGCACACGCAATCCTTTACACGACCCCATTGTGTGTCTAACCGTGTTGATCATTGCCATAAAGTTGGGACCCATCTATGTAAAACAAAACATTTTTAAAAGTCTTTTTCCCCTCGTACATGTATAGATTGGAACCTCCTTCCCATTGATATTGTATATATTACTGCTAAAAGCCTTTTTCGTTAAACATTAGCTAACATGGTATAGAAACACACTTCTTGTAATGTAGCATTGTGTTTTGTTCATACTTATCGCTGCGTTTTATTTACTTCCGATGTATCATATTTTCTTTTGTGCCACTCCGCTCTGTAGTGCCTCCGGTCCTCAGGGTATGATAAATAAATAAATAAATAAATAAATATGGGTGGATCATTATAGTTTTCTTCGGAATTATTATTAAAAAAATGCCCGTGACATAACATAATTCTAATCCTTGATCTAGAATACTTGTAGAGGCAGTCATTACATGCACGAGAAATCGAAACACATATTCAAGTAATAAATAAAGTCACTAATTAACCAGTTACTTTACGCCACATATTGCAATTCATGAATTGTGAGCGGAGAGCTTAAAAAATGCATCGACTTGGAATTAATTTCTAGAATCATATCAGTTTGAACATATTCGTAACCAAACTCTCCGTAAAAAATGCATTGTTGTTTAAGTTACTTATTTTAACACAACGCTTTTTTATGCATTTAAGCACAAAATGAACTGGAACGTCCGCGTATTTCGTTCCACACTGTGGGAAATAATGTCTGGAAACTGGTGCTATCCTGAAGATTGATTTCAAGTGGATATCTCTTGCAAGCTCACCGCCTGCAATTCATAAATTGCAATATGGGCCCCACCGTAACTAATTGAAAGGTAATTGGTAAATTGTTGTGAATTAGCTAGATATGTGTTTCCATTTCTCATGCTACTAATGTTCACCTCCTCGAATAATCAAGGTCAAGGCAAGAATTATGCTATACTACACAGGCGATTTTTAAAATTCCGGGGAACTTGAGAATAATCACCCTGTATATGAAGCGGAACTCCAAGCATACGAGTGTGTGGTTGTAATTACCGTAATTTGAGGCCATGCACTTATTATTAGCAGAAAAACGCCACATCTACCGAACCACATTTTCGAGTATCGGAAAGGGGGCTAAATATTTTCTACTTACCATTTGAACGGAAGATATTGGGTAAGTATACAGGTCGGCGATACGGATCTTCCTATTTTCCGCAATGATCATTTCTCTCTTCGCACGTACAGAAAATTGAAGTGAAATAAGCATAACTAAACTGCTTCCTTGTTGTTGGATTACCATCAGGCAAATAAGGCCTGTACTTCTATATTCCCTTCGCCCCAGAGAAAGAGAGAGAGAAACGGTGTGGCAAACGCAAGAAGGTTAACGAGAAGAGATTCCGGTGTGCTAACCTGCACTGGCGAAAGAGTGAGGGAAAATAAAAGACGGAAAGAATAGTGGAGAGATAAAGCACCAGCTTTACAAAAGCACAAGCACACTCATAAATACACTCTGATTGTGTGGTTATACCCAGATTAGAGAGCAGATGGTGTATGAAAAATAAAGAAATAAAGAAGGTGCGAGACAGCGAGGGTGAGGGTAGTGCCTTGAAGGACTCCGAACAAAAGAGTTTTGTTCCGGGTGAACTGATAAAAAATAAGCCATGATTTGTAGTTAATCGGAAGTGTGAGCCTGTCGTTTTGACTTCTGATTAGTCTTTGTAATAAACAGGCGCATTTTACATTGGTATTGTTGGTATATATTTGATCGGTCTTAGACCTCGATTAAGAGAAAAACTAAAATAGCAATTAATAAGTAATTTCTTGTCATGTCCGGAGGAAACATTTCTTTATTCAAGTAATTTTCATCACTCATAATGCCTTAGCCAATGTAGAAGTAACATGTGGCAGAGGTAAGCGCGTGCTTCCAACGTATTCAACTGATCCCCCAGCACAATCTAATCAAATCTAGAATTCCAGTGATATTGCGCAGGATACGGGGGTGAAGTTTTTCTCTCACGTAAAGATCTTGGATGTGAGAGTGCAGGAGCAGAAAGAACCACGCGCATAATTGTTAATATCGCTCTACTTTGAATTCTTATCAAAGAAAGGAAATTCTCACACCATGCCACGCAATTTAAGAGCGCTGGAAGTCATCGTATGTAAACAAGCACGGTGTTCATAAGAATTCGCACAGTATGGTTCTAACGTCGGCTGTCGTGTGATAATCGAAACTTAAGCCACGGCTCTTCAGTAGCACTTTTTTTTTTACATTTGCTATACGGGGTCACTGCTGCACTACTGCCAGCGTACATTGAGACGCGAACAGGAAATAACTCATCGAAACGCCTGTTGCGTAGGTGTGTGTAATTACATCGAAGTGTTTAAACTGAAACAGAGATGTGGATCAATGCCAGCACTATATACAAGTCCACGAGGGAGATGTTAATGAATTTAAGAAATATTGGCTCATTTGCTTGCTTTCAGTATTGTGGCAAATATTCACCAAGATTTCTCATATAATCATTGAAACACTTGACTTCAGTAAACTAAAAGAATGGGCTAGTTTCAGGACAGGATATCTAACAATGGATCTGTCCATGTTATCAACCAGGTAATTGAGAAATCTGTGGAGTACATTCAGCTTATCTATATGACTTTGATGTGACAAGGTGTTTGATTCAGTAGGGATACGATGATTCATGGCGGCATTGTGTAATGAATCAGTGCAGGAAGCGCACGTGAATATTTTGGGAAATATCTACAAAGATTCCAAAGCTACTTTGTTCTTCCACAAGCAAAGTTGAAAATTACTTATCAAGAGATGGGTTAGGCAGTAAGAAACTATAGAGCCGGATGTCTTTAACACAGTTCAGGAGCCGTTGTGGGAATATTTGTGGCTGGGCTGGTAGCTGTGTTCATGTAAGGAAGTTTCCGCTGATGAGCAGACAACTACCATATACACGAGCTCTCCCGCTGAGCACTGTAGGTTTGGCTGGAGGACGGCCTGTAAACCCAGGAGCACAAGGGGCAAGGCGTCGCCTCCTGTTTTCATCGTCTCCCGTTTTCTTTCCTCGCCATCCTTCTTCCTTCTTTGTCTTGTGTTTCTACTGTACTGTAGATAACCTCACTGGAGTGAGTTTATATACTGCTTTGTTTACTCTCATAAAGCTTTATTTTCTAAAGCTAGCGGTATCTAACACACATATGTCTGCACCACGTGCGCATGACACGCGAACAGGCTGCAAAAAAAAGATAAATGAATAAAACGCAGCACACAAACAATAATGCTCCAAACCCACCACTGGTCAGCCAAGTGCAGGACGACCCCAAAATGGCGGTTTCGTTCCAGTTATGCTGCCGGGAGAATAGGTGTTATCATCTAAAATATACCCCGGGTTCCGCAGTCTTCCGTCTACCCCGTCCTCTCTTTTCAAGCTCGTACATGCGGTATAGCTTGGAAGTGCGACGTCGGTCGAACCAAGAAGATGCAGACTCTTGTTCCTCGTCCCAACTCTCTTTTATAACCACTTTCGTTTCTTCCTCCTCGTTTTGTCGCTTTCTTTCTTGGCGGCCCAGCGCAGTGACACCCAGTCGTTTGGACGCCGTGATTTATCATGCATGTAGCCGTAGCCGATGCTCAATCGGGATGGCGAGGGGAGGACGTGCCCCTCAAATCGATATTTCTCGGTGGAGTTGACTGGCACACTATCTCTCAATATCGACCTTCCCGCGCTTTTTTTTTTTCCTTGAATGTGATGCACGCCTATTTCACCTGCCTTCACGGTGTTCTTTCGCGGCCGTAGAGCTCGAGAAGCCGCAGTGGTTTGAGGCCGCCCGGATATCGTGCGAAAATAAAGTGAAAGCGACTGAGGTCTGTGGCTATACGGCGGTCTCTCTCCACGGAGGAAAAAAAAGACAGCCAGCCCTGCTCTTTGCAAAGCAGTGTTTAGCAAACTTGGCCAGTTAATTGGTGACGCTCGTTAGGCATGCTGCAGCGAAAGAGAAGAAAAACACAGGACCCGAAAGACAGCAGTGAAAGTTTTGACAGGTTGTCCAGGTTAATTTTGGGTCATTCTACGCCAATTGCCCCAACAGTGGTGCTCGACAAATATTCATTTTTCTCAAGAAATTACAAAAAATAATTCAATGTATATGCGCATGTATATGCGCAGTTGCGAAGTGTTTTCCCAATATACTTCGAGCAGAAAGGACTTGTTACGCCGCGAAGGCCATATGAATTTCAAGAAACGGTGTAAAACCAGGTGCGAAACGAAATCTGCCAAAAATCGATCGTCTCGCGCATACTTTCTTAACTGAAATTTTTGAGTTGATTGAACATTTTCTTTCATTAGAGAACCATTTCACAAAATATTTGTCTGTTTTTTAACACTTAGCATGAATGTATAAATGCACAAATTATAGCGCATTTGGTAAATTTTCTCAGGAAAAATGGTTGCGGAAGAAAACCTGGAATCATTTTCATAAAACTGTCTATAAAGCGTAATATCTGATAAAGCTTTATTGTCGCCTCAGTGCTGCACACGCACAGGGTCTAAAATGAGAGCCTGAATTTGAGACAAATGCTATTTCGGCCTGTGCTTAAAAATCGGTAACGAACGCTAAAGTGATCCATGAAAAAATACTCAGAAATACGGATGTAATTGAGAAGCATAACTACTTTCACCACAAAAGCTTTAAAGGGAAGCTGAAAGGTTTTCCAGCAAAAATGAGTGAACATCTGTACATAATGGTTTTCAACCCTCCGAATTCGAATATCATATCGAAATTTAGCGAAAGAAAGCGCAAATATATTTTATTTCGACGAAAAGTGCAGCAACGGACGCGCCCAGCTCGCGCGTCTCGTTTCCGCCTGTGATTGGTCGGTGCGCCTCGTGACGTCAACTCTAGTAACCGACCGCTGCCGTTACACATGAAGCGCGGTGCCAGGTAGTTTGGTGCTGTTTTTCTGAGACGGTAATGGAAAATTTAGAGAGACTGCGTTTTTCTGAGGAGTTCGGTGTTACCCCCTACATGTACGAGCCGATTGCGAAGAGCCGGCCTCTCGAAGAAGCAAACGATGCTGGTGCGAGCAGTGCTTTCGACGCGAACGAAAGCAAAGTCTTGGTTTCTCCTCGTGTTGGAAATGCTCTTTGGTGAGTATGTTTTTTGCAAAGCGATCTAGTGATCTCGCCGATCTTTCGCCGATCTAGTGAGCTCGTTTCCGGTCAAACAACTGTAGTGTTGTGTTCCTGCATGCCTCCTCGTGGAACGTAAGCGGGGATGCGATCGTCGGCATTTGTGCGCTGTCCAAAGCTGTCGGCAATCTAAAAAGACGGTTTAAACGTGTGAAAGGCTTCCCGGTTCATGCAGTACGTGTAGTGACCTTCACCTGTTGACTACCACTCACGTTGACTACCACTCACGTTGATTACCACTCACGTTGACTACCACGCACGTTGACTACCACTCTACATACACGCAGACACACCAACAAGGGAATGCAGGGTCGATCGAAGCAGATTACGATGGCACGCACGCAGAAACAAGCGCGGTCAGGCACGGTCGCGGACGCTGCGACGGAACGAAACAGAGTTGACGTCACAACACCGCGGTTTCCGGTCTCCGCTCCGCTCGCTCACCTGACGAGGGGCGGAGCTCCAGCGCAATTTCAACGGACGATTACGTCGCTCCTAACTGAAAAAAAAGCCCAAATTTTACCTACATGGTTTATAAGGTTCCCGCATCCGTATATGAGCGTCTTATTGAATTCGACAGACTCTTCAGCTTCCCTTTAATTGAAGTGGTTTGCTTTATCACCGAGAAAACTTTCGTTTTAAATTTGAGTCCCGCCACTGCAGTATTCACGCGATAGCGTTGAGGGCCCAGCGTCGCAGAAAATACGGCGTCGGCGGCCCGCGTCCCGCATCGACCGTATTTGCGGGAGGAGTGATTCCGAACCACACATACCCAGCCACTCTCCTGCCACCAAAGTTGCTCATACCTCGTCTTTAGTTTTTTACAAAGTTATGCCACGGAATTTTGAGAAAGATCGCTCACAAACAAGGTAAATAAAAACAGACACCGACAGCGTATATCTTTTATGTTAGATCTTCTTAGACTGAAATGTTAGAAACGCAAAACAATTATAGAAAATTGACGGGGGCATGCAGGAAGCCGCGTTTCTACCAAAAGGCTTGCCTTCGTGCTTAGCGTTCGCCGCCAGCATTTCCCAGTGAGCGTTGCGCTTACATAAGCTCCAGTAGCCGGGAATCATGAAAAGCAGACAGGGGTCTTTGAATGCTATCCCGGTCCTATATTTTAAAGTCTAAGTTTAAGCGTCCTCCAAATTGCTTTTTTTCTTTTTGGTTCGCGCTTCGAGTTCACTTCGTATATTCGCGGCAAGTACAAACTATGTGGGTGCAGATGGTGATGTGTGTGGAGAGGACTAAGAACCATGATCCCCAGAAGTACGGAAGAATTTAAATCGTGAAGGTATGGCTACTTAATGCAGATAGACATTACGCACTTCCGTGGTACTAGGCATGTGTACGCGGCATACCTATTCTGTACCAAGATTGAAAGACATGAAAATGCCACGTAGCTGAGCAGAACCAAGGTTGTGCTGTTTGCCGTCGCTTGGAGATTCTCGGATTCTTTTTGCATTCCCCCTAATTACATAGCGAGTCTTAATTAAATCATTAGCTTCTCAAATTTTGTAATTACGTATATGAATAGTGTCAATGAGAAAATTGTAGAGCAACAGTAAAAACTCCCGATACAGCCTTCTGTTTCTTAATACGTGCTACATAAAAAGCGTTTTTTCGAACGTCAAGGAACCCGCGAATACATGCAAAGTGGCTCGAGCTGCCAGACGTGCGGCAATTTTGCGTTGAGCTTTTGAGCACAGGGTCTTAAAGATGTCAAGACTGAAGAAAACAATAAGCAAAGTTGTTTGTCAATGCTATTGGTATAGCAATAAAAATATACCAACGAAATTGGTATATTTTTAACTGTCTTCGTTATCGCGTTTACATAGCTTTAATGTACAAGGAATATAGTAAAAAAAAAAAGAAAAGCGAGCCGAACACCATATGCTGTGGATACACCACGCCTACGTTTACCAGTTAGTTTGTGTTTCTCGCCAACATGCTATTAGGTGAAGCCGAAGCTTGAACCAAAATATTGCAGTGTTCGGACTCATATTCCAAAGGTGTTTTCTTCGTAAAACGCAAATTACTTCGATTGGAGTTTCGGCGCTGAAAGAGCCTGTGCGCCGCATATAGGCGAAAATATATTTTACAAGCTAGCAGGTTATAGGGACAGTTCTATAAAAATAAGTTCACGTTTCTTTCCGTGACCATTATTCAACGTGAAAAAGTTTCTAAGAACTCTATAGTTCACGTATTTTTACGTTGGTTCTAAGATTGAAAAACATAAAAGCATTTTCTTAAATATTTCTTAATGAAAGCACAATGTTCAGACAACGCTAAATTGCGAAGTTTGCAATAATGCGCGAAACGGTCGATTTCAGGCGATATTTTTTTTCACACCTTGCTTTCCAACAGACAGACAGACAAAGAGCTTCATTTAAAAGGTCCTGAGAAGCTTTGCCCTAGGGCAGAGCTGCGGGCCGCTCCCACGTGGGGACTGGTAGGACGAGCCTAACCGCCGCATCGTGGGCTCTCTGGACAGCCCAAGTTTGACGTGAAAGTTCTGAGCTCTGGATGGCAGAGCTCCATTTTTCTTCCGTGATGCGATTGGGTCCCTGTAACGAGGGGCATCGCCAGAGCGTGTGTGCGAGATTGCTAACAGCCCCACAGTCGGGGCAGGTAGAGCTAAAAGCCGCTGGAGTGATCGTGTGGAAAAGGGCCAGGTTTGGACAGCCCTGAGTCTGAATCATGCGGAAAGTGGACTTTCCAAAATCTTGCTTTCCAAGATTTTGTGAAATTCAAGTGGCACTCACGGGTGAAAAAACGGCTTTTCCTGCTCAAAATTCCTTGGGAAATGACTGCGCAAAGAATGCCTGTATACGTTTAATTTTAATTTTTTTTTTTAGAGAAATTGTTATGGCTCGAGCGCCACGGTTGGGACAGTTGGCGTGGAATGACCCTTTTATTGATCTGGAATTTATTGTCATTTGCTCCATGTAAATGATGGCGGTAGCCACGGGTCCGTTTAGGCGGGTATCCACAAGCTAAATAACGCGTCCGGAAGGCTGCTTTGTAGCGGGAACGATGACGGTGAAGTTTTTAAAGCGTAGCTTTCATTGCCTCTTTATTGCACTTTGCTGGCTGCTGGCTACCGCTGTCTTATAAGCAGCTACATAATGCATGAAGTATTTCGACAACAGACATTACATACCTATTTCGGTGGCTGCGGAGTCGCTGTGGAATTGTGGGTAACCATGGCGTACATATAGCTGCGCACCGGGATCAACAACAAGAACATCCCGCTGCCTATATATGTCGCTGTCGAGAATAGATGCAACGCCGCAAAATTACTCACGTTATCTTTGCATCACACTTGGAAAACAAGATTAAACGGATTTCGCCAATAGACTTGCGACCTCGTCAGTCAAGAGGACTCCCTTGTCGTGAAACAACGTTAGCCTGTCGCATGCAGTTGGTCGCTGAAATTACCACTACTTATTATATTTTCCACCTTGGAAGGGCCAACATTCCCATCACTGTGGGTGCGATGAAACTGTCGAGCATATTCTGTCCCACCGTCCATCCTTCGACGGTCAGTGATATGCTCTGCGCAGCAGTCTCAGCCACTTCGAAGAGAGACCGTTCTTGGAAGTTGATATGCCAGCACTTTGACCGAGGAATTCTTGCACGCACAAGGCCACCAAGGTGCCAACGCATTTCCTAAAGACAACTGGACTATACGAACGATTGTGACTGCACTTGAGTGAATCTGTAACTTAACTGCAGATAAATGAAAATAAAAGCTGTCCTATAGAGAACCGGCTATCTCAACATCCTTCTTAGAAGTTGGGATACCATTTTAGAATGTGGCACAACAACACGTACCATGAACACACAGTCATACTGCGTACGAAAAACGCATGTGTAAACATGATGAAAAAAGTTCAGATGACGCGACCCACATAAACTAGTGTGATGTAACAAATTTAGGCCCGATGTGCAATAATAACATGGTTATACATGCACGCACGGAATTCGTTGTTCCTGTAGGCCCGAGAACGAACACTTAATGTAAGCAGAGTTGACAAAAAAAAAACCTACAAAAAGAAAGCAAAATCTAATCAATTAGCTTGCTGTCTTTGACGAAACAAGGATTTTAGAGCCGTAAGGCTCTCAGACTAGTTTTATTTAGCCAATGGACCAGGAATTTGATTTAGACAATGGACCATCTATTTCTTTTTATAGAGAACGCATGTCTGTGCCAGTGTATAAGTTCCCGTTCGTGAACCTTCAGTTGTGGGTACCTGCATTCTGACTATCCTTCATTCGCGTCTTGTTTTCCATATTGTACCCTCACTCCTTTCTAGGGTAGCTGACCGGGCGAGATAACCGTCAACATGCCTGCCTTCACTTCTCTTTCTTCCTGAAGTTCCGTGTCTCACCCAAACAGCCGTGAACGGAGGAGAACCATGGGCTCGTTTGCTGTTCGCAGCATTTCGAAATTGGTAGCTTCGTAACGTGAAGCCTTCTCAGGGGTTTGCTATGATCAATGTCACGGCAGTAAATTTCCAACCAGGATGCCTGTGCTGCCCATTATGGTGTGCGTTGTTCGCGTACGACGAAACTGTCGCGTACGACGGTTATGGCCGCACGCTCCGTTTGTTTGCGCAGTAAGCCGCTGATCCTGCCACCGTTCTTGAATGACTGGCTCTCGTAAACGCTATACTTGGCAGCTGAATTGTGACTCCGTGAAACGGCCAGCCATAAAACGCAATTGCAGCATCCGGAACTGCGGTCGTCCATCACAGAACGCATACACGAGCTTTCTGTTCTCCTGCTACCAAGTAAGCGGTCAATGGTTATTGTTTTGCAGGAAACGCTGTGATGCAGCTTCACCGGCGAACACGGCTTTCAGTGACGTAATTTATCCTGGTTCTGCTGTGTCAAATAGATATATTAAAATCCAATACTACAGAACTTCAGACTGGTAAAGCACAAAGCATTCTTTAAAGACTGTACTCTAAGTTATTAGGCGTAAGAATAGCTAGTTACCAGAAATTAAAACAAGGAAAGAACAATTCTATTTGGTGCTTCTTTTTTTCTCCAGTTCCGTATTTGAAGCTCGCCGACGGCACCTTAGAGTGACGTAACGGATTTCAAAGTTTGCTTGAATAGAATCATTTTGATAGAGAATAAGCTTTATTGAAATCTTATTCGAAACACAGCGGAAGCTACGAATGGTCCTTTCATGTGTCGCCCAACAATTGCTGGACGCTTTCGTTCAACGTATAAACAAGAACGAAAATAAGTTCGCAATTTCGCATGAACGAGGAAGCACTGAAAGCATAAGCAAAGTATTTACTACACGGTGGTTCATACCTTTACCGGCCGCAAAATTTGCAGCAAACATTCAATTACTGATCCACTTAACGCACATTGTGTCCGAAGTATGCAAACAAACAAACAGATCTCACTTGGTGACCGTGAACACTCGCTATCACAACGTTGGCATGATGAAGGGCGCGAATAGAGGCGAGTGAACCCTTCTGCTATCTCTCGCTTCAACGTGTCTCTAAAACTTGACATTAAGCGACCTGCAGTACAATACGTGTGGGAAGTCGGCACACATGCAGTCACCAGCCATCTCGACTCGGCCTGCATTGCACCCGCCGGAGATCACCTCGAAGATAGGGCACGGGCGATGTGCGCGCTCAGTTCCGTGGATATTGTCACGAGGTAGTGACGTTAAAGAACACAGTAGCAATACTGTGAAAGACAAAACTAACTTTTGTTGGGCGAACCTGTGCCCACAAAAACAGGCTACACTTAAAGCACAACGACAGCGGCGAACCCAGTCGGCGATCGTCGAAAATCTGATCAGCGGGCCAAGCGCGTCGCCTTTTATACATCAGTTGTCGAATTTTACAGGGTAATTGCTGGGACCCGGCCACATGTCTTCCACAAAGTTCTACACTATTCGCGTGGCGCATACATGCAATCAGATTACACAAGGTTGGGTAATGGACAGCGGATCGAACCATCGATAACATTCCAGAAACTTCCGATACATGCAGACGCGTCCTGCGCTGTGCGATAACATTTGTTACACTCTAAAACAGCACTACACCCTTTGGGTTGTCTCTATCCACACAAAGATAAACGTCATGTGTCTTGTCCGCATTTACTTTCTTTAACGCTGCGAGCCCGATATTTCCCAATAACGAACGGCATGCGTGTTATCAGCCTGACATAGCATTCCCGACAAGAAAGCAGCGGGCGCGGCACTTTCAAGAAAGGAAACGCAAGCAAGGCAGATGACGATTATCGTTGTGTGGCAAATATACACCCCATAGGGTGTACCTTTGTCTAAGAGTGTAGGCGGTGACAAGCGGTCACCCAGAAAAGATAAACAAGTACACGTGTCAATATATCTACGCGCAGCCATTAAAGGACAAGTGGAGGAGACGCACCCTCATATGCTCGGTCCCCGGCGTGCGCTTGTTTTTCACGTTGACGTCGCAAACCAGCGCACAACGCGCTCATTTAACGCGACGTCTAGGAAAAAATAGCTCCGTACTTCTTATTTGGGTGCAATCATCACAATGACAAACATAAGCGCAGTTTTGTTCTGCGATCAATGGAAGAGTGGAATTCTTCACCGCTCGATATTTTTGAAGCCAGCGACTTTGTATCTGCACCGGAACGTCCCTTTTATTATTCCGTGTTTTCATACGTTGCTGGCCAATTAGAAGCCCGCTGTTAGAAGGCTCTGACCGGTTGGCCAGTCGGCGTTTGCGCGGTGCTGTTAAAGAGTCGGCCGACGGTACTTGGCTGTGTCGTCTTCAGAGCTAACGGCTGCGCGAGATGTCGCCCGACTGTTGTGCCTGACGCATGACCCGATTTGAGCTCGTATGCAAATTCTTCTGTTTAAAGAGAGCGGTCAGATAGCCTGTTTTTCTTTTGTTGTGTGTCGTGTGTGTGTGTGTGTGTTTTGTATTTGTAACGGTTTCTAATTTGCGGAGAAGCATAGAATACAACAGTTATGTTTATTTGTAATCGAAAACCTTTTGTTTCTAATCTACCTTGGAAAGTAGGAAGTCTGTTCTCATAATTTTCAGTGCATTGTCCTTTTGGACAAGTGCTTTGTACGACCACATAAATAAATTAGGTTTTGGAACGGTTTTCTTAAAATCTAAGGAATTTTCTTCATATAGTACAATTGACATTTCGTTACAGATGCGGGTTTGCGTGAAGCTTCTGATAGTAGATTGAGGTTGGCTGCAGTTCCGTTCGCATGTTACATTACCACTCGTGACGCAACCATCAGATATTTTTGTAAGGTTGTACGAGACTTGTCATATGTAATACGATCCTGTTAAATAGCAAGTTTGCAGTTTCAGCAGGGCTTACAGTAAATGTAATATTTCTTATTGTTAAAGGATTTCACGATTTCTTGAGCAAGAGGTACCTCTGCACCACATAAGAGCCTGCAGCACTTCTGCAGCCTGAACAGCAGGGCAAACAAAACGTCTGATCCACATGTTTCGACGAGGTGTGTACAAAACGGTTACTGCCAATTACACGAGCTGTAGGTTTTAATCGACTACAGGTTGGTTCGTCGTTATAACGGAGGTATAAATTGCAATGAATATTTAATGACTGATCAAATTAACATCTATTGTGTCGCGTGCACAAGCGCTTGATGACCACAAGCGGTATATGACCATGCCTGATGACCACGCTCATCTCACTTGACAACCACGAACACTCGCTGTCACAACGGTGGCGTGATGAAGAGAGCATCAGCGGCAAGCGAACTCTCCGTGCTGCCTCTCGCTTCACCGCGTCTCGGACATGTATTTAAGTTTGCCTGACCTCAAACGCTAGGTACGCGGAACTACAGTCCGCATAAATAAATCAGCCATCTCGGCTCGTCCTCACTTTTGCACCCGCCGCAGATTATATCCAAAGCTCCGCGTGGCATGCGTATGTGCACAGACGACAGCCTTGCACAGCGTTGGCCATGGTAAAAGAGCAGACCAGCGATCAGCCCACTTTTCTCCACCCCTAGCGACGGCTCGTCACGTGACTTCCAACATTTCGTGCGCGGGCAGACGCCGCGCATTAAGCCACCATCCATCTAGGCTCACACTCGCATACATTCCTTTACCTTAAGCATACGGTGCACGGGGTGCGATAGTACCTTATCGAATTTGTATTTTATACTGAATATTGACGCGTTTGCTTCATCTTTATCGGGTGACCGTATTTCACCGTCTAACAAATGTTATCGCTCAGCGCTGAACGCGCCTGCATGTATCGGAAGTTTCTCGAATGTTATCGATGTTTCTATCCGCCGCCTGTTGACACCGGGCCTTGCGTAATCTGATCGCATGTATACACGACACGAATTGCGTATAATCTTCTGGAACACACGCGGGAACCACAACTTGGTTTTGTGGGCACAGGTTCACCCAACAAAGAGTTTCGTAGTTGGCAGTTTTGCGACTGTTTTCTTCAGCGTCACTACAACGTGACCTTATCATGACGGCGGCGTTGGCGGCGAAAATTTACGTGAGTGTGCATAAAATTGCCATCACTCAATGAAGAGATAGATAGATAGATAGATAGATAGACAGACAGACAGACAGACAGACAGACAGACAGACAGACAGACAGACAGACAGACAGACAGACAGACAGACAGATAGACAGACAGACAGATAGACAGACAGATAGATAGATAGATAGATAGACAGATAGATAGATAGATAGATAGATAGATAGATAGATAGATAGATAGATAGATAGATAGATAGATAGATAGATAGATAGATAGATAGATAGATAGATAGATAGATAGATAGATAGATAGATAGATAGATAGATAGATAGATAGATAGATCAGAAACCGCGCTTTCTTGGAAACCCGACACTTGAATGAAGTTTAGAGAAAACCCAGTGACAAGAAAGAAACAATGAATGTGTTCCCGCACTGTGCAGAAAGCACAGAAGAGCCGTAGTGGCTCGGCCAAAATCCGACTTTCTTTGCGCCAATAGACGAGAGTCGGTATGACACTGAAATATGCACAAGGTGGCTTTGCGGACGATGGCGCCTTTAGACGTTGGAAGCAGGCTTCAGATCCGCGGATACTGCATATACGAGTACACGCGTGTATGGAAAGAACAGGCATCACTGAAATACGGGCGCATGTATCTCGGAACTGTCGTCGCTGTGGATGGGTGAAATATAGAATGCAATGCTAGAGATTGAACTGAATGGCGCAACAGCCAAGATTAGTTATAATGCGCCATCTGCGGGTAGCCTTCATCCTGGCGCAGGTGGTGGCTTTAAGTATCCGCGATTATGTGAACGCACGCAAACAATAGGTGGCGCCTTCTCGAACTCTTGGAAATTTAATTGTGACGCCAGCGGCTCCACAGGGTAATGAAGAGAAAATGGAATAACCCCAGGAAACTTCCAGTGCTGGAGGTGGGTTTGAACACAGCGCCTTAAGCCTGCTTTCAATCCTGTCTTTGATGAGGCTGTTCAATTGAGCTTGGCGTGATCTTCGACAGTTGCGTGTCTATGGAAAGCAAAGAATGAAAAAGGCAGTACAGAGGCAAGAAAGAAAATGAGCGTGTAAAATAGACGCACCGTTCAATCTTTCGCAGTCAAGAAGTAACGTGATTTGGTTTTCAAATTCAGAGTACTTCAACGGGCCGATACGATGCGAACGGTTGCCGTTACCTCCATCATCCTTCTCCGACCAGCATCGCGATCTGTGACGCTTCCTCCACAAGCTCATCGCAGAGCTTTCACACAGTGCCGCACATTGGCTGTGTCCTGCACGGCTATTCACATCGCTGTTCGTTTTTATACAATATGTGTTTTCTTTCCTCTTTTTGGCTATTACATTTCAGTTCTCTCCGCTTATCATTTAATCCCTCGCTCTGCTTATCGTTTACAGCTCTTTGGTCGCCCCTTCAGTTAGTCTTTACTTTCTGCTCTTCTATGTCACCGAGCAGCAAAATTCAGTTCTTGTTTCTGCCTTCCTCTAATTCATATTGGTTTGAACCAAGCAATTTAGCGCTTATGTTTAGCCAACACTCAACCAGCACTTGACTTACCTCTCTTGGTATCTGCCTCCTTTTCCTTTTCCCAGTCCTGCCTCAGTCACATTTTCTCGTTTCTTCGTGCTCAACGAAAGCAGGGCCTTCAAATCCAGCGTCAACTTATCACTTTCCCGCCAACAGGAATCGGGATATACCCTCTTCGGAAGGTTTCCAGTGCCTGCTAAGTGCCTTGGCTGTTGCTTGGGTTTCGCTTAAGAACATGAAAAAAAATTGGAATATAGATACAGGCCTTGAAATGAAGATGTCTACAGCCTAAATTATAATTAAATTCGTGGGTTTTACGTTTCAAAACCATGATTTCATTATAAGCTTGTCATAGTTGGGGACACTGCAAGTTTCGACTACCTGGGGATTTTTGACGGGCCCCTAATGCACGGGACACGCGCGTTTTTGCATTTCGCCCTCATGTAGATGCCGCCGTCGCGGCCGGGATTTGATCCTGCTACCGTAGCAGCGCAGGACCGTAGCCGCTAAGCCACCACGGCGAGTTGACTGTTTAAAAGCTTTCGTTGAAAAGGTCCTGGCAGTATTTGGCTATGCTCGACCTTCGCGACCAATCAAACACGCACACACATGCACGCGTGCACGCACACACACACGCGCCTACACGCACACGCATACACACACCACTGGCAGGCACACACACACGCACGCGTGCACGCCGACACACAAGCACGCAAACATGCATTCGTAAACACGCACGTGTAGATACGCACGCACACACACATAGACAAACAGGCACACACACGCACGCGCGCGCGCCCACACACACACACGCACAACCGCGCGCACACACACAAACACACAAACGCAACCACATGTGCACACACGCGCGCGCGCGCACACACACACTGGCACGCATGCTCACACGAAAGCACACACATAAGCACACACACACGCACACACGCATGCGCGTACACACACACACACACACGCGGGCACACCCACACACAGACACACACATGCACGCGCACACAGACGCGCACTCTGGAACGCACGAGCGCACACCCATACATACACACACACACGGACGAACGCGTACGCACATACGCACAGGCACACACACACCCTGGCACGCTAGCGTACGCCCACAAAAGCGCGCGCACGCATACACACGCACGCACGCGTGCACATACACACCCACACAGACACACAAACACAAACACGCACACACACGCACAATGACGAACACTTATGTCGTCGGTGTGACGTGGCACATAGTGCATTGTATGCGTAAGCGTTCAGGCAAAGCAAAGAAGCAATTAAAGAAAACAATGGGATGTAGAAATCAATCACCAGTGTGAACAAATCAGCAAGTAAATGAAAATATTGAATTTAAGAAGCAGAAAAAACAAAGGTGTCAATAAGCGTGAAGCTATCAGAGCTCTAGTATGTACTTATTGGTCATTACGGCGTCCAAACGCTTTTTCGACAGTAAAAGGATGCATATCAAGGTCATTCAGCGTTAATCTCGAATCGGCCTAGTAATCACGACGTTTTCAAACACACATTTTCACTACGCACTCTCTATTTGTGACTTATCGGCCCACTTCGTGCACAAATTCCGCGCATTGGGCCCCACAAGCTACGAAAACCTTGTTGTGCAACAAGGTAACTAACCTGTACAACCACCTTTAGACGGCAAGTAAACAATGTACGGCGGATGTTTTCGCACTTACTGCATCAACTCCCCCCCCCCCCCCTTTTTTTTTTGTACTTGCCTTCGTCTTTGCCAAAAGGGTAACCAACAGGGCATAGCCTTCGTTCCCTTTCCTGTGTTTCCTTCTTCTTCGTTTCTCTATCTATCAATACAGCGAAGCTACTATTATGTTGCTGCGGCCTCTTTCTCAAACTTCTGTAAACTTCAGGATTCGCCACATCTTTCCGGGTCTCTCTTTGCGAGGAAACAACCTAGAAACAGGAAGTACTCTTTGCCGTAACATCGCAGTGCTTCGAGGCGGAAAAGAGTGTTTGGCCGACCTAACTGCAGTTTTACTCACTTTGCTGTTTCTGTTACGCAGCTTTCATTCCTTGCCACAGAACAAACGTCTCCAAGGAAACATCTCAAAGATCAGTCAAAAGAAAAATGGTTTTCTTGGGGCGCATCCTCAGTGACAGTCAGGTTACCGCACTTGAACATCATCTTAGATTGGCGAGACTCAAGGGGAAAAAAAAACCATGACTACACGTAGCACATCCTGTGTGTTGTTCTCCCTGCGCTGTTTTTTGCTGTCGCTGTTCTGCTTCTCCTGAAACAAGGTTTTCGAGCAGGAATGCCAGAATTCTAGTTACTGTTGTGCTGGACGGGCGTGCAATGGCTGCAGGGCTTCGATTCGAAGATTTTCTCCCGAGGCGTATACGGAATTGTGTCAGCCTGCGTGCCGCGTTCATCCATTTGCAAACCAAAGGGAATAGCGTCATGCACGCGTGAACCTTTTTATTGTAGTGCAAAATAAAGAAATTGAAGCAGGCGTTTCCGGCTCAAATCAAAACAGTAGATTAACATTCGTTGCCTCAGCTGAATACAGGCAAAACGTTTGGAAGCGTTCGGCATAGGGGTGGCCGGCACTGCAGCCAGTGATGTTTATGTCGTGTATGACGTCATGTCTTGTTTCAATGCCCGCAGTACATTGTACGAAACAATCACCTTCCTTCCTGCTCAACCACTCGGAAGACCGGCCTCTCTCGGAAGAGAAAATTATAAAGCGTCGACGTGATTTGTCACCACATCAGAAGGCCATGCAAGCGTTTTCGGGCTTCTTGCAATCCACCGACCTGCGTGAAGGCGCCGTTACGGCGCCGCGGTGGCTCAGTTGGTAGAGCATCGCACGCGAAATGCGAAGGTTGTGGGATCGTCCCCCACCAGCGGCAAGTTGTTTTTTCATCCACTTTGGTCTCCGTTAATTTATCCTTTCTTTATTTCATTTAGTAAGCACAAGTAATTTCCCCTATGTTGTCCTTGGTGTCAATGTTTGTTGGCTTCTTATGGTATGACTAAAAATCGGGCCCCTCGGTTAACTTCCTTTCTTCTCGGTTATATATATATATATATATATATATATATATATATATATATATATATATATATATATATATATATCTTTTAATAACCTCCCTATATACACCCATTTCCCGTGACTTCAGGGATGGATAGGAAACCGGAAACTCTCGTCTGGTTAACCTACCTGCCTTTAATTCTTTCTATCTCTCTTTGTCTTGCACAAAGTTCAGCGAGCTTTACTTCAAGAGAGAGCCTCTAAGCGAGCCTTGGGAGGTTTTCGAAATCATTCAAAGCTGTAAAACATTCGTGCATGTGCATCCGTGATAGTAAATGTGTGCAGTATTGAGGCAAACATCGCCATGTTTGTACATTTATTCATGGTTATATTGCGCTCAGTTTTACAAACACGATATTAAGGAAGGACAGGACGTGGACGGACGTCCTTCCTTAATATCGTGTTTGTAAAACTGAGCGCAATATAACCATGAACGTTCACCAACTAGCCCCCTTCATTGCTTTACTAAACATTTATTCAGTTTTGCAGGTTCCATATCTGAGTGGGTTGCGTTGTAACGGGTTGTGTATGTGAAGAGCTGCATTGTTTGATGCTACGGTCTACAGGATTTCATTGCCTTGCTATCGCTGCCTTCCCACGTACTTCTGCGCCGACTTAGCTCGACAAGTCGGCATGCTGTAACTGGCATGAAAACGCATGCCATGTGCTTACCGCATGACAATTCGCGTTTTCGATTCGAACAACTCCGATTGATCAAGTCAAACATCTGTTTAGGTTGCATTAAGACTGCCATTTGGTATTCTTAGGATATGTTGGCATCTTCGACAATAGCAGCTACTACTCTTCGTTTTACAAAGACAGCGTTATGCGTACCTTGCAATGATCAAATAGACAGAATTACGTAACAATGTAACTTGGAACGTAACATAATGCTTAATTAACTTCGACTACATTTTAATGCGTAGTGGACATTTGGACCTTCTGGCAGGCGCGGAATGTGGAAACGTGCGGCAGTTGCATGCATTCGTCACAAATAGTTTAGCATTGCTAAATATTCTTCATTTTAATAACCTGTAACTATAGGCTCGTTATCTCCGCTGTCAGATTTATGTTAGTAAAAGCGTGAACGAAAAAGAGATTCTGGCGGCAAAATGCAACAGAAGCCTGAAAATGAGGGGGTCGGGGGAGAATCGCTGGAACACCTTTACAACAATATGGTGGACTTACACTGATTCAATGGAAAGTTTCGTCATTCATCAAAGAATCGCCATTCCGAAAGTGCAGGTTAAGTCGAGAAACGCAGTCGCTTCCAGTCACACGCTGCGTAAGAAAAGAAAAGAGTAACAAAAGAAAAGACGCACCTTTTTTTTTTTTTTTTTTTGCACCATGAGACTACGCGGAGAACTTGGTTCGCTCATCTGTGAACTTCTGTACGGAGACGACTAAAGTGAACGAGGCTCGATCTATAAATTTTGTCTACGCTTATTAATAATATTTAAAAAACTCGTTACAATTGAAACAATATATGTGGACATAATCTTGCTTCATTAATTTTTCCGGCGCGCGGGTCGGCGTTTATCGTTGGTAGCGGTACGTGTATTTGCGATTCGACGATCACGCCCCGTATACAAAAATAACAAAGGATGGAGCAGCGCATCGTAAGGGGCCATTTTCATCGCTTAAGTGCGGATAATGAATCAGTAGGCGTGTTCTTCACGGGAGATCATGAAAAAAAAAAGTATATAAGACAAGAGTGACTACAGGAGAGTTGTGCGCTTTTGCAAGGTATACAGACGCCGAGCGACGAGGAATCCAAATTAATGGGACACGTATGAACGGAGAAAACTGGTCATTACCTCTAGGTGCTGTAAACTGCCGAGAAAGATTTGGATGGTGGACCAGAGAAGGGAACGACAAGCAGATAAAAAGTTGCGAATTACGAAATCATTTTTCTTTTTGTTTTCACAGAAGCCCTCTCTCCTTCTGTAACTTATAATAGGGTCAGTTTTTATCTTGAATATCTAATTTTTACACGCTTTCTTTATGCACATAATCGCGTACCGGCAATGCATGCTTTTCGTTCGCCTCGTTCGTTCTGTTCCTTCCTTCGTCCCTCTTTCTATTACTTACTTTTCCGGTTTCGTGCGTGCTTCGCTGCTTAGGCGCCGCACTTCGCCTACACGTTATTCTACACCGAACCTCGAGAAGTTTTCTCCGTGCGCGCATTTTAAAATGTATGGTTGGCGCACTTCGCCGCCGAGCAAGTGGCGCCTTTTTTTCCAGCACACCGGCGCTGCTCATTGAATTTGTGCAACCTGACCATCATTCACTTCTGCCGCCGTCGATGTCGATATGCACGAGGGAGCGAACGGAGCTGTCTGGGGAAGGAATATCTCTTAATTTAGTTAGCGCGACGCTGGACGAGCCGGGAAGGTAAGACGAAAGAAAGTATGAATGAAAGAAAAGGAGTGAGTGAGTGTGTGGTGGGCACACTTTTTGCTGAACAAAATGGCTGAGAAGAAACGAGGTTATGCCTACGCTATGTCAGGACATCAGCGAAGCGATAATCGGTAGCTAGAGAGGCGCGAGCGAGAGTAAGCAAGCAAGAAAGAAAGGAAGGAAGAAAACAAAATAGGAGAGAACGAATGAAAAATTGAATCAATGAAAGAAAGAAAGAAATCTCAAATCGCCGTTGCAGAGAAGAAACGCAGCTGCTTGGGCATGGTGGAACATCGTGCAATCGGCTTTGAGAAAAAAAAAACACGAAAGGACAACCTAAACCTTTGCTCATAGTATAGAAGATGCGAAAAACAGTTTGCGGAAATGAGCCTACGTTAAGCAGTGCAGTGGAGATATCAAAGCCTGAACTCTCGTTGGAAGGATGAAAGTAGGCAATGGAGGGGCCAAGGATGGACGATGGTGTGAGAGAAAGGGTTACGGAGAAAGGAATGAGTGTGCGAGAATTACCTGGTGATTGAAAATTTCTAAAAGGTGGAGAGGCTATGAGAGATAATATGAGAGGCAAATGGAGGTCGCAAGGGCTGGTTAGGAACGAGGGAACCAATTATCGTAATTCACTTGGCCCGCGCCGATCATCACGCCTCGCATGCGTGCACGGGTGGCACGCACGGGCTGAGAAGATAAATGACGATCAAGTGAGAAAGGCGGGGGGGGGGGGGGGGGGGTGAGGTGTATGTATCAAAGCGTTCGGAATGGTTTCTGGCAAAGAAAGGAAAAATGCCGAAATAAAACTGCTAGTAAGCAGTACGCACACAGGAAATGAGTATGAAGGGGCACTATACAAAGGTGCATTTTAGCATCTCTTTCGTGTCCCTCCTGTCTGTTTCCACGCAGAGCATCCGTGATTGATAACACGACGGTTTCCACTCCAGAGCTAGAATGAACGATGACTAAGGCAGCGGGAAGTATAGGTTCTTCTGATGCTTTCTACAAAATGTCATCTACTCTTGTGCACCTTTTCCCCGTGAAATGACGTAGCACTTTGCTGTTTTATGCTTCCTTTCTTTCGGCCATCCTTAGGGTATAAACTTTACGTTGACAATGTCGTTCTCGGTTTATTCAGCAAAACATATGGTGTCCAGAGTTGACAGGCAACAGAACTATCTAATTAATGTCGTCGTGGCGCATAAAAATGAGTTTAAGACTTTGAACGCAAGAAGAAGAAGCAATGCGTCTAGTCACTGATTTCGCCAGCCGTTTAAGAGGCCGGTTAAATCTTTTGTGGGGTCGCACATCAGGCTTCTCTCGAACAGGCTGTTGTTTATTTTAGTGCGCCCATTTTACGTGACACGTCGGGAAATTCCAACTCGTTATTAAGTCTTTGCGCTTAGGTTCGCGCCTTATTATGCCAGCGCGATCGACGGATTAACGAAAGCGGAACACTGCCTATACTTTCTGAGTGATACGGAACAACAGCAAACAGAACCGTGGAATTAACACGGTGCAATACTATGCAGGGTATCGGTCAACTTGTACAGTATGTTAGAAGTTTGCTCGCGTGCGTCAAGGGAAGCTGCGAGGATTTGATGGGTTGAATAGGGTGAGGAAGAGGGTTACGCGGATGCTGGTCGAAACGTTTAAGAGAAATAAAACGTGACAGGGATGCGACGAGGAAGCGATCCGTTGCGAGGGCTTCCCTAAACCCTTCGTCCAGACCCTTCGATCATTAAACAACGATAACTTTCGTACGTGCAGTAACTTTTCTGTAAACTGGTGCGAGCAAAAATATAGTTATAAATGTGCCTTCGCAAATGGGGCAGCTCAGCACAGGAGCAGCCAATTGCTGCTTATAAGCTGTCGAGCTGCTGTGACATTTCCTGGGGTAACCCTGTGGGAACTTAACCGTCAGACAGTTAGTCACCCTGTAAATAACAACTACAACTCACTGGCGCGCAGCTGGCCCGCTAACTAGCTGCATAATCGATTGACAGCATACATACGCGCGATGCTTTTTATGCCCTCTTTCTCTGTTGTTCTTTTTTCTTTGTTTATTAACACTTGCTTATTCTTGCCCGTTAGTGCGAATACAAGCAACGAGACATCATTCGGGAGCCACTTCTAATCAATCGATGGCGTTGAACTATACTGCAGGGTGTTCCTGAGTGCGTGGAGCCGTGCTGAGTACGTCTGCACATCTAGAGAGAAATCTCTGTTTGGGAAAAGAACAGAGAAACCCAGCGTAGTCCTGCGATATGCACAGAATGTGGAATCTTGGCGGCAGAAGCTTTCCCACGAAATTCGACATGGTGTGTGTCATGGTGTACACGAAATATGGCCCGCAATGCAGCGCACGGTAATGCACGAGATACGACATTAATTACATATGAGATGGCGTTGAGCGGCGCAGTGTGGCACGTTGAATGGAGTATAGAGATTTAGGGCCAAGCCTGCTCTAGACCGAAACAGGTACTTGTGTCAAGGTACGCCTACAGCCTATAAATTCAAGGCCGTACTGTGAGACCGTTAGCTATTGCTGCTTACTAGCAAACACACGCTTTATCAGATCAGGACCCTTTCTCCATCCCATTCCAATCTCAATCCCTGGGCCGCTTCCATGCCCAAAAGATGTTCCCTCTGGTATAAAAAAAAGGATTTTAAAGCACAGCTCTTAACGGCCCGTTCCTACGGCGAGCGGCGGTGAGCGTCGTGGCGGCGGCGGCGGCGGCGGCGGCGTAACCGAGTGAACGAGCACAACAGCGAAAGATGCAAGAGCGAACGCGGAGCTTCAGATGAAATACAGGAACCGCGAACGGCGGAGATCAATTAGAGCGGTCCCTTCAATGACGTACGCGCGGGAAACCGGTTTCATGCGGAACCGCCCGCCTGCTCCATGCGTACTCGTAGCTTGTCTCAGCAGGACCGCTCTTTTCATGCTATCGCCCGCTCACGTCAGCGCCAACTCGCGCTTGTTTGGTTTGCTTAGTTTAGTCTCTATCGCGCTTGTTTCGATTGTCATGCTTTGCGCTTCTTTTTTAATCTGATTGTATGTGCGACGCGAATTGTGTACTATTTTCTGTAAGCCAAGCGGCACCAGTGATTCCGCTGGAACCTTCGACAAGTCATGTATAAAAGCCGACGCGCTTGACCCACAGATCAGATTTTCGACGATTGCCGACTCCGCTACATGTCACTGTCAAATTGTTTGCCTCGGTATATCGGGAAATGAACAGACGTATAGAGCTGCGCTCAAATTTAGCATTAAGGAGTATCGTAATCGTCGGTGAATGTTTTATCCCACCACTGCGTATCGGGTCTTTCCACCGTCATCTTACTATGGCGGAGAAAGCTGTACTTATCACAGTGCATGCAAGGGTGACCCCTTACACCGGCGTTCGCTTATACTTAGTCCCACTACCCACTGGTGGCAACATTTCCTAACTGTCTGCTTCCAGTGACGGAAGCAGGCACTCTCCACATAATATGGAAGTAGCCAACGTTTCAGCCATAATGTATTATAACAAGACAAGTCTTCTCTGCAGGGCCACGCGTAGCCACGTTTCCAAGGTGGAGGAGAATTCCAAAATAAACCTTGAATTCACATAAAACACCAGTCTTGTGTTATGCCTAAAGACATTACGCCCTACGGCATAACATCTTCCTCAAACTGCTGCATTGAAATGACTGCACACATCTAACTTCATGGAACATGTGTCTCGTACGTCGTGCACAACTCCAACGGAATAAGAGCAGCGACTTGTGTGTGTACAAAGAACGTGCGCTGTCGCGAAGTGCATTCGCCTATCTCGACTCAACCATTAGCGGTCGCAGTGGCTTCTGCTTGCCACTTCGAGTATGTTTACAGGCAGTGCCGTGGCTTCACTGTCTTGGGTTTTCATCGATACAGAGCCGCCGAGTGAAGCGCCGTGCTGTCCGCAACTAGACAACGTAGCGTGGGTGGAGCAGGTGCAAGAACGCTCGTTCTCTCGTTAACGTCCAGATGGCGCCTTCATGCTGATGACTTCAAGATGGCGGCCACTAGCAACACCGTGCTGTAGCGTGCGGTGCCCGGGTGCTTCTATTGTTGCTGAAACGCCTTAGGCTGTTTGTCGCGTTCCCAGTAAGGCCATCAGAGCAATCCCTGCCCTCCCATTTTCCCCTCCATTCTGGCTCTGTCAGCAAGAGCAAAGCTGTTGTCGTTTTCTTTGTCTCACTGGCAACGAGCGGGCATTATTTCGCTGAAGCCGAGAGCTGATTCCTTGGGACATCAAGAGCGATGACGCGTTTCGCCCTGAATGCAGTATGCAGGCACCAGGTGTTGCAGACGCTGTGCTCTTGCAATGAATTCATACGCCACATGGAGTGGCTCTTCGTTTTGTTGAAGTTGTCTTGAATAAAGCAACATCATAAAAAACTACCTTCTGAAACATAGACTTCCTAATTTTGACGATATCAGCACTTGTTCACAAACAACTCAGAAGTCAGCCACTTTTTTTGCAATCTCATTTCTCTTTGCGAAATCAGACGCGCCGTTGGTGCTACAGCACTTCTAGTCTTGGTTGAGAGCCTCCATCATACTGCCGAAGATCAGCGCTCATTAATTTTTGTGTCCTCACCTAAGCGACGTCTTTTGCGAACGTGAAAAACTCATCGTTTCGTATTTTCTTGTCTTCTGTTGTGTTGTTGAGAAGAAAGCGTTTGATTCTGTCGAAACCTCAGCAGTCATGGAGGCATTACGGAACCAGGGTGTAGACGAGCCATATGTAAAAATACTGAAATATATATATAGCCGCTCCACAGCCACCATAGTCCTCCATAAAGTACGCACTCGTGTACGTATTTATGTGTACGTTAACGTTAACGAAACCCAGGTGGTCAAATTAAGCCACTCCAGGACCGTCGACTTTGGCCTGTCATAGCCCCAGTGTTGCTTTGAAACGTTAAATATCAATCAATCAATCAATCAATCAATCAATCAATCAATCAATCAATCAATCAATCAATCAATCTATTAATCTATCAATTAATCACTATCTCACAATACGACCGCATACGCCAGCGGAAACGTTCCCGCTCTTGGTATACCTTCGTCTACGTGACAGCGGAAGTATGTCCACGACCGTGTGGGATGAGGGATCACTGGTGAAAAGAAGGCTGTCGGGAAATGAACACGCGATCAGCGTACGAAGCGCATGTACAACTGCAGCTAACGTATGTTAAGTTTTACCCGCAATTTCGTCTATGCATTATCGAGTTACTCCTAATCGAATGGGAAAATATAGGACATTCTCGAGCAAACAGCGGAGTGCTCTCAAATCAGAGCGCACCGCAGCAGCGATTGAGATGCACAACTGCGAAGCAAGCGACTGCAATTTCTATGTGCCTCTTTTTTTTCTTTTGTTGCTTTTTCCTATCTGCTTTGCCAAAAATTTACTTGGAAAATGGCCTCATGGAAATGCAGCGGCGCGCCTTTGGGATATTTGCTTCGCATTTATGGGACTTGGTTGCGGCTAACATGAGGAGCGATGTCGAGGTGCATTTATGCACTCTAGCAATCAATAATAACCTGCCTTAACTAAAATATAATTAAAAGCGTGCAGACATATGTGTTTGCGAACTTGACGATCTCGGTAACACTCGAATGCGAGGCCTACGACCCGAGGAAGTTACCCGTATACTCTTTCTTTATTTGCATGCTTTACAATTCATGCACTGCAGAAATGTTCACACCCTTAAGGGTGTTTTCTTGTCGCACTCGTAACACCCTTATATTTAGGCCCTTACAAAAATTGATAGAGGCCGACAACGGAGCTCTAACTAGACGTGCGATGACGAAAAACGTAGTTGAAAACTATGTAATTATTCTGACAGCCTTGGGCGCAGAGAAATGTTCGACATGAGAGTTTCAAATCTCTCCCTGTGAAATTCTCTTGTTGGATATTTCTGCGCGCCCAAGGTTCTCAGAATGATTACATAGTTTTCAACTCGCTAACGTCTAGTCAGCGCTCCGTTGTCGACCTCCATAAATTTTCGTAAGGCCCTAACGGTAAGGGTGTTACCAGTGTGACAAGAAAACAACCTTAAGAGCGCAAGCATTTTTACAGTGTATCATGTACATTGCTAAAATGAAGATCACATTCCGAATGCCAGTCACTGTCTTTATCATGACGTAGTGGTTCTGCGGAAACCCGCAAGGTGGAGAGAAGCAATGAATAAAGGGAAAATGAGACATCCACCTGTTCGTAGCAATTGCTACAAAGGAAACCCATACGGGTTCCTCGAAAGAAAAGCCTCATAGTTGAAGAAAAATTCGTCCTGGTCCGGGACTCGAACCCGGGACCACCGCCTTTCCGGAGCAGCCGCTCTACCATCTGAGCTAACCAGGCGGCTAGCAGATGGCAGGGCGAAGTCGAATTTGTCAACAACACGAAGCAAAGGCAAGAGTTTGACGTGTTCTGCGGAAACCCGCAAGGTGGAGAGAAGCAATGAATAAAGGGAAAATGAGACATCCACCTGTCTTTATCATGTTCACTACGCTTAGCAGAAATCACAACTGTCCCGGAGTGTTCCCCGGTAGAGATATCTTGATGAAAAATAAAAAGTATCTGAAGTTTTTATTATCATTCGCAAAAAGAGCACTGAGTTGGGTGACGGCATGCCTAGGGCGCTACTCAATATGGAAAAGACGGTATACGAAATGACAAGCACAGTGAATGTTACCGATACACGACAATACTACACATGTCATATAAAGCTAATTAAGACTAATAAGTGATAAGAACAGGCGCCCAAGTTAACCAGGCTGCATACTGTTGAGTACCGACCGTGATCTCCGAAAGAGAACACGGAGGTGGGTAATATTTAAAAATTAGTCAAAGAGTCTCGTTGAGACAAGGTACTCGCAGTACCATTAAAAACAGCTTCGAAGAGGGACGCAAACGCGGCTCTAGTCCATGGGCCTAGTATTTACAATTAAATGTCGTAGCTCCAGCTGCGACCTCTGATGAATAGTCAGTGTGGTCATGAAGGGCATTCCTTGGAAATGTGCTTCGTTCAGCTCTCGAATTGCAATCCCCCAACTGGTGATGATGATGATGATGATATTTTATTGGCATCCCCTTTAATCGAAGCACGACTATGTCACCTAGCCTGCTCGAGCTAATCAGGTAATCTATAACTGCAATACCTCGAGAAATAACTCACAAAATTGCAAAAATACTTCCGGCGTTCTAGAATTACTCCGGATAGATTATTCTCTGAGCTTTCATATTTTTCTGCACAAGCGTAGGCTGCCTTGCCAGCGAGGGCAAACTTATTCAGACTTTCTCTTTTAGGTACTACGTCTTCTCGTGCGCTTTGGTAACCAGACTCACTGAACTACGAGCTCAGGAAATTACCCATAAGCTTCCGCAACCATAACTTTTATGCAGATTATGCACATTCTCGGAATAAACATCACGTTAATGCGAAGCATTTGCCTCACGGTGCATATGGTGAAATGTTTTGAGGTTTGGTTTTCAGCACTTTTCCCATCCGCTATTGTGACTCATTAAGTGGGCCCTCATAAGCAGGCAGTCGCATACCTTCTGACGACCTTTTTTTTTTTTTTTTTTGCAACACGAAACGGAGGTTCGTGGTACAGATAAAAAATATTGGCTGGGGCTTAGCTAAGGTTCAGCTCGGATATCTCGAAATGAAAAGGTTCGGTGATGCTTATGATTTAGCTTATGGTTATGCTTTAGGATTTAGCATATGGTTATGCTTACGGTTTAGCTTATGGTTATGATTTATGATTTAGCCTATGGTAATGCTTACGGTTTCACTTATGGATATGCTTTTGTTAGCCTATGGTTATGCTATACGTGTGCCTTGTGTAGTTATGCAAATTGCTTATCAATGATATATACCATAAGTTATGCAGGATTATTAAACTTCTTTATTCATCATTGTTGGGCACATTGTCTTGCGATTTCTGTACAGCCATAAACACATCTCTCTGTATCGATACTATCACTCTCTTCTCCTTCCATGTTGAATGCGTATGCCTATTCTCTGGCAAGCGGTTATATAGTCGGCCTCCGCGATAAACACGCGCTTGCGGCGAACGTCAAACGATGACGCATAGCGCGCGGCGTATAGGAGGGTAGATAGATGCACTCAAAATGCCTGAAGTTCACAAAGAATGTGGCGCATTATATATATATATATATATATATATATATATATATATATATATATATATATATATATATATATATATATATATATATATATATGTGTGTGTGTGTGTGTGTGTGTGTGTGTGTGTGTGTGTGTGTGTGTGTGTGTGTGTGTGTGTGTGTGTGTGTGTGTGTGTGTGTGTGTGTGTGTGTGTGTGTGTGTGTTTTCCCTGCATCTGAAACGAGCAAATCAGCCTTTTCGCTATCACATTATTTCGCGTTTCCCGCATGGAACTTTCACATGCAATGTTTCTTAAGCCTTTTGAACTTACTAGCGATAGGAGTGTAACTTGATCAAAGTGACTTTAAGAGTTTTCACTAAGCTCCCCTAAGTATGTTTCTAGGAGCACGCAGATGTACATAAGCGCACCCTATCGAACCAAGTAGAAATACTGCAAGCAGCTATATATTTAAAAAAAGAAACCTAGTCGGACAACCGTGATCCGAAAACTCCACGAAGAAAGCGCGCTTCCTGAGCCTTACTGGAATCATAACAAAGATTGCGCTGTGTTCTCTAAAAGAATGTAACTAAAGAGCAAAGCAAACAAAGCATTGGTGTGACAGTATGCGATAAGGTCTGTCACAGTACACTCAGCACACTTTGGGACCGGCAAGCGATTTGGACTCAAGGGGGGCTTCGCGTTGTTATTCGCCTAAGCAACACTGCCGTGTTGCTTAGGGCAGCAACACGCAGCAACACGGCAGTGATGATCATCATCGACAATCTCTTCTCGGCAGCGGCTTCCGCCTCCAACGCCGGCTGCCTTTTGCGTTCGTGTGGTTCTTATCTCTCAGAGGCACTGCACCGTTCTCCGATTCCCGGCTGTTACATGTCGTCGTTATCGGGAGGTGCGCGGAACACTTCAAAATGTCGTTACGGAAAACGAGCGTCTAGGGATGTCGCGTCGGTCTACTTTCCCCTCGGGTAGGCTTAGTTGCTTTCACCGTAGGTTTTAGCTCCCATCGTGCGTGTGCACTTCTGCTTGGCTTTTTGTGTGCAGACGACTGTCTTCTGCATTTCTTTCGTTCTCGCACTACGCGATGGAGTTTCTTAGGCAAGAAAATAAGGGCGTGTTATTTGTTTATATACCAAACCAGCTTGCGGACAACATTGACCAGGCTCGTGAGAAGACTTTCCCTTAGAGGAGCTCTTCTGAATAGCGGAAGCGGTAACCGGGCGTGTTATTATTTATGATCCATCTCTCGGTAGTATATAGAGAGATTGAGAGCGCCTGCTGCGTCTAGCGCATTTGAAATAAAGCGCTTCGCACTCCTTTGGTTATACAATTGAAAAACAAAAATGAAATTAACGGCAGAGACGGCAGAGACTACGAAATGACCAATATGTCTAACGACGGTTTATAATGACCATAATTGATTACAAATGACTAAAAATGCTTGCTAGTGAGCAGTAATGACTGATGATGACTGAAATTACTTGTAATGACTAGTAATGACTAGGAAATGACCAGTTTGTCTAACGATGAATTGTAACGACTGTAATTCATTCGAAATGACTAAAAATGCTTAGTAATAAACATTAATGACTCACAATGACTGAAATGACTTGTAAAGACTACTAATTACTATGATACGACCAATGTGTCTAACGACGGCTTGTAATGACCGCAATTGATTACAAATGACTAAAAATACTTAGTAGTGAGCAGTAACGACTAGAAGAAAGAAGAGAAAGAGAAGAGGCAAAGACAAAGAGGCGAATGATAAGAGTAAGAAGAGGAGGCTTTCGCCGTTCACCTCTCAAGAAAGATATGAAGAGGCCCCGTAATTTTTTTGTAGAGCGGGGCAACACCCTATACAACACGCTATACGGGAGCTCCTTGCAAAAACAGAGCCAATAAACACGCGTTTTCTACGGCGGAAGCTGCATAATGGCCATTAGAAAATCCCTACCTTTGTAACGCATGTGGAAATGAAAGCGTTGGCGATGCCGGAGGAACGCCTGAAAGGGGGAAAAATATCCTCACAGCAACAAAGACACGTTGACGGATATATTTAGTTTGACTACGCTCGTAGCATATTGTTAACTTTCGTGGTTAACTGTCGAACGTTGCGCAGGTCTCCCGAATTCTGGAACCTGTAACTCGTTAGCATAAACCAACACCACGAAGATGAAGGGAGTGAGAGAAAGATTGGTTCAATGATACGAAAGGCCTACTGTACATTCCTCTATCCAGCTACTCTGCGCTGGCGAAAGACGAAGAGGGAAAGGGAAAAGGAAAGGAATAGGGAAATAAGGAACACGATGCTGCGATGATGACGACAGACGAAAAAAAGCAAAACGCACAAGAGGCAAGTCTACTCGCAGCCTATAGTCTTGTCTACTCGCAGCCTTTTGAGTAGAGTTTAGCTACCGCTGAGGGCTCATGTAGATAAAATCGCTTTACACTTAGATAGCTGGAGAACAGGATGTCGAATCGGGTTTCTAATTAGTTACACGCTTGAAGCTCGCAGTAAATGAAGCCGACCACAGGTTTGGATGTGCCACCGCCACGAAGCCGCGTCTCCAACACCATGGTGGCTCAGTAGCCGCGGCGTTCTGCCATAGAGCACGAGGTCGTGGGTTCGGTTCCCGGCCAGAAGTTCTACCGGCCGCAAGTTATGTGTTCTGCTGGAAGTGGACTGAAAGAAGGCTAGTGCACCGTACTATGGTCGCATATTAAAAAATCGAGGGCACCGATATCATTCGACAGCCCACCCGACAAGAGGTGTCTGTCGCAGCAAGTCGTGAGCAGACAATACTAGAACGCTGTCAGCACCGATAATCAGCTCAGAAGGCAATAAAGGCTCTTCTGTGCTTTCTGAGGACGTCTGGCTTGTGCGAGCGCTTCTCGCTCTGTAGTGCTGTTCGTGGACGACTCTCTATCCCCATCTCTCTCTTTCTCTCCCTTCTTTCTATTCACCTACTCCCTTCCCCCAGCGCAGGTTAGCCAGCCGGACTCTTGACTGGTTAACATCCCCGCCTTCCTTTTATCCTTCCTTTTATCCTTCCTTATCCTTCCTTTTAGTCAGTTGCTTTCGGAAGTTGAATCTCATAACTTAATTTTTTACCACGGCGACGCCATTACACACGCTTTGGCACGCCATTGATTCGAGCGAGGTGCAACAACTGGGCGTCGGGTAGGTTCATCAGAGCGTGTCTTGGCCATTAGGCTCATTAACAAACGCTTTTCGCGCAGCACGCATATTAGCGGCCTGCTGCGTCGGTTGCTCGGCTCGGCACGCAAGTCGCGCGCCTAATTACCGGAGACTCGTAGTCTTCGCATTCGTGCGTCCCACAAACTCGTTGGAAGCTACGCGCGCAGGCGTTGTCCCCATTTTATGAAATTGGCTTGCAGCGGTGAGCGATTGTAGGTGTGATAGGCAGGCCTACGTAAGCGCACTGCAAGTTCCATATTTATTCCTCTTTTTACTTTTCTCCATTTAACAGTTCCTCCAGTGTAGGGTAGCAAGCTGGATGCACCTCTGGCTGACTTCCCTAACTTTTATTTGTCGTCATGGAGCCATATGTTGTCATTTCATACTCATCATTCAAACTTTGTCATCGCACTTTCGTCATGCCGTTGCCGTCACGCCATTGTCATGCAGTCATGCATGAGGATAATGTGATGCCGATGTGGTCATTGTGTCACCTTCACTCCAGCTTCATGATCCGATACTTATCAAGGGATTCTCGTCATACAGCCATCGTGCTACACTATTTTTAACGCCACCGTCGTCATACACTCGTTCTCATCCTATTGTCTTTACACCATTATGCTGTCGTCGCATCGACATTCCGTTGTCGAACATTTACTGTCGCACCGCCTTCATGATGTCATCACGGTCGTCCAATCGTCATCATTCTAACTTCGTCATCCGACTCTCGTTATCCCTCGTCACGCCATTATCGTCACACAGTCGCAGTCAAACCATTTTTGACATACCATCGTTGTCATGCAGTTATTTTACCACCGTCATCACTTCAGAAACGCCAAACATCTTTCTTCGTGCTGTCGTCGTCATTCTGCCTCCTCCATCATTTCATTCACTTCTTTGCTTCTCCGTTATTATCGTGAAATCATGCTGTCGTCGCTCAATCATCTTCATCCCGGCGTTGTCATGTGGTCACAGCCATTACGTCGACGGCACACAGTCACTGTCACGCGTTTGTTTTCATGCCGTCGTACCCATCCCAGCTTCATCATCTAGTTATCGTCATACACTTGTCGCCACCTCACTGTCTTCATGTCGTCATTGTCACGCTGTCTTCGTTATGCTATGGTCATTTCAGAATAGTCAACTAACTGCTATTATGCCAATGTCGTCATACCATTTGTCGACCCATCGACGCCATTCATTCGTTGTCACTCTATCGTCACTGCTTCGTCGTCATAAAGTCGTCGTCATACAGTCGTCGTCATACAGTCGTCGTCATGTCGTCACGGTCATGGCAAGTAAGTGCCATAGCAAATTGGACAGATACCGGAGACAGTGTGTGTCACACATAGACAAAGTAACGGAAGTCTCAGAACCACCACTACCAATTTTAAATAAACTTGACTTCAGCGATGCGGCGTGGCGGTACACTGCTTCAATGCTAATCGCATTACTGTCGACAGTCATTGTGAAATCGGTTCTGCGTTATTTTTCACACCTTCTCCTTGTCGTTCTTCTTCTGCGAGCAATGACTTGGACACTGAGCTAGCGTAAGCAACTCTCTAGTTTCGGTTTCTGTCATTTCGAACTCCAAGGTCTGCCGAGTGTCCGCGACTCGAGCCCAGTAGCCGCCCGTCCAATTCAAAGATGCGAAACGCTGAAATTAGAGATAACGCCATCGGGTCGGCATCGAATCAACAAGTCAATCGCGCGATAACGACTGTTTCTGCTACAGAATAGGCCTATTGGGACCTACATAAGCAATTAAAAGGTGCTTGTTCGGGTATCTTCAGTGGCTTTTATTCGACGTCTGGCGTGTATTTTTCTTATGTACATTGGAATACTTCATTCCAGTGCTGTTCTATTTCCTCCTCTATAGAGAAGAAGTGGAGGAAATTACTGTGGTTGCTATCGGTAGCATGTGAACACCGCGCACAAATGAGCCTCGAACAAACAACGATTACTACACTTACCGTACGGCACTCTACTGTACAATAAAGCGCTGCGAGCAGTAACATCCATACACCACCAATAGAAGCTTCGATGTTTTCCTTTCACTCCTTACTCACTATTCGAAAATGACTTCTTCATGAGATACCATATCATACCATTGGCATGCGACAAAAAGAAACAGATTTGGGACACGCGATACTACTTGGCACCATAAATTAAAGTTCGCCGTTCAGTTGGTGGACCGCTCACCAAGGAAGATCGGAAAAGGCCTTTTTTTCCTTATCTGTTGCGACTGTCGTGTTTTACTTGGGAAAGATGCGTAGTATTGAGTCTCAGTTCTCGATGACACCTCGACGCATATTACTTGAAATATAGGAATGTCCAGCGTTTCGAACCAACGTAGACCACCGAGAGCGGAGGATTTCCAATTATCCGCGCTTACAGATAAAAAAATAAGGAAAAAGACTCTCAAAGGCGCTAAAGAGGCAGCCAGTCGCTCGAAAATAAAACGGTGGTTCAGACGAATAGGAACGCTTTAAATTGGTGCTTATCTTTTCGCTTTCTCTTTTCTGTCCACCATGTCAAAGGTTTTCGTACGTTGCAGTGGTACCTCTCTGTCGATTACCACGATTGCCAAATAGGCATAAACCACCGCGCGAACCAGTTACAAAGCGGCATTTCTATAAGAATCTTTAGCTATATAGTTAAGTCCACGGAAGTGAAGCTCGTCTGACTATTCATGGATGAGCTCGACAAAGAGAAAGAAAGAATAACACTTAAGAATGGTAAGCTCTATGTGTTAGGCCCGAAGAATTTCCGTTCGTAAGTGCTTTTTGCCATTGCCCATAGAGAGTTTTAGCGTGTCCGGTGTTACGATAAACGCAAAGTACTCGGCGTTTTACTGAAATTTCGGAGGCGCAAATGTGAAAGGCCTGCATGGTGCAGCCACCTGGTGGCACAGAGCTCAATCACACAAACACAGGTAATATTGCAGTAACCAGGTGTATCTTAATTTGCTGCTGGTTTGAATTCTTGGGAGCAACGGGATTACATTGCTACCGAAAATTTACGCCAGCAGCGAAGTAGAATAAAATTAAAAACAATTATTGGGTATTTTGGTATGTAGGCAAATTTTATTGACTAGTCTATAGACAGTCTAAGGACTTATGAACTTTCAGGTTGTGTAACATATTGTCTATAGACAAGTCCTATAGACTGGTCTACAACATTCTAACGACTTTTGGTCTTGCACTCTTTATCGATTATTATGTATTGAATACCTCCTCACAAATTTCTATCAAGTCTCTATAGACTTTGTATAGTATTGCCTTACGATTTTTATCAACATGCTTTATTGTAGATCTATAGATGACTGTCAAAAGATCATCTCAATCTCTTATCATAAGGGAAGAGCGTGAATTCCGGTATCCTCTAGTGAATTTAATCGGCCAGTCTAATTTTTGCCGTTGCCTGACGATGATTTGAACGGTGCCCTTTCGTAAGCAGCCGTGCATAACTGCTGCGGACAGCCGCTGAGCTCAACGGGATTGCGGAACAAGGGGAAAGTCTGCAGGCTTCTATTGATATTCGAGCATCATTTGTAATCACGAAACAGACGGCGGTGTGATTGTTCCACAGTAAAGGGGGTGTGACTGTGCTACAGAAGTAAAGAAAATGTTAACTATGAAAAAGTCAATACCCACTTAGTGAGGGAGACGAGAGCGTCAGCAATCATTGCGGCGTATGCCTGGTCGATTAAGTGGTAGCAACAGAATGAACTGTTAAGGAAATCAGAATCGAAAGAATCCAAAGATCCTGTGTAGCATGAAATGCCTGCTGAAGCAACACACAGACAAATGGAAGTCGGCCGGGACTGAGGATCGTAGGGGCAGCCATGGTCATTGCAAGTTCGGCAGGTCCGTCTATCCAGGGTTATAACAGATGAAATTCATGGTACAGTTACAAATACTGAAAGGGGAGAAAGGGACGACGTAGAATCATGCTTCTAGGGAGTATGAAATGTCCACTAAACGAACACGCGAGGAGGAAAAAATACTTGCAGAAGTTGCTGAGCAGTCAGAAAAAAACAAAGAAAAGGACAACTGGCAGTCAGATGATTGAAGGAATGATGCTCTTGAACGCATACATTTGTTGCAGCGAAGATATTTAGGCAACTTTTGTTGTTTCATTGCGTACACTCGCGGACAACTTTCTGTGGCAATGGAGGGAAAGCTACGCGCGCGTGGCTGCTGCACATGTGTTATGGCGCCAAGTAGTCCGGCAGCGTTTGACAGTGCTTTTGGTTGCCCGGGACAGACACTGAATGGACGCAGCTTCCACGTGCGACGGTTTCGAGTTTGCCCAGACACGGAAGGGAAAAGCCGCGACATAAGCAAGCTTTTACATTCAGTGGTGCATTTTATCTTGTCTAACTGTTGATAATAAGGTCGCTACCCCAGCTTAAACTAACGTGGATGAAAACACGCGACTCGTTTTAGAAGCGCTCTCACTCGTGCGCGCTCTGCCTCCGTAGGTTTCCCTTCATTGCCACAGAAAGTTGTCGATGAGTATAGTTCTGTAGATAACAAGAGTCGTTGGCCAACACATAGGAGGCTACACATAATAGCCGATTTGCCACACGTGTGTTTACGCCAGTGCCGCGAGCGCGCTTGCGTGGAAGGTGAATCCCATCCTCTTCTCCATTGGCCGCCGCGGCCGCCGCAGAGGAAGGCCGCGTCGGGAGAAAACCATGAACGTCCTTTTCGAGCGCTTCACTGCAGCACCTAAACCGCGATCTAAACCTGCAAACGGCCCAAAGCTGTCCCGCGGCAGCTCGAGCGTCTCAAGGAGCTATATCGGGCGTTCAAGGATCTTTACAGTTTAAGCCACCTCGGGGGCGTTCGACGGTGAATGCGCTTCACGAGTAGGTTGCGCGAGATCAAGTGTCGTTCTCATCGGCTCCTTTATATAGACCGTGAAGATCCGACGACAATCGACCGCGCGAAAACGGCCGAAGGACTCAGCGAAAAGAATTTGCGTTAAAAGGTCCGCTGCCTTACGCGACGTTGCAGAATCACAGCCTAATTCCCAGCGAAGTAGTTTTTTTTTTTCGAGCTGCTACGAGAAGTGGAGTTGCTGCTAAATAAAATAAAGCGTACTTTTGTAGGTTGCCGACACCCGTTTGAAACAATACTCGTATATAAACACTTTTGAGTACTTGCTCAACAAACTTTCACCGAAGGCTGTAACTTCATCCTCACGCTTTTAAGTCTGCATGCACATCAGCCGTATTGCCCCCCCCCCCGCCCCCTCCCCCACTTAAGCTAGGTGGCTTTTATAGTTCTCTCAGGCACCCAGTGGCCTAAGTCCATTCTTGAATCACGCACTGTGAAATTCGCCTACTCATAACACAGCTCCGTCATTGCTCGAACTATATGGTAGGTAACTTAGTTCACCGACGACACCGCGGACGTCTCGTATGAGCCATGAATATGGAGAAAACCGAGTAGTATGCAGTAATATTTTGGAGATGCCATTTTAAGCAAGAGAAGTTTCGTCATGCCTTACGCTTAACAATCACTCCATTTTGGCGAAGTGTATACTAGGAGTGACGTAAAGCTGTTTCAGGACACTCAGAAACTTACTGAGGATGAATAGCGCGATAAAGAAGAGGCGACAAAGAAAGACGACACGGGCGCAGACTAACTACCGAGGTTTACTGGCAGAAACGCGGTTATATAGCATCGCACAAAGTCCTGCGGCCAAGCAGTCAGTCACCATCACAGACGGCCTTGCAACGCACGTGCCAATGGAATTGTGAATATTCAAAGCTTTGGCGATTTTCGGCAATGTTTATTTCTTGTTTCTTGTTTATCGCCTTAATGTACGTCAGTATGGAACACCAAATTTGCTCAGTATTCATGACTTCTCAGAAACGGCGGTATAAAACGCTTTCGAGGACCTGATTAAATAATTTTCTTTTAAATAAGAAAGAAGCCTAATTGACTGATGGCCTTGAATATTTGCCAAGAAACCACGCACCAAAATGCTCCTATTTATTCATTTATTTATTTATTTACCTATTTATTTATTTATGTATTTATCTTTATTTATTTTTATTTATTTACTCGATACCTGCTTCTCCTGAATATGTCAACGTTCTGGCTCGTTGAGCTCTTTCAGGGCACTAGGCAAACTTTCTGCGTATTTTTGAGCCGTTTGACAAGAAAATTGTCAAGAGGACGCGCTTGGTGCTACGTGAACGCGTTGCCTTCGCGCGTCGCCGGAGCACCTAGGATTTTGGATCTTATTTTTATGAAACGCATCTCTCTGTCTTTCTTTACCCGCTGTATCAAAGTGCCACATGCCCATTCTGCTGTGGCACGAATGGGCACATAACCTGCAACATAAGCCTGCCTTATGAGCCCGAGAATGATGTACGCACACCAAGTAACCTAAGGAAAATATGGCGTTGAATACCATGCCCTGCTCCATTAAGGGGTCTTCGCGCTCCACTTATATGATAAGCTAAACAATGTGTGAACAAGTTTTTTTCATGACGTATGGCCTGATTGCGTGGAACAGCGACGCCCTCAATGGCACTAAATGGTCGGTCAAACTTCTGCGTTAATTCGGAACATCCGGCGGCAAGAAACCGCGCTGATTGAGAACTGGGCTGCCGCTCAAACACAAGTAAGTCGAAGAAGCCATTCGATATCATGCGCAATTCCATTAAGAGGTCCATGTGCTTTAGATATACGTGGTAGCGTCATACGACACACATGACCCCACCGCGCCATATTTGGAGCAGTCACGCGCGTATTGAGCCGGACAGCATCGCTGCCCGCCTCCGCAGTTCAGATGCCTTCCGTGGTGTATTCGACGCGCGAGACGGCGACGCTGATTTTCACCTCTTTCTTCCGTAGTCTTCGAAGCGTAACGAAGCAACAGGACGAGGTCGCACCACATCTAGGAACAGGATGGCGTGAAGTCAAGTGACGCACGCGCTGACGAATCTAACGCCGCCGCTTCTTCTCCTCATACCACGTGATAATCTCTCTCTCTCTCGGTCCCCCGCGGAATAGTACATGATGGTTAAGAATATGCGTAAAGCATCGCTGGCTACCTATTTCAAGCTTACGAACTTTAGTGGCCACGTGTGGAATAAGGTATAGTGGTGCAAATTTGGTTGACCGTTTTCAGCTCGCACTCTGACCACAGCCAAGCTGCAGAATTCGCAATGACTACGTGCAACAAGGGAGAAATTCATATCGAGTGTGTTCAATAGCGGTTGGGTACTTCGATAAACGTCAGCAGTTTCACTCGTACACCTCGCTTGCATGAGCTGAAATATTTGAATAATGTCATTGTAGCAGACCGCTTAACTTCTCTAAAGTGCGTGTGTAGCACTTAACTCTAATGTAGGGAATGTTTTTGCAGACTGGCTGAAAGCCTGTGCACCGTAAAGAAGAAAATATCTTTGTTTTTTTCGAAGACCATACATCAAAGCCTGCGCCTATATGGCAATGGCTTACCATGGACATTGAGCACAAGCATCACCGCAGGTGCGATTACAAGGCTGCGAAACAGGCACGAGAGCTTTCCACTAAGCAACATTTTACCGTAATGAAAACAAAAAACGGAAACCTTGTAATGCTCGCAAAAGGAAAAAAACAAGAATTGCTTGTCAATGTTATGTTCTCACGTCTGATTTAAGGTTCATTGATCCTAAACGATCACTCTTTAGCGTCCTAAATGTAAGGCGTAACCGTGGCTCTATCATAATATTTCCTTCAGACTTCATAAGTTTTTTTTGCAGCTGACACAGGCACGCACTACAGGAGCTCTTCACATAAAATCGCAACGAGTTGAGGGATTCATAGTCGTTCCCGAGGCGCAGTCGAACGCCTCAGCAAACTCGCGAATGTTCATAAGCGGGACATTACAGCGCAGCCTCGGCGGGGAGTACGATCCGGCGCCCTGCTTATCCTCCCTGGAGCACCACTTGAAGCAGCTGCTCAGAAAGAACAGCTGCTCGTCCGTGAAGCCCGCCAGACTCGCAGGAGCCGCTGGTCGCGAGCCGGCTCTCACCGCTCGGTACGCACGGTACGCCTTGAGCAGACCACCCGAGTCAGCGAAGTTCTCGGTGAGCGCGTAGTCTCCGTGCGCGATCCCTTCGGCCCAGGACATGGCGTTGTACATCTGCCGGAGGCAGTCGAGCCGGTTCTCAAACTGCACTCGCGACCCGGCCGTCCACCAGTCCCTGCGCTGGCCGCTGCGGTCGTACAGTCCCGTGTCGGGATCGAAGGCGTGCGTCATCTCGTGACCGAGCACGTGGCCCAGGCTTCCAAGGTTGTAGGACTTCGGCTAGCTGGCCACGTAAAAAGGCGGGTGCAGGATTGCCGCCGGAATCACCATGACGTGGTAAACGGGCAGGTAGAAGGCGTTGACCACGGTCAGCGGCACGCTGACATCGCCCTCCGTCGAGCCGTTGGCGCTCAGAAAGCGCTTTGCGTACCGTAACTGCGCCGTCCTGACGGAGTTCATCAGAGTCAGGTACGAGCCTGCGCTGCCCATCGCATTCAGGTACGGGTACATCAGCTGGAGGGCCCGGTCGGAGGCGAGGTTCTTCGGCCGGCCCACGATGGCGCGGAGGGTGGAGAGCTTCTCGAACGCGACGGCTTTCGTCGTCTCGTCCATCCAGGATAGCGAGTTCATGGTGGCGTTGGCCTCGCGGCGGATGCTCTCTTCCATGGCGGCCACGTCGCTCACTGCGTCACGTGCCAGCCATCGGCGAGAGAAATACGTGCGCGAAGGCGTACGGCAACGCCGCGTCGGCGTCCGAGTAGCAGCGGCCTAGCATGTAGATGCGGCTGCCGCCGAACTGTGCCCGAACGAGTTGATGTGACGTCATGGGTGCCAGGGCGCGAATCACGTGCCACGTGATGTAGGCAAGCATCGGTAGCACGTCCTGACTGGCCTGGCCCATGAGCTGGCCCAGTAGCACGAGGAGTTGCCAGTTCACCACGAACATCTCGCTGCTCCGTGCCAGAGGGTTGGGCAAGTGCGGGTTTACTGCCTGAGCGTTGGAAGAATGGTTGAGTGCGTTTGTTGCCTGTGTTATTAGTGCGTTGCATATTTAAAGAATGCGCGAGGAACTACCAACCATAAGGACTAAAACTTCATGGGCAAAATTCGCGACGTGCTCGCTACACTGTCACTGTTTATTATGTCCGCGATCATAAATATAGAGAAGAAGAAAAACGCGAGCACAGAAAACTCAGGCATAAAAGAAGGCGACATAACGAGCACTGGCTTTTCGCCGCTTTTGTCTTCGCACTTACTTCGTGCTGTATTTTTTTTTCTTTTTTATTCATGTTCTTGTACTAACTCGTTCAACAACTTAATTTGCTAATACATAATTCATGATCGTGTAGTTCAGCAGTGATTCATCTTGACTGCCGAAAAAATGGCGCGATTTATCTAGGTCGCATAATGGGACGGAATAGACGTGGTAAGAACAGCTTACCTCATTTCATACAAACATGACAAAAATGTAACAAAATGTAACTTGCTAACATGAGGCGAGCCTGTAAGCTTGCGTTATAGTTAACTGCATTTACGCCAAGATGAGGCTCTTGCAAGTGTTGTCACCCCAGTTTTGTGCAATGTTCTTCCAATCAGCACTCCACCGTTGCTCCGAAAAGTTCAGAGCCCCTAAAGCTGCCCTCGATTGAAGTAGTCGCTGCACTTAAATTATACTCATCGACGATTTATACGCCAAAATTTTCAAACCAATTACACTGAGCGTGTACAAGACTGGCACGGGGTGCGAGAGTGTGTTTCAAGCAAACCTTAGTCCCACATGAAAGCGCAAAGGAGTTTGACTGAAGAGCTGTGTTTTTCTCGGTCATTCGGTAGCAGCTGTGCTGCACTCGGTGGCGCCGAGAATGAGCTTTAAGTCGAGACAAGCTTGAAAAACCGGTGGACAGTTCTTACTCGAGCACACTTGAATTTCTCACCTCTAGCCATTCACATGTGTTAGGTTCGGGTCCAGTCACTTCGTCGAGCTGGCTTAGCAAAATGTACCGCATATCTGTGTCCGTGCGGATTTCGAACGTCGAGGACACCATGGCCGAGAGGACACGGTTGTCTACCGCGAGGATCTGCGTGGCATCATTTCAGTGGACATTAACATCGTTTCACGACAAACAGCGAGCAATTGTCCGAGCCTCCACTGGCTCATTAGTTCACTTTCCTTCCGGCTGCAAATTTTTTTAGGTAAATATCTTTGGATAAAAGAAGGGAGACTATGGCCAGAGCAAGGCTGTCTCTTAATGCTATCAGGTATAATTTAGAAATATCTTCGATCGATGCCTTTCTTTTGACTGACATCAAACCCGTTTGTTCCCGTCATTCCTCAATTGGGACCTAAGACAAGTATTTTCATTTCTTTTTAATCACAAATGCTTGAAAGTTACATGAAAGGGAAAAATTGGCTTCGACCCGAATCGTAGCAGGAAGCTACAAAGTAAACGCTCACGGGTTTGTCAGAAACAAAGCCTCGCGGTTGAAGAAAAATTCGCCCTGCCCTGTGTCGAATCTTCTTCAACTGGGAGGCTTTCTTTCTGAGAAACCCGTAAGGGTTTCCTTTGTAGCTTCGTGCTACGATTCGGGTGGATGCCAGTTTTTCCCTTTCATGTACATTCCTGCACCTTGCGGGCTTCCGCAGAACTGATTTGCCAAATGCCTGAAAGTTTTCTTTCAAATAACACAGTAAAGTGAAAAACTCGCTTGGAAATGGTCTCATTTAATCGCAAGCTGAGTAACATGAGCGAACCGTCACGAAACCTGCGAAGAATGTAAATGAGCTACCTGTAATGTATTTAGTACTCATTCACTTTTGAGCAGGAAAGCATCCAAAGTCCCGCTTTGCAATTTCTCAATGCACCTAAATTATGCAGCTGCAGGTGCCTACAAGTTATTTACGCTTTGTTTTAAGAAGTTTGGTGCGTGAAAAAGAGAAAATAAGTATATAATACCTGCTATATCACAATGAACTATAAGCTTCATGCACATCTGTGTTGAAACGTTGCGTATGTATTACAATAATTCCGTGTGTTTTCCGTACGATTCTTAGAAATGTTACGGAGTTTGTATGGACTCGTATAGATTACTTAAGAAGTATACGGAAACATGCGTAATTGTTCGAATGGCATATGGAACGTTTGAATATTATACATTTATATACGTTATATTAATTTATATCGTGATGTATTCGGGCACCTCAATGCTAAGGTACCTCATGATATTCTAGTTGAGATGAAGAGTAGTTTGTGCATTTGTACAGGCGACGTAATGCGCATAAAACATACGACTGCTGCTCTAGCAATCTTACAAAATGGGTGACAAGGAGCGATACGTACATTCGAGGAGCACAAAGAACCAAAAGGTGAAATCGAGTTAACGAGTTGACGCAAAGAAAACGTAATAGGAGATCGCTGGAAGAGGTCTTCCTTTTGCAGTGGAGGTAGAAATGATGAGGATGATGATGACGATTATTGTGTTACTGCTGCAGTATAGGAAGTTCTTGAACTTGCATTTTGGACTGTGCCTCTGTCGGCGGAGGCGCCAGAGAGGAGGTCGGAGGCCTTGTCGAAGTAGGCGAGCAGCGTTCCTTGCGCCTGCAGCCTGCCTCGGACAACGACCCAATCGGTAACGTATGGACTTGAGCCTAGGTGGAGGGCACGGTAGCCTGGCCGCCGAAAATGCGCATCCACGGTAAGCTGGAACAGTACCGGCAGACCCTAGTCCAGGAAGAAGGCGACCAGAAGGTCGAGCACCTTCTCCTTTGTCCTACAGCCGTCAGAAGCAGCAGCATACAAGAGCAGAAAATAAAGCGTCATGCCAGCGTACACAAGAAAAAAATGTAAGAAAGCCGCAGGACTTCAGAAAGATGCCTATGCGAGCTGTGTGCAATACACTCCCACCAAAAGGTTTTTGGCGTGAGGTAATCTAGCAATGTTTTCAATTGTTTTAAAGGGACCTCGAAAGCTGGTCAACGTATCTGCTTCTGTGTTTTCTCCAACTTTCTCGCTACTCGCACTATTTCCGAGCCGTTAGAGTGGGACGCATGTGGTACGCGCAAGCATAGTAATACTAGGTGAATAATATCCAGAGAAGACATACTTACAGGAAGCTCGAGATTTGAAGTAATGCAGAGTCGTCGAACAAGGAATCTCGCTGGAGCCAACATTTAGACAAGGGCATTTGCCAGTAAAAGCAAACACCCCTTGTCTAATCATTGGGTTCAGCAACATCCCTTGCTTGACGATTGAATGCCGTTGAGTGAACGTCAGATCGCAAGCTTACTGTGTTTTTTATAACATAACATATATGTCGGTGGTTTTGTTAACGTAGCAGACCACGCTAGCGGAGTAAAAGTTCGTGCGGGGCGCTTCCGCCTTCGCTGACACTGCTACGCGCTTATGTATATAGGCTTGAAAGATTTCAATTTAAACTTTAGGGAAAAGACAAGTGGAGACATTGCAGGAGCCCTTTCAGTTCGTGACGACTCACTGAGGCGTGTAATAAATTTCACAAAGCACGAGGTCAATCACGACTGGACGTCTTTTGGCATCGCATCGACGGCAGTCACGTTTGCACAGCCATTCAGGCAACCCAATAATACGGCGTATTATATTAGTACTCGTCCAATTGCTTAGAGCAACTTCCTCGGAAGGATGGCCTGTACGTTTGGAGGTCATTTATTAAGGCATACAACTCTTAGAACACTCGACTGTAGCTCTCGTTTGCGTTCCCCTTCTAAATACTTCGTGCTGACTGAGGGAGAGAGGAGAGCGGAAATGTGACGGAGCGTTACTCCGCTTTTGAACTTTTGCAGTGCTCCGTGGTTGTCCAGCAGGTGAGCTACATTAGAAGGCAATAATTTGCCTATCACGGTGCATTTCGCGTAGCAGTGCAGCACAAAGTCAAATTAAATATGAACCCTGTAGTTCTAATGTTTCATTTACGTTTATAAGGAGCATCATATGCGTCTTATCATGCTCAACTAGTTGCCTTCCTGGCTATGCGCTCTTAAGCAAAATTACACCATTTGGGTCGTATCTTGCCACACAACAATAATCGTCATCTGTCTTGTCCGCATTTCCTTTCTTCAACGCTGCGAGCCCGGTACTTACAAGTCCCGAACGGTATGCGCGTTATCAGCATGACAGAGCATTTCAAAAAAGGAAACGCAAGTAAGACAGATGACGATTATCGTTGCGCGGCAGATATACACCCCAAAGGATGCAACTGCTTTTGGAGTGTGGCTACAGCACCGCCATCCATCACGGAGCCCTTCGTGAAACAATCCCAGGCAAGCCACCTAGACGTACTTTTGCGCTACGGCTACAGTCACGCCTTCTGGGCTCCGTACTATCGAGAGTGGTCGCACCTGGGCTTTGACACTGGCCACGCCAGGTCGAAGCGCGCCATGAAATGACGAAGTTCGTCCAGGCGGTCCTGCTCGTTGAAGGCCCCCTGAGCGCAGCGTTGAAAGAGGCGGGCCACACGATGCGCTGGACTCGGCCCATCGCTCTCTTCCAGGACGAGGCTGACGACAGCGGCGAGGGCCACGCGGCGAGGGCCACGCGACGCTGCAGACTCTGCACGCAGTCACGCAAGAGTCGGAGCGTCAGCAGTCACGTGTTCGTGCATCATAGTCTCGATACACTAGCGAAGCGAAACGCCACAACGGTCCGCGAGAGCTCTAGTTTTCTCTACTTCTGAGTTACAGCCTTAGGACGCTTCCCATGCCGCAGATGGTAGTGTACCGACAGCACCAAGCTTAGAAGACGCCCCTGTACTGGGTGTGAAAGGGCTGAATATCGACAGATAGTCATAGCCCTCAGGGCGCACTTTCGTATACTTTTGACACGTAAAGCCTAGTGGAGGATAGTAGATGACCGCTGGAAGGGAAGGAATTCAATGCATATAGGTAGCCCGCACGACCATGAGATCGACGACAAGGAAGAGGATAAACTGGACAGCAGTTGCAAAATCACGCCAGCGACGATGACGACAACGTCGCGATGGCTGTGAGGTCAAGGACCCGGAATCGCATGATGGGTGGAGACAAATGAAGTCTTCTGTCGACAACTTCTGCAAAGGAAACATAACACGATGAGGATTGCGACAGTGCAACGCAAGCTGGAGGAAGCATCTGAACGGCCCAATAACATTGTGTTTAAACAGGAAGACGAGAACGGAAGCAAACAGAAACAAAAATGGCCAGATCCCACGCGATCTATAATTCGGTTTGAGCGAAGCTTTATTGGTGCTTGCGAGAACACTGTTGTCCTCTGGCAACAATTTCCAAGTAAAGAGGACACGGCCATGATGGACACAGTTTGATTACGCTTACTTCTCGCCACGGAAGGTGCCTTCATACCGAAAAGCAAAGCAATCTTAGTTGAGCATAATTGTACAGCAATTAAATTATTAGTATTAGCTTTGCTGAGCTTTCCGCAAATGAAAGTTCGCTTGAGCGAGTCAGAACTACTACTGTGGCTTCTGCGTTAAGTTCCCTGAGCTTATCTCGGCATTTTGAAATATCAAACTTGGCAGATCAAATATGATGGCGCAGTTTTAAGCAATGCTTTCATGGACGTTGACAAGGAACACTGCTTTCGTTTAGCGACCAACGAGACCAGAATATGTCGCACATGCTACACGTGCACCAAAAAGTATGCATCATCATCATCAGCATCATAATCATCATAATCATCATCATCATCATGATAGTGGTCCTAATCATCATCATTTATGTCCACTGATTTTTACGAAGGCCTCTCCCATCAATCTCTTTGCTCCATCTGACCGCCAGCAAGTGTTCACTCGTGCTCTGATCCAATTTTCGCTGCGTGTTGGCGCTGCTCCACTTCGTGTTAACGAGCCAGCTTGCGCTGTCGTTCTAAAACCATGCTTCGCTGCGTATCCAAGACCTTCTTGCTCCGCTTGACACTGCTTCCCCGCCTCAGTCTCCTGCGTACTCAGCACACTTATTGGCCTCATTTGGTTATTTTTTAGTGCCGGAGCTCGCACCTGCGTTCGGTCTAACCAGATTGCCTGGTGCCGCCTCCGTAGACGTTATGCAGCGAAGTTGTGTGCCTCTATTCCCTATTACGTTTGTCGAGTCCAGATACAAAAATGCGGGCCGATCCTGGAGGTTGTGCAATACCGGGCCGACCAGCGAAGCAGGCTTCAAGCAATCCGCACCTAATAATAATAATAATGAAATCAATGATAATTAATGAAATAAATAAAGCAAGATGATTGTTCCAAGTCGATGGGTACACCGCAATCGTTTGTGGACAGCAAATGGACTCACGAGCAGGAGGCATTGCCATATATGCCAAGGACAAAATGGAAGTAGAACCACACACCTTCGACTCGTAAGAGGACAATGCCACCGATTATTGGGATGTCTGTGCCATACAAACGAAAAACGGAATTGTGATACCCACTGTTTGTATACCTCCAGGCACACCCAAGTGTAATATCTTGAAGTTCATGACGACACAGTTTGCATGGCTTAGCCGTGATGACCTCTGTGATCATCGTCGGAGACTACAACGTGGACATTTCAAAACCAGAGAAAAAATGGTTCACTCAGTTTGCGCTAGAAGAGTTTTGTTTGATGTACCACACTAATCCAAGCCTCTCAGCTATTCAACAACGGTCACGTATATAGTCAAGTTTGGCCCAGATTCTGCCTAAGGTTGTAACCGAACCAATCATCTCTCATAGTAATCACAAAGCTATCCTCGCTGCCATTGCGAAATGATAAAAATAAATAAACGTTCCCTTGTATAACTCTGCGTGATGTGCTACGGCTTTGCTGGTCATCCACCTACACAGAGTGGAATGGCTTCTTAGTTTTCCATTACAGCGTTTATGCTCCGTTCCGCTCACATTTCGAGCTCTCAGGTGGCTGTAGAGACCTGCGTCGATTTCGCTTTTCTAACAAGCGCTTATCCTAGACACGCGAGCCACGCGCAGTTAGCTTGGCTTTAAGACAACATAAAGGTCCAGTGGACGCACCCTGACGCTCCGCTATCCTACATTCTGCTGCCGGTGGGAGCCAATCTTCAAACCTCCTTGGGGTGGGCGGCGGTGTGAAAATTGTTAGCATACACTCGGGCACCCATTTTCACCATGTCTACGAGCAGCTCACAGTGCAAGACTTCAGCCAGAAGCGACACAGTTGGGAGAAGGGGTAGAGGACGCTTCAATTTAAAGGTGCTACTTTGATGACCCGAGCACACTAGCCAACCACCAGTATCATCACATGGCTGATGACGATAGCTCGAACCTCGACCCTCCGTTTGACCTATCACTTAAGGCAGCAGACAGCACCACGAAAGTGGTGGGAAGAAGAAAAGATTGCTTCGCTCCAATACAAAATCTAAAATAAAGAAAAACGCAAGTGCAAAGCACGATATAGTGCAAAGCCTCGATGTGGTTTTCTGCATCCGGGTTCTCCTGCAGCCATCTAGTGCACACGTAGCCGTAGAAGTCCTGGCACGGGTCCACGTGGACTTCCTTCAGTGAGCGGGCGATGTCCGCGCCCGGGTCCTGGCAGTCGGGGTACGCGCAGCCCATGGCCAGGCGACGCACCAACTGAGGCACCGCGAACGTCAGAGCCAGAGTGGACAGCGCCACGGCCGAGACGAACACGGAGTACTGGCGCCAGGACCGGGGTCTGGCGTCGTCTACAGAGCAATCCCCATTGGCGTTGCAGGCTGCGAAGTACCTGCGATCCAGCGGTAGTCTTGTCTGGGCGCGTTCTTTTACATGAGCCCGTGACTCGGGTATCACAAATTTCTCATAGCCAGCCGCCATCGTGCTCTTCTTTCTTATTCTTAATGATGGTGACAATGGCGGTAATTCCTTCAACCATACTGCAAATCAATGAAAGCAGGACAAAATAAACGGCCAGGGATCAATAGCCAGCCGCCATCGTGCTCTTCTTTCTTATTCTTAATGATGGTGATAATGGCGGTAATTCCTTCAACCATACTGCAAATCAACGAAAGCAGGACAAAATAAACGGCCAGGGATCAATAGCCAGCCGCCATCGTGCTCTTCTTTCTTATTCTTAATGATGGTGATAATGGCGGTAATTCCTTCAACCATACTGCAAATCAACGAAAGCAGGACAAAATAAACGGCCAGGGATCAATAGCCAGCCGCCATCGTGCTCTTCTTTCTTATTCTTAATGATGGTGATAATGGCGGTAATTCCTTCAACCATACTGCAAATCAACGAAAGCAGGACAAAATAAACGGCCAGGGATCAATAGCCAGCCGCCATCGTGCTCTTCTTTCTTATTCTTAATGATGGTGATAATGGCGGTAATTCCTTCAACCACACTGCAAATCAACGAAAGCAGGACAAAATAAACGGCCAGGGATCAATAGCCAACCGCCATCGTGCTCTTCTTTCTTATTCTTAATGATGGTGATAATGGCGGTAATTCCTTCAACCATACTGCAAATCAACGAAAGCAGGACAAAATAAACGGCCAGGGATCAATAGCCAGCCGCCATCGTGCTCTTCTTTCTTATTCTTAATGATGGTGATAATGGCGGTAATTCCTTCAACCATACTGCAAATCAACGAAAGCAGGACAAAATAAACGGCCAGGGATCAATAGCCAGCCGCTATCGTGCTCTTCTTTCTTATTCTTAATGATGGTGATAATGACGGTAATTCCTTCAACCACACTGCAAATCAACGAAAGCAGGACAAAATAAACGGCCAGGGATCAATAGCCAGCCGCCATCGTGCTCTTCTTTCTTATTCTTAATGATGGTGATAATGGCGGTAATTCCTTCAACCATACTGCAAATCAACGAAAGCAGGACAAAATAAACGGCCAGGGATCAATAGCCAGCCGCCATCGTGCTCTTCTTTCTTATTCTTAATGATAGTGATAATGGCGGTAATTCCTTCAACCATACTGCAAATCAACGAAAGCAGGACAAAATAAACGGCCAGGGATCAATAGCCAACCGCCATCGTGCTCTTCTTTCTTATTCTTAATGATGGTGATAATGGCGGTAATTCCTTCAACCATACTGCAAATCAACGAAAGCAGGACAAAATAAACGGCCAGGGATCAATAGCCAGCCGCCATCGTGCTCTTCTTTCTTATTCTTAATGATGGTGATAATGGCGGTAATTCCTTCAACCACACTGCAAATCAACGAAAGCAGGACAAAATAAACGGCCAGGGATCAATAGCCAACCGCCATCGTGCTCTTCTTTCTTATTCTTAATGATGGTGATAATGGCGGTAATTCCTTCAACCATACTGCAAATCAACGAAAGCAGGACAAAATAAACGGCCAGGGATCAATAGCCAGCCGCCATCGTGCTCTTTCTTATTCTTAATGATGGTGATAATGGCGGTAATTCCTTCAACCACACTGCAAATCAACGAAAGCAGGACAAAATAAACGGCCAGGGATCGATAGCCAGCCGCCATCGTGCTCTTCTTTCTTATTCTTAATGATGGTGATAATGGCGGTAATTCCTTCAACCATACTGCAAATCAACGAAAGCAGGACAAAATAAACGGCCAGGGATCAATAGCCAGCCGCTATCGTGCTCTTCTTTCTTATTCTTAATGATGGTGATAATGGCGGTAATTCCTTCAACCATACTGCAAATCAACGAAAGCAGGACAAAATAAACGGCCAGGGATCAATAGCCAGCCGCTATCGTGCTCTTCTTTCTTATTCTTAATGATGGTGATAATGGCGGTAATTCCTTCAACCACACTGCAAATCAACGAAAGCAGGACAAAATAAACGGCCAGGGATCAATAGCCAGCCGCCATCGTGCTCTTTCTTATTCTTAATGATGGTGATAATGGCGGTAATTCCTTCAACCACACTGCAAATCAACGAAAGCAGGACAAAATAAACGGCCAGGGATCAATAGCCAGCCGCCATCGTGCTCTTCTTTCTTATTCTTAATGATGGTGATAATGGCGGTAATTCCTTCAACCATACTGCAAATCAACGAAAGCAGGACAAAATAAACGGCCAGGGATCAATAGCCAGCCGCTATCGTGCTCTTCTTTCTTATTCTTAATGATGGTGATAATGGCGGTAATTCCTTCAACCATACTGCAAATCAACGAAAGCAGGACAAAATAAACGGCCAGGGATCAATAGCCAGCCGCTATCGTGCTCTTCTTTCTTATTCTTAATGATGGTGATAATGGCGGTAATTCCTTCAACCATACTGCAAATCAACGAAAGCAGGACAAAATAAACGGCCAGGGATCAATAGCCTGCCGCCATCGCGCTCTTCTTTCTTATTCTTAATGATGGTGATAATGGCGGTAATTCCTTCAACCATACTGCAAATCAACGAAAGCAGGACAAAATAAACGGCCAGGGATCAAGAAAAATGCATCTAAAGATAAAAAATAAATGGAATTGATCATAAATAAAGTAATATAATCTGTAATAGAGTGGTCAGTCTTACACAAACGACCAATGGGGAAAGAAAGCTAATTACAGTAGTTAAGGTAAAGAAAAGTGTTGCGGTTAAGGGTGACTCAACTTTTCAACTCAGTTATTTCTATTTATTTATCTAACCTTCCCAAATTTGCATATCTCTTATTTCAACTCTACAATATAATGAAAGAGTAATAAACCGTGAAAAAATGGTACAGAATGAATAAGATATCGAAACATAAACTGCGTATTTTTCTTTTTCTTTATTTTAGTGACAGATTGTTTTGTTCTTCTCATACTGGGGATGCTGTTAGGACGCTTCGGTCAATGCTGATGTTTTCTCTTGGATATAAATGCTCGCGGATATCAGCGAGAAAATAGCCAGTAAATAGGCGGCCTGAGTCGGAGCCTGGAAGCGGCCACAAGAAGGCCGCATCCCCGGAGACGTGGTTGGTAACGCCAGCCAGACGCCGGCATCGGTGACAGCCTGCATCCTGACCCGGAGACCGCCTTATGACTTGACCGGTGGAACGCGCTTCAGGGCGCCGGCGTCGAAGAGCCGGTGCAACATATACCGACCCCATCACGCTAGATTTTTCGCGAGGCTGCGTTCTTCAACATCCCGCCAAACCAAAAAGGCTTCCTTACATTTTGCTGCAACGGCTTTCAGATCGTCATCGAGAGATACGAAGAACCATAGAGCGCAGAACCATCCGTCGAACAGTGCCAAGCGAACAGCGTGCACTGATTGGCGTCTACGCCAAGCGTGAGGACATTGCGCCGGGTGTTACGTGTCTGCATCCACGAAAATTAAACACATAGAACAGGCGCTGGAAGAGCGCATCAGTGCATGACACTATAATTTTGAAGCGAATAGCTTTTTTTTTTTGGCTCTTTCACCCGTGTTTCATGGTCGGTGTTTGTCGGTCGGAGTTTGGGACGGTCCCACGTCGGGACCGGCAGGTCCCGACGTGGGACTAGCCGGGTGCGCGACGAGTTCGCGTCCTCACCGGACCTGCAATAAAGTTTCTTCACTCACTCACTCACTCACTCGCTCGCTCACTCACTCACTCACTCACTCACTCACTCGCTCGCTCACTCACTCACTCACTCACTCACTCACTCACTCACTCACTCACTCACTCACTCACTCACTCACTCACTCACTCACTCACTCACTCACTCACTCACTCACTCAGCACGTGACAACCGATAGAACCATAATTCGAACAGACACGTTACGTTGGTGCGGATTAGGGAGCAAACGGCGGTAACGTATATTTCAGTTCACATTGAGAACAACAATTGGAGTTGAGCGGGAAATCTGTAGTTCCGACAGCTGGTGGTCTATTATAATTGTAGAACGAGTATGTTTATTTGTCGCTAATTCATGAGGAAATCCTTCAATATGTTGTCGAAAACGCCACTGTGTATTTTTTTTTTTGCTTGGGCTTGTCCTTTGTTGTTCGGAAGCAAGAAAAGAAAAAAAAAAATCAGCGCGGTAGTAAAATTCGGACCGGAAAGGGCTAAAGCAGGAATCAGCTCCAAAGTGTGATGATCGCTCTTTTATTTATGCAGCACTTTACCTATTGATTGAACAGTAAAATGCATCATAGGCTTCGTGGCTGTCCTCAAGGTCACAAGAATACGTTCTAAATGCAGGCGTCAGGCCAGATCTATACAACTTATGCTGTCTGGAAGCAGGGGCAACAATGTATAGCACGGTTGCGCAAATTGACGGCGAGGAAGGCAGCGAACCGTTGGGCAAAGAAAAAGAACAGAAGCTACGAAATTGTCGTTACATACAACAACACGCTTAACCGAGTTCATCGGAGAGCAGTCGAACTCGATGACCTCATATCTGCCGGCAGAAAGCGACCAGCTTCCGATAATTGCTCACTGCCTGGAATAAGATTCCAGCCATATATGTCTGTCCATCGGGAAACGAAAGGCCGCAACGTGTCGATATACGGCGACCAGTGTAGGCCTCTACCTATTTATTCTTGGACCCATTAACCAATTATTTTTCTTTTTATTCATCGTCGCTTTGTTGTACAGCTGGTGCAGGGATTGCTTTCCTGTGCAAAACGGCGCCAAGCGACAGCCGGCTTCCGGTTGCCTCGGTTTTGACGGACACAACAGCGACCACAAGACACTGTTTTGCCGGAACAGCACTTACGGACATCTGTGTCCGGAGCCATGCGTGTTGCACAGCGTCTCGCAGAGTTGCTCAACGCTTTGCCGCTTCGAGATTTGCCGCCAGAAGAGAGCGCGAGCGTTTCTTTCATCGTCGACGTCGTCGTCGACGGCAATAGTCACATGGTCGACTTCGGCTTCCTTGATTAGCGGATGTGACACCACAAGAAAGGGGGACGTTGCAGAGATGCCCCGATGCCTATACGTCACGAATGCTTAGCGCAGTAAAAGTTAGGCATTGTCTAGGCGACGGTGTAAAAGAGCTCGATTTAGCAATAATTTTAATGTGACGCATGGGAGGCCTCACTCGCGCGAGCTACTGCTTTTTACAAAAACGTGTGCGTCGTTCTGTCGCTAGGTTATGCAAAGTGCCATGAAAGTGTCGCAACTGTTTGCTGCAGCTTCTAAGTACGTTCGTTACAGGCGGTCGTATTATAGGTCCTGCGGAGCTGCCTGTGGTAATTACAAGGTAGCGGTGAAAGAAAGAAGACAGAGAATAGGAATCAGTGAATGAAAGTAAGAAAGAAGCATAGATGTATATGCATGGTTAGTTTCGCTTAGACACCGTTGAATTTGCTTGTGTGTGTGTGTGTGTGTGTGTGTGTGTGTGTGTGTGTGTGTGTGTGTGTGTGTGTGTGTGTGTGTGTGTGTGTGTGTGTGTTTGTGTGTGTGTGTGTGTGTGTGTGTGTGTGTGTGTGTGTGTGTGTGTGTGTGTGTGTGTGTGTGTGTGTGTGTGTGTGTGTGTGTGTGTGTGTGTGTGTGTGTGTGTGTGTGTGTGTGTGTGTGTGTGTGTGTGTGTGTGTGTGGCTCAGCGCTAGTAGCGTGGCCCGTCGATATATTTCATCGTTGCGTTACGTTGTAAAGTATAGCGATAATAAAAATGGGGCTTTTTATGGACCAGTAATGTTAAGGCCGCCATTGGAATCTGAACCTGGCAACGTTTAACGTTAGAACGCTATCTAGTGAGGCGAGTCTAGCAGTATTATTGGAGGAATTAGAGGGTAGTAAATGGGATATAATAGGGCTCAGTGAGGTTAGGAGGACAAAAGAAGCATATACAGTGCTAAAAAGCGGGCATGTACTGTGTTACCGGGGCTTAGCGGAGAGACGAGAACTAGGAGTCGGATTCCTGATTAATAAGGAAATAGCTGGTAACATACAGGAATTCTATAGCATTAACGAGAGGGTGGCAGGTCTTGTTGTGAAACTTAATAAGAGGTACAAATTGAAGGTGGTACAAGTCTATGCCCCTACATGCAGTCATGATGACCAGGAAGTCGAAAGCTTTTATGAAGACGTGGAATCGGCGATGGGTAAAGTCAAAACAAAATACACTATACTGATGGGCGACTTCAATGCCAGGGTAGGCAAGAAGCAGGCTGGAGACAAGTCAGTGGGGGAATATGGCATAGGCTCTAGGAATAGCAGAGGAGAATTATTAGTAGAGTTTGCAGAACAGAATAATATGCGGATAATGAACACCTTTTTCCGCAAGCGGGTTAGCCGAAAGTGGACGTGGATGAGCCCAAATCGCGAGACTAGAAATGAGACTACATACTCTGCACTAACCCTGGCATCATACAACATGTGGACGCGCTCGGCAAGGTGCGCTGCAGTGACCATAGGATGGTAAGAACTCGAATTAGCCTAGACTTGAAGAGGGAACGGAAGACACTGGTACATCAGAAGCCAATCAATGAGTTAGCGGTAAGAGGGAAACTAGAGGAATTCCGGATCAAGCTACAGAACAGGTATTCGGCTTTAACTCAGGAAGAGGACCTTAGTGTTGAAGCAATGAACGACTATCTCATGGGAACCATTAAGGAGTGCGCAATAGAAGTCGGTGGTAACTCCGTTACACAGAAAACCAGTAAGCTATCGCAGGAGACGAAAGATCTGATCAAGAAACGCCAATGAATGAAAGCCTCTAACCCTACAGCTAGAATAGAACTGGCAGAACTTTCTAAGTTAATCAACAAGCGTAAGACAGCGGACATCAGGAACTATAATATGGATAGAATTGAAGAGGCTCTCAGGAACGGAGGAAGCCTAAAAACAGTGAAGAAGAAACTAGGAATAGGCAAGAATCAGATGTGTGCGTTAAGAGACAAAGCCGGCAATATCGTTACTAATATGGATGAGATAGTTCAAGTGGCTGAGGAGTTCTATAGAGATTTATACAGTACCAGTGGCACCCACGACGATAGTGGAAGAGAGAATAGCCTAGAGGAATTCGAAATCCCACAGGTAACGCCAGAAGAAGTAAAGAAAGCCTTAGGAGCTATGCAAAGGGGGAAGGCAGCCGGGGAGGATCAGGTAACAGCAGATTTGTTGAAGGATGGTGGTCAGATTGTTCTAGAGAAACTGGCCACCCTGTATACGCAATGCCTCATAACCTCGAGCGTACCGGAATCTTGGAAGAACGCTAACATAATCCTAATCCATAAGAAAGGGGACGCCAAAGACTTGAAAAATTATAGACCGATCAGCTTACTGTCCGTTGCCTACAAAGTATTTACTAAGGTAATCGCAAATAGAATCAGGAACACCTTAGACTTCTGTCAACCAAAGGACCAGGCAGGATTCCGTAAAGGCTACTCAACAATAGACCATATTCACACTATCAATCAAGTGATAGAGAAATGTGCAGAATATAACCAACCGTTATATATAGCTTTCATTGATTACGAGAAAGCGTTTGATTCAGTCGAAACCTCAGCAGTCATGGAGGCATTACGGAATCAGGGTGTAGATGAGCCATATGTAAAGATACTGGAAGATATCTATAGCGGCTCCACAGCCACCGTAGTCCTCCACAAAGAAAGCAACAAAATCCCTATAAAGAAAGGCGTCAGACAGGGAGATACGATATCTCCAATGCTATTCACAGCATGTTTACAGGAGGTATTCAGAGGCCTGGAGTGGGAAGAATTGGGGATAAAAGTTGATGGAGTATACCTTAGCAACTTGCGATTCGCTGATGATATTGCCTTGCTTAGTAACTCAGGAGACCAATTGCAATGCATGCTCACTGACCTGGAGAGGCAAAGCAGAAGGGTGGGTCTGAAAATTAATCTGCAGAAAACTAAAGTAATGTTTAACAGGCTCGGAAGAGAACAGCAGTTTACGATAGGTAGCGAAGCACTGGAAGGGGTAAGGGACTACATCTACTTAGGGCAGGTAGTGACCACGGATCCGGATCATGAGACTGAAATAACCAGAAGAATAAGAATGGGCTGGGGTGCGTTTGGCAGGCATTCTCAAATCATGAACAGCAGGTTGCCACTATCCCTCAAAAGGAAAGTGTATAACAGCTGTGTGTTACCAGTACTCACATATGGGGCAGAAACCTGGAGACTTACGAAAAGGGTTCTGCTGAAATTGAGGACGACGCAACGAGCTATGGAGAGAAGAATGATGGGTGTGACGTTAAGGGATAAGAAAAGAGCAGATTGGGTGAGGCAACAAACGCGGGTAAACGACATCTTAGTTGAAATCAAGAAAAAGAAATGGGCATGGGCCGGACATGTAATGAGGAGGGAAGATAACCGATGGTCACTAAGGGTTACGGACTGGATTCCAAGGGAAGGGATGCGTAGCAGGGGGCGGCAGAAAGTTAGGTGGGCGGATGACATTAAGACGTTTGCAGGGACAACATGGCCACAATTAGTACATGACCGGGGTAGTTGGAGAAGTATGGGAGAGGCCTTTGCCCTGCAGTGGGCGTAACTAGGCTGATGATGATGATGATGATGAATGTTCTACAGCTCCGTATACATCACATCTCCAAGTGCTTCTGTGCGTAGAAATTCTAACCCCGATGTTTTGTTTGTTTTCCCTTCTGTCATTGGAAAAATAAAGTTTGGTGGCTTTAATAAAACGGCGGCATTTACGTTTGCGCTGGTGCGTAACATCTACGTGTCGCAAAACGGGTCACGCACTCATATAGCGAGGGCCATAAACATATGACTGCAGATGATTGTTATTTGCCAAGGTTGAAGATTGAGCGTGTTCGTGTGGCACATTAGAGGTTGGATTGCCCAACACTTCGAGACACACAGAAGAGAAACACACACCAGAGAACGCTCTGTGGTGGGTGTTTTTCTTCTGTGTGTCTCATCAAAATGTTGCGCAATCCAACCTCTAATATGATTAATTTATGTTATTATTAGATATGGAAACATTTATGTTATTATTAGATATGGAAACATACAAACACATAAAGGAAACAGAAAGGGAGCAAGCTGACAACTGCCACCGAGAGGGGCACAACGCCTATCTACTCTGTCGAGAGGAGGGAACGAAAAGAGGAGGAAAAGATAGGAAACAAGGAAATAGGAAAGAAAATAGGAAACGAACAAATGATAGATGAGGAATCATAGCGAAACCAGTAATGTTAATAAAACATGGGCGGCTGTTCCTTGCAAGTGTGTTTTAACAAGCTAGTGTTTCTTCTTTCATGCTATCTTTTCTTTCTTTTTCTTTCTCTTTTTTTTCTTACCTGTAGCACATTCTCGCTTTTGCTTTGCTAGAGCTTGTTATTCAGGATGTCGTATCGCGGGGAATGCTTGCGGATCTTTGAATTGCCGAACCGGCAATTTTCGCTTCGGGTACAGAAATGGAGGGAAAAAAGGGGATTTTAGGCCTAATTCACCCAATTTGCGCTAAGAGCTGCGATCTTTACTTTCGCGCCACATCTACCGTCTTATTTCACGCACAACTACACAGACAAACTCAAAGTGGTCTTCTTAGTTCTTGTTTCGAAATTAAAGAGGAACATTGGAAATGAATATCTTCCGGGTCGTCCATAATGGGCACGTCTGAACGCAACGTGAAGTGGTATGGGAGCTCTGGTTTTCTTTTCCTTTTCGTTCTTTTCTTTTTCATGCGCGCCTGAATGTATGCTCATATCGTACTGTAAAAGACATGCGTCTCTGCTCCCCGTCAATGCTTTTGAAATGTGTGTGAAGAATTAAAAAAAGCTAGTTCAGGCACGTTCAACAACCGTTATTTACACTTTTTACTTACCATGTGGTAATCGTTTTATTGTGTGGGGTCAGTTTAAGAAAAAATGTAAACAACCTCTATGGCCTTGCTACACGTACTAGATTTCAATTTGTTCTTTTAAATGCATCAGACTGAAGCAAAATTGGTGCGATGGTTGCGAATAAGCAAAAAGAAAAAAAAACTATTTCTCTGTTTTCGTGCATTTAGATAGGAACTCTCGAGAAGTTATAGTAGCTTCATAATAGGAGCGGGCAGTGAAATGGATGGAAGAAGAGAGACAGGGAAGGAATGTGGGTCATAAGTCGTCATTTCCGGGTTCACCGAACATGGCCGTGAACACGTTTCGTCCATTACAGCGGCGGCGCTATACGCTTGCTTCTCACTTTGCTCGTCTTCCATTGTCCCTGCTATAACACCCTTAGCTGCTTCTGCTGTGGGAGTTGCTGATTCCCGCTGCCATTATTTCGACGACGTGACAAGGAGTGACGATGGGCTTCTCGAGTTTTTTCGTGTTCCGCTTATCGCAATCTATTGTTTTATTGTGTTTTCTTACTTTTCTCTCGTACGCAAGTGGCGACGACCGAAGAAAGAGGCCGATATACACGACACCTTGATGTTCACTCGTTATCTCGTTCTGTTGCGTATAGCCGTATTGTTCCAATTCACGTTGGCTTTTTGAGTGTGTTGCTTTCACCTCTTCGTGCCCTCTGTATTTCCCGTGCTCTCACACTTTGCCATTTCCAGGACTCCGGCTGGTATTCTTTCTTTCTTTCTTTCTTTCTTTCCTTCTTTCTTTCTTTCTTTCTTTCTTTCTTTCTTTCTTTCTTTCTTTCTTTCTTTCCTTCAACTTGTTACCTTTAACGTCTTCTTACTGCTTAACTTCGTCACTTCTGCTTCGTTGGCGTCTGCTGTATACGCCGCCTGTTATGCGATGTTTACCCGAAAGTGGGGGCTGCCTCGGCACGTCGTAGATTCATATTTCCGAAACTGGATGTCACTTCCCGGTCTCCCCGATTTCCTCGTGTACGTGATAGCCGCAGCAGACGGCGAGCGTGAGAGGCAACGGGACATTTATTCTCGTTAGGAGCGCACCTTTTTACGAGCACATGTAGCTCTGAAGTCAGGGCGATGAACCGTAATAATCAATGTGATCATCGTCGTCACCACCACAGTTATCATAATCATCCCCATAATTATCATCATCCTATTGTCACACTATGGCCGCCAAATCTGGCGCCATCGCAACTTTTTGCGGTATAAATTAAATTCTGCAAAACGAGCCAGAGGGCAATAAGACACCACATGGCACGTGATTCGCGGAATATATTAGACTGCTCTGCAGTTGCTAGACGCTGGAGCGCTACTTTCGACAACGAGAAAGTTAGCTTTTCTGCTGCGCGCTGCCACATTTATCGTTCGATAGAATAACAAACATAATACACTTGCACTTGCTCGAGAGAATGGCAGTGAATCAGCAGACTCAACACGTTCTTCCATGATTTCAACACATTTGAAGTGCACACAGCCGTCTTGCATTGTGTGTTTTCATTGAGCAAAAATACGGGAATTTCCGTCAGCCATCACAGTTAGGTCTAGTTCGTACTCAAAAGCGATATCTCTTGCCATTCGAGTAACATTCTTGGCGTACATATGCTTTGATTTGATTTGGCTTAGTTTGATGGCTTCAGCTCATTTGATAAGTCGCCGTTCATACACACTGTGACATAACGCTATGTTAATTTGGTCATGCTCAACAGCGCTGGTTTCATGAGTTGGGTATCTAAATAATGAGAGTGTCCCGACCAGAGGGTAAAGACCAGTTTTCTTTCCGGCTACCTATCTAACTATTTTGTTTGGCCAAATGAGGAGATAGTGCAGTGATGCGGGTCGATCCTGCAGATAATACAGTCTTTGAAAAATGTGGGCCTCACCTAGTTCACGGCGCTATCCTAAAAAAAATATCCTTTAGTATTTCTCCAAGTTCATTTTCCTTGGATAATCAAGGTAATATTGAGTTCTACGCGAGCTTGCTGGTATATGGTATAAATACTGGCGACTTCGCGCCTCGCTTCTGTCTGCCGTTAGGCTTTGGGCAAGCCGAGAAGAGCCAGGAGGGAATGCACGAACGGCCTGTGCAACCTCCTCCCCCCCCCCTCTTCCTGCCCCATATTCGATGCAGGGAACTATACTGCGTACACTAAATCCTGTGAATGTAGAAATATACTGCAACATAGTCCTCTCCGTGTGCTCTAACTTCTTGTTTGCATTGCGAATAAGGGAGAACAATCGAGACGATCACTGCATTTCGTATGCGGAGGAATAATAGGCGCAACGACCCCGTGCTGCGTGTTCTGCATAGCGAGAGCCTGCGAAACAGCACAAGTGGCTCGTATTTCCTTGGCAGGCATCGGCGGCGAACGAGAGACGGCCTGCCCAAGGGGGCTGTTCGTATTTCGCATCCGCTTTGCGGAAACGACGGACACTCCGTGTCTCGAATAACGATCTCCTCGGCGTTGTACGAGCGAGCAAGGAGAAGACCCAAAGGGCAAATATGAACAGAGAGGAAAGGGCTTGTGCCAGAGCTGCACTGTGTTTCAAAAGAACAGAAAGGAGACAATGCGACGTTGTCGGGGCTCTATGTAGCGAGCTCCAGCCAATCGAGGAACGGCTTCACAGTGCTGTTCACGCATGAGGTAGAAAAGAACAGAGTTTGGCGAGAGCCACATTGTCTGAAATAAATAAAATCTAACAGAAACACGTTGCGGCTGTCAGAGCTATATACTAGCGAGCGCCTGAAAATGAAGAGGTTGAACCGCAGTGCTGCTCACATTCCCAACTGGTAGGCTCCTGTTTGATGGCCTGTCACCATAGCCATTCATGCGATATACATTGCAAAGGGCCGCCTAATTATGAATCGGCACTGTTTGTGATAGCCGAATCATAAATCGTTTCTAATACTTTTCAAAATCACATTGATGAAAAGAAAGTACTAAAGGACGAAGGTGTAACACTGAAGAAAACCAGCCAGACAGCTGGCTGTCTTAGTATTCACCGGCCACTCAATTTTGGTATCATAAGATAACAGAAGATCATGATCATCATCTTCTTCAGCGCCGCCTTTCTTGTTGGCTTTATCGTCCTCATTTTCATGTCAAGTGCAGGAGGAAGGCATGTGCCGGCGCTCTCCTATTATACCTGTCTTGCATTAGCCGACCCTGACCTAGTGTTGAAGATTTGCTAATACCCATCACCACACACCCCCTCCCTCCCCCTACTAATTTTCTGTCATTCTCGACTAACTTTCTCTTATTTTAGCAGAAGTGATGTTACTCTTGTTCATAGCCGTTTGTCTGCTCTACGCGTAATGCAAACTGCCGAACCTCCTTTTTCGTCTTAGTCTCAGAATATCAGCTATCCGTGTTTTTCCGTTAATCCATACCACTGTCTTCATGGTGTTTGAATCGCTCGTTGCGCGGTACATTTAGATACTTCTCGCGAAAAAATAATGAAACCTGTTCGCGGTCGACCCTGCAGACTTAGGTTCACGCTTCCGAATGGTTCTTTTTTTCTTTCTTTCTTTCTTTCTTTCTTTCTTCCTTTCTTTCTTTGTTTCTTTGTTTCTTTCTTTCTTTCTTTCACAGCAGCATGGCTTTTTATCAACCAGGTACTTCTTTGTGGAATTTGAGCTCTTGATTAACCATTGCAGTCTCTCTCGAGCAGAAAGCTGCACTGTATCTTTCGGAAAAGACTAGAGAGAACAGCGTAGAACTGGCGTCTCGTGCTGGCCATTTCCTCTCAGCCGAGTACGACAGCGCTTCATCCGTCCGCAGAGGAAGTTAAGCATTGCACTACCAACACGTTAAACTAGGCGACCAACTCAGGGAAGCAGAGAACGTCAACCGAGCAAAGGTATCCAGACGCCGACTGTTGGGTCCCCGTACGACCCTCCACGTTTTCTCCCCTCCATTGAACGCAGCACACGAACGCGTGCGGAAGTTATACGACAGTACGACCGGCTCGCCAATCGTTAATGGACGCCGCTATCTCGAAAGACCAGATCGCAGAGCAATTACGAAACGAGAGGCCCTCCATCCTCGCTATAGCGAAATTTGTGAAGCAGGCAGCGTAGAAGAGCGCCGTATATCTTGACCTGCAGTAGACAAATCCCCTTTGTTGGCCAAGCGGCAACGTTATCTTCAGTACCATAAAGGTGGTCGCTCCTTCCAGTCATTGAATATAGGAGCGGGGGAACCACGACACATGGACCAGCTTTCTCGCTATTGCAGCTCTAACGAGTTCAGTCGGCTGTGCTGCCACGTGAACGGAGGTGCAACGTTTATAGCAATAGTGAAATAGCGTGGGTAATCCGGTATTTTTGATATGGTATACGGCATATTTTTAATTTGTTGTGCTTTTTAATACGTTGGGATGGTGCAATGTCGTATATGCGCAAGCTCAATGCTTTAAAGCAATAGTAGGTATACTAGCACGTACGTCTAAGAGCAAGTAGGTTAGAATTAGACCTGGTCAACCACTGTACAATTATTTACTATCGTTATAAACGTTGCTCTGGCGTACAAGTCAGTAATTTTTCCTGTTGCTTGTATTCCTTCAGTTAAGAAAAAAAATGGAATTGGAACTGAGAAGCAAATTGTACGTAAAGGTGCTGAGCTATATCGCACTGTTTTAAGTTATCTATTTGACACATAAGGAACAACGCTTGGTGAAAGGCACAGGAAATGTAAACAAAACTTTTGATAATTGATGGCTATACGCGTGGAATGATTCTGGTCGAAGTTTTTGAGCGTGAGACCCACGAAATGCTAAGAAGATAATAAAATTTTACACACGATTAAGAAAAGTAAGCTTCAACCTACACTAGAAGCCATTTCTCTTATCTGGAAACAACGCCCTGTCACAAAGTCCCTTGCTAAAGTAAACGCCGACCGGAAAGGATTTGTTGACATAGCATACCTGGAGAAAATGGGTCATGCGTGAGACTGCGAACGTGGGATAGTGATTAATTACGCAGTCCGCTGGCCTTCGCCGTAATTACCTTTAACCTCGGCAGGTAAGCTTGTCGAAGGCAAGTTATTTCCGGTCGCCTAAAAACAAATACGAAAAAATATGAAGAAAGAGAGAAAAACTATCGAAAAATTCAAAGCAACAAGGTAGGCATGTGAATAGCAGCGTATAAGGCGACCTCACAGATTTAAAATTACGTAATGTCCCCCCGTCTTATTATTTTATATCTTTTTCAGAATACGTAAAAATGTCGTGCCAGTTATGCAAGCTAGGCGCTTTTCTTTTGTGTTCGCTTTTTGTAATTGTCATGCACCAGGTTTGCCTCGGCATTTCCTAATTGGCTATCCAATTTGTCGAGGTAACTGATCCAACGCATGAGCATCGCGTGGCATGGGCAAGCCGCATACACCACACCAATTCCGCCTACATATATCGGGGAGACAGTCCCCGAAGCTTGTAGTTCAGCGCGTCTGGTGCAAATGGAAAGTTTCCAGGCAACGGAAATCGTGCTAAGGGCTGGACCACTACGGTCAAGAATAGCACCGCCCTTGGATTCTGTTCCAGTGCAGAGTAGACGAGGTCAGCGTCATGAAGAACAAACGGTGTCAAACGTCTGACACCACGGGTACCTGGTGTGGATTGATTGATGGATTGATTGATTGATTGATTGATTGATTGATTGATTGATTGATTGATTGATTGATTGATTGATTGATTGATTGATTGATTGATCGATAGATCGATCGCATATACATGTGATGGGAGGCGAAGGGAAAAGCCATTCAAGGATGGCTTGAGGGAGTCCTTCATCCCATACCGGCAAAGACAGCAGCAGAGGCACACACATTTTGTTCACATGGTCGTACATTTTCACAAAACTATCGTATTAAACACGACATCGTTCATGTTGGCTTCGTTGCCGTCTTTTCTCCTTCGGTGCCTTTTCCGGATCACTCATGGCTTCCACTTCGCTGTACTGATGACCTTCCTTGTATTCCAGTTTAGCAATAGAATTGAAAACTTGGCGCGTTGGGATCAGTTTACTGTTTAACAGGAGCTCGCACATGAGACGCAGGACCAATGTAGGCTAGGTGAAACAATTCAGCGGTGCTCGTTGATCCTGCCTTTGTCCTTCACGTTTCATGCTCACTCTAGAGTTCAATAACGAACGTCATTTACCACTGCTAAATAACGTAATGTTTCAATTTAGTGCGCCTATCAAGGAGATGTTGTCAGTTGCGCTCAACTAGTTCGGTTTCTTGCTGTGTTCTAGAACACGTATCATTGTTATTTATGCTTGTCTAAACTGTGTACAGGAGGCACGAGCGCGTCAATGCAACGGGTATTTCTCTCCCCTGCCACAATGAACATTCTAGAGGCCAAATAACGCCGGAAAGAGCCATGCCTTTCACATCTGTAATTTCTCTATGCGTTGTTCATCGGTGATGCTGAACGGACACGAATAGTTTTTAACATACAAGCCGCTATGAAACATGTAGTGCACTTCGCAACACCTCAACCGAAATGGTTCTTTTCTTTTTCTTCTTCAAGGGAGGGGGTGGGGGGAGTGGGGGGGAAATATAGGGCACATCGAAGAAATAACAGAAATAGTAATCAGAAATCTTCAACGCACAGTGAAGTTTCCTTCGCCATAGCACTCGGAAAAAACTGTAGTACAAGCACCGAAGGAGGCAGCAGAAAGACCGGCTGTGTCTCGGCGACAATCGATTCCTGCGAAATAGGATAGGTGCTCGAATCGAAATCAGCTACTGTCGCGCACACTTAACTGTTTGTTCCCTTTTTGTCATAGAGCTGGGTTTCCCTTATTTGGTTGTTTCTGCATTCCGAGAACACCTTGGATCCTGCACTCTCAGCCGAGTTAAGTGCCGTACCAAGTCCTTGTGATAGGACGGCAACTCTCCAGCGCAGAAGCATTTCGATTACGAGGTAGCGATGGAGAATAGCGAGCTTATGCTGGGACTCTTATCTCGACTCTCCCTTAAGCCCGCAACCGGATCAGCGGAACGAATAAAGCTAGCGCGCTGTTGCATCATGTTTAGCTGCATTCACGTCTTCCTAATTAGCCGCGTTGCTGTCGCAAAACAAACGCAGAAGCAGCCGGCTGGGATTGAACACTATACTGGCGCACGAAATAAACTCATCTTAACGGCATCTCAGACCGAATTCACAGAGCTTTTCTTTAAAAAGAGATTGGCCTTCAATAATGATACGTACTATGTGACGACTGACGGGCACCTATTTTGACAAGGAGCTCTAGCATAAGAACTACTTCGTGTATATAGGCCCTAGTTTTTTTAGCATATTACTTAATTTCCAGTCATCACAACAGCACCTCCCAAGACTTTAAGTGTCGTCCAAATGTATTCACTGCTCTCCGATGACAATCGGTCTCAACTTTCACAAGCGGAAAGTACCTTTTTCACGGATACGAAGCTACTAGACGTTTACCCAATGCCATTCAGCTCGACTGGTAGCATTCTAAGGCATTCTTACAATGACGACCTGCTACAACCCGTCACAGTGGCTCAGGGACTAAGCCGTTCTGCTGCTAAGCACGAGGCCTTGAGTGTGATCCTGAATCGCGGCGGCAGCATTCCGGTGCGGTCAGTGTCTGAAAAACGCTGATTTATTTATTTATTTATTCATTTATTTATTTAATCCGAGCTCCTAGAATTCTGGTGAAACCACGCATTTCACATTTTGAAATATTTTTGCTCCGATAATGCAGCGTAATTATTTCTTTTATATTGGCAGTGGAACCACATCATATCTGAGGTGTGTTTGTCGTGCTGCTTTATCGGCTGTTGTGTTGCCAGGAATGTTACAATACCCTGGTATCGACTGGAATGCTACTTCCTGCTTCGCTTGGCTTGCCTTTGTGAGGTGTTTAAGTGTTTCGTATATTATACTGTCCCTGATAGTTTTTCCTTTCGTGCTGCAGAATGATGTTAGAGCCGCCTGTGAATCGCTGAAAATTACCTATTTTTGAGCATCCTTTACTGAAGTTATAAATTTTATCAAACATAGGATTGCGAATACTTCAGTTATTGTGGACGAAGTCTCACGAGATAACTTAAATCATTCTTGTTTATTGAGGTGCGGTTGTTTCTTTTTGTGAATATGTCTCTCTTTCTGAATATACCCTCTGCTGACAATTCAATTTTTGGAAGTGTAAGCAGTCATGCAGGATATTCGACGTCTGAGTTCGAAAATTTATTTCTTTGCAATATACAGTGGTTTTCTTCAATTTCTGTAAGAACATAACTTATATCTCGTTCCGTCCTGTCTAGAGCCAATGGGTGGCTTTTATGCTGTGTTTGAAGACGGCAATTATGTCGGCATATTTCTGTAGTTCTCATAGCTGGAAATGGTGATCGGCGAGCCTAAGGTGTAACAAGACAGCTAGAAATCACTCGTGGAACTCCTAGACACATGCGTAGCATTTTCTGACTTCGCTCTTCTGACTCTGCCTTCAATTCTTCACACAATTAATCTGCGATTGAATTGTGTGATGAAAATAGTGTTCCTCTGCCCCCCGATGACGGCTGCAAAGTGTTAAACAATAAGTTGATGTCAATATTTTCTGCTACCTCAATGCTTATTCTTACATATCGTTTGCTGAATGCATTCATATAGACCCTGTTTCTTTTGATGCTCTTCGTATTGCTAGTTTGATTACAGAACTAAAGATATCTTCTTGTGCAGAAATTGATCATATCAATGCCAAGTTTCTCAAGAACGCGGTGGCGTATTCCTCTTTAACACTGTCGCGCATTGTTGCTTAGTCACTAGAATCCTCCACCTTGCCCAATAATTGGAAAGGAGGGAGTGTTGTTGCACTGCGCAAATCAGATCCTGCTGACTCTCTGTTTGAATCATAGGCACATGTCCTTAACTAGCGTACCCTGCATGGAATATGTCATTTACTCACATCCTATCGCTTTTCAGGTTTCGAACTCGTTTTTCGCTGCCAGCATGGTTTCAGAATTTCTTTTTTCAAGGGACACTGAAAGCAGCCGCGCTCTTGAAGCCCAGCTATGGGCTGTCCATCGGGCCCGCGACGTAGCATAAAGGCTCGGCCTTTCTGTGCCGACGTGGGAGCGGCCCGCGGGGTGCTGACGCCCGTTGTTCTGATCCGCGTGCTGACGGACCAGGATAAAAGTTTCACCATATCATACGTCACATCCAGCTTTTGGCTTTTACTTATGCTTTATTTAGTGCTACAGAAAAGTGACTAACAATAAATTATTTATTCTTGGATTTCGCGAAGGCTTCCGACTCTGTGTCTGACAATTTGCTTTCCGTTAAGTTGCGTAAACTTAATCCCGATACTAATATCTTGCTCTGGATGGAATGCTTTTTTTCTGATCGCTTCCAATATCTACTAACGTGCACGACTCTTTCATCGTTTTTGTACATTCTGAGGTACTTCAGGGATCCGTGTTGGGTTCACTACTTTTTTTAATTCTCGTTACCGACTTCCCCATGTTCGTTAGATGTTATATAAAAAAGAGGTCGCAATTTCCCCCGAAAGGTGAAGCATCTATTGCGATAACAACTTAGTAGACAGCTATACGAAGTAAGGATACTAGTTGTATCAGCAGTATAAACTTGAAAACATTCGGTTACAACCTAATTAACAAGCGCGGTGTCAGTGCGCACAAGCAAGCGTGAACACATCACACTCGATGAGCGCGGGCACTCGCTGTCAAAACCCTTGTAGGAGCAACCGCGGCAGCAGCAGCAGCCGACGTGACCTTCGTGCTGTCTATCGCTTCAACGCAACAGTACCCAGAACACAGCGCGCACAGAGGTGTGAGCCGTCTGCAGATGCCTTTCAAGACACGGCGCGCGCGACCGTGCAAAGTACGCGCTTGTTGGCGTACTCGAAGTCGCCCCACCTTCCTCCCGTGCTGCCTTCCCGCTTTCCTCCACATACGGCGCGCGAGATTGAGCCGCGATCGTCGTTTCCCCTTGCGCCCGTTCGTGAAATGCGCCGTTGCTGTAGAAGTGCAGAAGCGCGGCGTATTTTTGAGCCCCTCGGGTTGCAAAAATAACCTAAATAAATATGAGGGAAACCTGCACCACCAAGGTATAGCAGGTACAGCGTCGCGCCCCTCCCTCCCTCTTCCCTCCTTGCCTTTCGCGCGACGGAAGACGGCGCGTATACTCCGTGTCCTTCCTTCGCGCGCGCCAGATTGAGCCGCGATCGTCGGCTTCCTTCGCGTGCTTTCATTCGCGCATACACATACGACGCGCAGCGAAGGTGTTATCGGCCCTGGACTTTATACGGAACATCACGGCGATGGCGACGCCGATGGCAGAAATGCGCCAGGAGCGTCCATATACTTGAATAAATCTTTTCGCGATGACTGTGCAATTTACCGCGCTATGACTGCCGCCTCTGATCATGATGCCCTGCTATCCGGCCTTACCGCCATATGTTCTTGGAGCTGCGAGTCTTTAGTGACCCTTAATATCAATAAATGTAAAATCATGGTCGCCTCACGGACTTCCTCTTGCCCTGTTACTTTCAACTATGCGCTCAATAACACACCATTAGTATACATACATCTTGGTATGTATACATCTTGGTGTACATATCACTAGTAATCTCTCGTGGAGCGTACATCTCCAACACATATTTCATAACGCTAACAGCGTGTTCGGTTTCATGCGTCGCAATTTTTCCAGTGCGTCTGTTAACGTTAAGTCACAACTTTATAAAAATTGATACGTCCCAAGCTCGGATGTGCCTGCTCCATGTGGGACTCTGGTCAAGTCAATCTAACAAATCTTCTAGAATCACTTCCGAATATGGCGGTCTGTTTCATTTTATCAAAACATACGCGGCACGCAAGGGTATCATCAATGAAACTGACGCTTGACTTGCCAGACCTTGCAGTACGTCGTAAGTTTATGCGTTTATCCATCATTCATAAGATTTACTACACTAATCCTGTTTTTAAGATGAGTTGTTCCTTCATCCATCCTACATTTCACCTCGCATCGATCGCCAAATAAAGGTGGAGGTACCACCATGCACCTCCAACTCATACTTTCGCTCAATTATACCACGCACTGCGGACGACTGGAACCACCTTTGCGTCTGAATCGCTGCCATCTTTGGCACCGGTAACTTTAAGAATATTGTCAAAGACTTCATATTTCCTCACCACTCCTCCCCGTAATGTCATCAGGCCTTGAGGGTATGTATATAAATAAATAAATAAATAAATAAATAAATAAATAAATAAATAAATAAATAGTTATCGTCCTAGAGGTGCTTTAGTAGTCTTCATGTCGCGCAGTGTTCATATTGACTTTGTCGGGACAACCTTTTCTTCTGAGCAACAACGCAGCATGCGCTGATTAAGTGGCCGCATGACCAGGGCGTCGGTGATCAACCATCATTAAGTACAGAGAGAAAACAGAGACACGGGTATTGCTCCCACAAAAGGTTATAGAACTCGCTCATATATACGGCTTCGATGTCTTTGATGTATCATTTTGCTGAGATTAACGCACATCTGCGAAGTATTTCTCTAATCACTCGCGTATAAATAGCCTGTTTTGTAATTTTTCGTAATTTCTTAGGGGGATGATCAGCTGGTATGGAAACCATGTTTTCTCGGCGCCCCCAGTATATCGCTAAAGCTTCGACTCTCGGCAAGACCGAACTGTTACTTCAAAATCACAACCTGCCAACCTCGGTTTATTATTTTCTTCAGTTTCCCTTCAAAAACGAGAAAATGTGAATGGATACCTTAGTGTTTTCCACATGTCTTTAAACACACATGCGCTATACACGAAAGATCTCCATTCACAGTACCCGCATCAATAGCGTAGTGGTTGTGGCGTTACGCTGCTGAGCAAGAGGTTAAGGGCTCGATTCCAGGCTCTGGCCGTCGCCTGGAATCGCCTGAAATCCGAGCTTCTGTGCTCGGATTTGCCGCACGTCACAGAAAGCTCAGATGGTCCAATTTATAGGGAAGCCCTACATCGAAGCTTTTCTCATAGTTGCCATTCATAGCTACAGCCAAAATTAAAAAAAAAAACGAAGACACACAAAGGAAAGCACGAAACAAGAGAGACGGTACAATCGCGGGACAGAGCAAAGTCCGTTATTTGAGTCACCGCCTGCATAGTGTCTCCTACAAACATCAGTAGAAGGACCTGTGGCGCTAGTGTCTACGAGAGCTGCAAGCTCGGTGGTTCCGCCAGCATGAGAACGATGGGCATAGAACACGTATTATTTGCCTATACTTCGTCCTTGTGGCTTCGAACGGCTTTGTGGTTTTGCAAACTAATCCTTTTCAGCAAAATAATGCCCCTCCAACGCAGCTACTTCTAATGACTGGGCATGTACGCAGAGTCCAACTGCCCTCGGTGTTTAGAAAAACAGACTTTCTTCAAAATTTGGACGAATAAGCGCAGCTACGGCGTAATAGGCAAAGCCACAAGAACATGTCAAACCACTAGCACTAAGGTTATACACGTCCATGTACACAATCCATCATTACCGTGATGTATGTATGTATGTATGTATGTATGTATGTATGTATGTATGTATGTATGTATGTATGTATGTATGTATGTATGTATGTATGTATGTATGTATGTATGTGTGTATGTGTGTATGTATGTATGTATGTATGTATGTTGTGAGCGTCCACTTTGGAACAGGGCGGTGGGTTGCGCCACAAAGCTCTTGCTATTATACTGCCTAATGTCCTACCTAGGGTAAACAATAAAAGAAAGAAACACTATGAGCTCCCAGAACCAAATTTTCGATCCCCTATTGCGAACTATGCTTTTGTACGTCTCCGTTTTTTGTCGTTTCCCTACTTTTATTCCACCAATACTCCAATCGCCTCTTACTAATCCCTATTGTGGACATGTTTACTTTTCCACTGCTCTCGCTGAACCCAAGGGCTTCAAGGACGCCAGTGGTGCCTAAATCGACCGCTGGGTAGACGTCTTCACATTCTAATAAAACATGCTTCATAGTTTCACTAGCTTTACCGAAGCAAGTACATGCTTCTTCCTTCTTATATCACGCTTTATATGTGTGTGTCCTAAGGCGTCCCGATCTCAAACGATTGCGGTTCCAGAGTTCCCTCTAGTAATTTTTGTAGGAAACTCAATGATCATCAGCACTCCTATTACGGCACTTCTGCTTTACACGCTCTTTCTGTCTCCTTTGTCAACTTATCCTCTTCTTCGCCTTTCCTGCCACCTCTCCGGTTTCCTCTCAGTCTTTTAAGACATACTTCATGCTTTCTCACGACGCGGTCGGTTTCTTCCCATTCACTTGCTCCCGAACTCCTGTCTTCTCTCCTTTCGTTATTCGCACTGGCCTCCACCGCTGCTGCCACTTAAAAGATTTCATTGCGTGCCAGCACTGAATTTGCGGTTCCTGAATATCCTCTATACTATGACGGTGCCGTCTGCCTCCCGACTTTCCCGTTAAATCAGTGCCGCAGCCAAGCGAACACCCGACGACTTTTGTCTGTTCGCTTCTGACGGCTTCTGTGAGGCGTTCCCGCAATCTGTGGGCGAAGAGAGAAAGATGCAGTAGCATTCAGGAAACATAAAGCGCAGACGAAAGAAGGAAAACTGCAGAAAAAAGCTGCGATCGGGCAATCCCAGCCTGGGTATCACATTTCCCCGTGGAGAGAATGAAGAGTAAAGAAAAAAGAACAGAACAGCCAAAAAAATAAAAGCAACAGAAAAGGAAAAAGGAAAGAAAATCTGCAGAGTTAGCAGGCTGGCGCTGGAGAAGTAATCCGAAGACTTGCGCGGAGACGGAGGACTCAAACCTAAGGATGTTAGGAAATAGACGCAAACAGCCAGATGAAAGACCTCCGTTCCAATCGGATGAACAACACCGTCGCACCTAATACCACGACACCTGCGCAAGAAAGGAACAAGGAAAGTTGTATGAGCTGGAAGCTGAGAGGTGCAGAAAGCCCATCGCTCTAGCCCGGAGTGCAGTCTGGTTTCTCTCTTCGTCGCGTCCGCCCACAGCTCTCGCTGCTCGTCTCGGCTTGCAAAAGGAGATTTGCTCGCGAAAATCTCTCCTTTCTTGCGTCGGCCGCGGCAACAAATAAGAAAAAAATACAGTAGAAAATAACGATGAGAAGAGGCGTCGACAAGAGATCGAGATACGAGCTCATCACGTGTGTAATCTGAGCGCACCTTTCAAAGGAGCCGCCTACAGTTTGCACTTTTCTTTCGCGGTCCTGTTCTCACCGATGGGATCACAGCTCAATGGTTCGTCTCCGGCTCACTACTGTGCGGACCTTATCGGATGTTTTGTTTTGTCCCTTGGCACTTTGTGATTAGATTAGACTCGGTTGAATTACAGCTGGCGACAGGTCGCCACGATGTAGTCTACAGACGCACGTATACTCTATCTGCCTATTGTTTTTAAACGGGTTATTCATGTCGCATCGCGAAATCTGTCTCCCGGCCGCGAATGCACGCAAAATTGTCGCGCGACTGGCCTCTCGAGGCACCTTACGTGTATTCGCAGACTTCTTTCACGCTTGGCAAGACACATTTACGTAGCAGGCATTGAGCAACAGAAAGCTTTATCGGAAGTTTATCATGTGACTCTACAATTTTATCAATGATACTTTTAATCTAGTTACAATATTCGAGAAGTCGATGAATTAATTTAGACTAGTTATCTAATTAGGCGGAATTAAAGAAAAAAGTAATTTGAGCATCGCCAAGCGACGGCAAACAACATTACTTTGATTCACTCCAGCTACGTGGCATTCGCATGTTATTAAACTCTGGCTAAAGTTAGCTGGGAGATCCTGTAAACACTTGTGTTTCGAGTCTATGCACTAACACAAGGCTCCGCTGATATTCATTCCAACTCGTTGAATCTGTCGCAACTTTTCGTTTGACGCAGCTTAGTTCTTTTATTTCGTCTGAAGTAGGGGGAATTAAACACACCAGCATGCTTCTAGAAAGAAGGGAGCAGACACTGGGAGGTGACTTTGTAATAACGTAAGTTGCACGCACGTCGCGGTGGTTGCTAGCAGAGGAATTACCAACAACAACAACAACAACAACAACAACAATAATAATAATAATAATAATAATAATAATAATAATAATGAAGAAGAAGAAGAAAAGAGACGGCTATAGCGGCAGGAAATAACTGCTAGTTCGAGGAGATCGAAAAAGACACGCATCTGTAGTTATCCGATACGCAGATATCGCTCTGCGTTCGTCAGTAGAACGTGAAATGCAACAGACAGAACCGACAAGTCTTCTTGTTAGCTTCATTTCGAGTTTGTTATCTTTACTGATAGGTAATCAGATTAAGAATTTTGAAGTTCTCATTTGCTCGCGATTTCGAAACTCGAAGGTGGCTAGAAGTAAACATGGTACTTTCTCGGCTCTAGTAACCTTACCTTAGACAATCAAAAAGGCAGATTTCTCTTAGTAACAAAATTTGGGATTAATTCATCCCGCAATTATGAGCAGGCATGACCAAAGTTATTTTAGAGCGCAGCTCTTTGGCGTCCGTTCCTGGGTTTCGCGTCGTCGTCGGCGTCGTCGTCGGCCTCGTAACCAGCTCCGCCCCCCTTTCATCCCCCCAGCGCTAGCAGCGACCGACTGATACCGCTGGATGCCGCTGACGCCGCTAGAGAGTCAAGATAACGTGACTGCATAGAACACCGTCGCCGCCATGCAGAAAGAGGAGGAAAGGGTCCCCCCTCCCCCTGTTCTTGTGTGGCGGATAGCTGGGGTTGACTCACTATCGCCGTCAGCGGCATCAGTCAGTCGCTGCTATCTCTTCCCTCCTCCCTTTATCGTGTTGTCCGCTTGCTGCGCGCGCTTCTGCCCCCATCGTTTGCCGCTGGGTGTACACGCCGCCCCCCTCCGCTTCCGCGTACTGCTGGTTGCTCTCGACGGCGGCGATGAGCCTCCGCTTCGGCGGCGCGAACTGCAGGGTCTTCTCGGCGGCGGCGATGAGCTTCTGCTTCAGCCTCGCTTACTGCTGGTTGCTCTCGACGGCGGCGATGAGCCTCCGCTTCGGCGGCGCGAACGGCAGGGTCTTCTCGGCGGCGGCGCTTAGCCTCTGCTTCCCCCACGGCTGTGACAACCTCGCGAGGCACTTGTATAGATCTCGTCTTTGAGAATCAAGCATTGGTGTACCAAGTCGAACATATATCAGTCTATTTCTCTGACCACAAAGCTTCCTTCATGACTGTCAAGAACTGTTAGTGGAGTCTTTGTTAAAGGAATACGTGTGAAAAATAAAAAAAAAATTATGTGATAGCGCATACATGTGTTGCTCGATTTCTTTGCCTCAATCTATCCAAAAGGTGAAACAGCTTATTTGCTGCGCTCAAATTTCGCATTAGGAAGTAATGTAATCGTCGGTAATATTTTTACTTCATAATCTATGTTGATATTCGTTATTAAGAAAAGCTCTGCTCAACGTTATGAGCATGTTTTAGACGCTTGGCTTTCAAATAACTACTGCCCGCCTCCCATGCGGACGAACCTTCAGTTTAGGCATGTGGAAAGCAGGAACACTTTGGTTTGGCCTCCACTGAGGTTATTCGGATTACACTTGAGTTCGATTCTGCGAGCTGTGAGCGTACGTTCTTGCTTTAGGCATTCGATTCAGCGCTGTGTTGGTCATCCCACACATCTGAAAGCCTTTCGTTGTGTTTGTTTCCTCTTCAACCGTTTTCCTTGAAATCTCGTTCGCTCTACAGCTGGAGCATTGAAAAGCGCAGTGCAGACCCGCCTGTTTAATTTGCGTGTTCCTCTTCAAAAGTTATGCGAACGAACTGTTTGCTCGTGCCACTAGATTGGCTGTTTCCGCCATAAACAGAAGACCTATCTTAACATGGGAGCCTTACTTTGTTATTGAACTGACGTTTCTATAAGAAGACGAAAATAATTACCGTCTTTTACATTCACGTAGAGACATTTACATTCCGCACGCTATCGCATGCAACCAGGAAGCACGCGACACCGCGGAAGCCCCGGCATCAGCGCAGACGTGTTGCAGACGCCGTCCGTGTCGTCTGCACTTTGTCCGCTTTCTTGCCTCACGTTTACAGCGTTCGACGTGCTTCTCCAACACCCCCAGAGGAGAAACCATATTGCAACTCAAGCAGTAAAATAAGGGAGGCCATCGAGGGGAGGATGGCGTACAGCGCAAGGCAGAGGGAGAGTAATACAAACTGCATTCGACACGTTGAGGGCGCTGGTCTCTCGGGGCGCTGCGAAAGAGGCGAATTACGCCAATCGCACTTGGCACACCGCGCTACAGAGGATTTTGCGTACATGGCACAGCCACCCTAAGCCATTTGGGCTGCTAGAACAGGCAGGTATAAGGAGCAGCTCGCAGCATCCCATCTCCCAAGTGGAGCTCGGCTAGCGGGAGCACAAGTGGGGATTAATCCACAATCCTCCTTCGCCTTTTACTCGGCACTCTTCGAAGAACATTTCCTAGCTGTTGAAGTTGCTCTACTCTTCGCTAACGAAGGCAACATACAGGGCGTTTAATTAGGTTCCTAGAAAATATGACAACGGTACCTTCTTTTCTTTCTCAGCAGCATTGCTCTCACTTCACATGCCTTATTGCCTTTCCTTTTAATATATTTTATCCAGCGTTTGACGCAAGGAATTGTTGTCTGCATAAAGGATTATTTGAGGCGCATTCCCTACGTGGCATTCTCGATGAACCAAATTTCCCCCAAAGGAAAGGCCCTAGTTCTTTGCATGCACTATTGTACAGTCGTTCTCGTTTGTTTTAGATTCTTGATGCCTTTGCTTTCGCTGAACTCTCACGACGAGGCTCAAGGAACACCAGCCAACAGGGCGTCCTGCGAGGCTGTGGCTAGTTCGTGTATGGAACGAGCTCCGCCAGATGCCGCCTGGTTTATAAGACAGGTAGAACCAACCCACGAAGAGTTTCCTAATGATAGCTCTCTTGGCGTCGGCATAACGGATTATCGTCTGTTGTAAACAGCTGTTGGAAGGCATTAAGGAGAGCAGCTGATGCGCCTTACATCCATGCACAAAAGTGTGGAGTGTACGTATTCTTAAACGACTAAGAGAAGGTTGTTCTGACAGCGTCGACCGTTAAAAGGAGTTCTTGCCCATATCTGTCATCTGCTGTCCTCCTTGACTCCGCCTCTATTGTGGCACATGCGCGCATGGCACGTGTAGATAGCAGCGTCTGGCGTTGGCAGTCCAACGACCATTGCGGAATGAAAGCCTGCAGGTCAATTCCAAATGACCTTCACAGGCAGAACATAAGATGTGTAATGCTAAAACTTCGCACGCACTGAGTGTGGCCACACCCGCGCGTTGCAATACACGAGAGGCAACATTTTCAAGAGATGACGTATTTTCAGCAGAAAACTTCGTTTTTATTCGCCCAGTCGCATATATATTAACTCTAGACACTCGCCGATAAAATCCCTGCACGACAGTGATGTTATTAGGCAAGCAACGCATGTGTCGCTGTTTTCTGTTATCGTCTTACTGTCGGGCAGCCCGCAAGAAGCAACCAAAGAAAAAAAACGAGATATCTTTGCTTTATTACATATATAAATCATGCAACGTCTCTACGCAAGGGGGTAAACATCTTTTTTACGGCTCCCAGTTTCATCACTCGTCGTTAGACCTCCAGCCCGTTATAAAGTCAGTAAACTTCTGCTTGCGCAGCAAGGAACACATGCATCCCCGCGATACAGAAGCACACAAACACACAAACCCGGACCGAGCTGTATATACTATTATGCAATACGAAACTGAATTCAATAGTCATTCAATAGCTCACTCGTACAGAGGACGAGAGGACGATGCGTCGGGTTTTTAGGCAACCGACACAGCCGCCCACAAGCCGCAGGCTGCTGTCAAAAAGAAAAGTGTGGGCAGTTTGCACTAGTGGTGCAAGGTTGGGTCACAGCTGAGCTAGTTCCGGCTTTTGCCAAGTATTGCTAGGTTTTGCTATGTTTTGCGAGGCTACACATGGCTCGGGCAGGTTCATACTAAGTGTTGCTAGGCGTTGCTAAGTTTTGCCATGCAAAGCATGGCTTGGTTAGACTCTTACCAAGCGTTGCTACGTTTTGCTAAGTCTTACGAAGGCTCAACTATACTCATACTAAGTGTCGCCAAGATTTTCTAAGCTTCGCCAAGTGTTTGCGAGGTCGTGCGCGGTCAAGCCGGTAAGTCACACAAGCCCCAGCAAGTCGCCCGGATACAAGCCACAGTACGTCCATAACAATTTATTATGCAGAGTGATTCAGTACCAGTCCGCATCATCGTCGATCCGGCCCTCGTCCTCGACGTCCCACCATTGTCGTGGTCGTCGTCGGTGTCGTTGGCGTCGGGGAAGCCCTCGCCAAGCACTTGCAAGGCAGTGCTCTTCTGTTCAAGTTCCGCACCGAGCTCACCGTCGAGAGATTCAGGTCGAAGCAGAGTCGGTCACAGCCGCGGCAGCTGTGCCCAAACTCTATGCTGAGGAATTCGCGCTGGAAGCGGTCGTTCACGCTTCCCATGGATTTTCGGCCTTAACATTGGAAGTTCTCGGTGACGCGCAGGCCCGGAATCGGTTCCCGGCGGCGCCGAGCATTCAGTCGGCAGCGTTCGTTGTCTCTGGCCCGACACTCTGGATCCTGCGCGACGGCGTTTGTCGGCGACGGCCTCGGCGCGATGGGCACAATCGGCTCCCCTTCGTCGATCGTAGTCCCGCTGAGCCGCACGCCGACCTTCCTTGTAGGTCACAGACGTGACAGCTGTGTCCAAACTCTATTCCTAGAAATTTGCGCTGGAATCAGGCGTTAGCACCCCCCCCCGCCCCCCCCCCCCCACCACACACACACCGTATCTCGGCGGGCTTGACGCTGTAAGTTTCTGGTAACGCTCCACGGCAGAACGAAAGCTTAAATAGCTCTGTTGTTCAAAAAGAGGGAGAAAAGAAGCAAAACAGACAGGCAAATGAAAACTTTCCCCGCTGCCGGCCTTGTTGTCTGGTTTTTAATCTGCTTTTCATCAGCTTTTTTTCATTAAATCTTGCCACCTTGTTTCTACAACGCCCTCTCTTTTCTATTGTAGACGTACATATTCTCGCAGGGAGTTCGTGCACCGTGACTGTTCCAACAAGCCTTGTCCACTTGCGCTCCCTCCCCTGCCAGACGCACTATCCTTGCCTACATCCCATCCCCCCGCCTCTTTCATTGCAACATTTATTGCGATGAGCATTCTTTGCCTCCTTCAGGCACTATGAGTCACCCCATCCACCCACCATGTATACTACCTTGTGTATTCGTGTATGTATACTAAACCTAGCACCTGAAAGCGTCAGCTAGCGCCACTTAGAACCATGGGAACAGATGTGGAACGTTGTTTCTGTGGCAGCACTCGCGTGGCACTTGATCTTAGGAGCTCGCAACTAAAAAAATAAACCTTCAAATGCTACTTCAAAGCATCCTTACAGATTAGTTATTTGGGGGAATAATACATTACACAGCAGGTAAACAGCTGCGTATGCTGTAATATTCCAATTTCTTGATTTATATTGCCTCATTTCCCTTGCGTGACAGCGGAATCGCAAGCCCTAAATGTGAAAGAGGACATGACTCAACTCCGTGAAACTGAGAAAATTATTTTCATGCAAATACAGAGCAACGAAGTTTCTCCTGCACTTACAACGCTTGAGTGGAAGTGGCATCCGACCACCACCTACAAACTGTCGCGCTTTGTGTACACGTGGGAGTGGTCGATACGGTGTGACAACCACACAAAAAATAAAATCTGTGAGAAGGCGCACGGGCCGAGCTACGTACGCCACTAATTAATCATGCAACTCGTTAGCCGCCTAACAGCTCGCGTCGTGCGAGTGTAGGCATTTAGGAGCAGGCGAACGTTCGCTGTTAGGCCTACGTGACATTAACCTAAACAAAACAGATCGAAGCTACGAAGCTTACAAAGAGCAGTCCTTCACTTCGCTGGCAAAATTACCATCGCCACAATGTTCTATGCATTCTTCACTTGCCTCTATTTCTAGTGAGGTTTCCACGTAGCATGCGAAAGCTACCGATGTTTAATTAAGCGAAGACCCGAACGCAAGCAGCCCTTTGAGAAGAGTGCTCGCTCGCGTGACAGCCTATTTTGTCGTCACCTCTACGACCGGTTTAATATTTAGGCCGCGTTCTTTCCGTCAAATTTATGTCTCGCTCTTTCTTATACGCGCACTCGTGCGAGGTGTTGGCATAATAAACAATGTTTGTGCCGCGCACTCGCCGTAGTGTTCCTTGATCACGCCACCAGCAATGGACGCTGACGCACCTGTCATCACGTAATTACTCGGCGAATAGCGTCATATTTCTCCAGGCAAAACAAGTAAAGAACAAAGAGAATTAAAACCATCGTACTTGCCACGCGACAATGGAGAGGCGCGAATGTGCCTGCTCTGAATAGCGCTTCTGCTTTGCGGGTTCATATTGCATCAACGGCAAATAAGAGAGAGAAAAAAACACGTTTACTTTTTTAGGATTATCGTTCTCTTATTTCAGCAACATCACAACTTTCGAAGATTCTTCTATGGCTATATTTATCATTGACTTGTTGGTGGCGTAGGGCATATTAGTTAATGTTAGATGGCAGCGCGAGTAACTGGAGAAATTTTAAGCAGTTACATGACACATACAGCTGAAACATTGTCACACGTAATGCAGTATAGTTACTGCATATTATGCATAGAATTACTGTGCGTTCAGCACAAGGCCAAGATAGAACATACAGAAAGAAAGGCGTGTAGATAGCTTGGAATCGCTTCAAGTACTTCAGAGAAAAGGAAACTATCACGTTTCGATAAATAAAAGTATACAAAAACAAACAATCAAAAGGGCGGTGCAAGATGCGCGAGACGCCGATATCTTCAGGCAAGACGTACGGGCTTCTAACAGTGGAGCCGATCAGCTTTCGTTCTTATCTAAAAATGTGATGGTTCAGTTTCACTTAGCGAGGGTGTCAACCGGGTAACCTTCTTTTCTTAGACGAGAAAAGGGTTGGCGAGTACAGAAAGGGTCAAGGATGGGAGGGGGGACGACGACTTGGGAACGAAGCGGGAAGGAACACGACTAGTAAGGCAGTAGATAAAAATACAAAGAAATAGCAATAGATAAAAGAGTAACGTAATCCCGTTGACCGTGTGACAAGGTTGTAATACGACAGTGACGTAAGACGCGAAAACGCGCTACTGAAAGGAAGGCAAGTCAAGCGCGGAGAGTGAGGCGCCAACGGCCGGGGGACTGGAGAAGAGAACAAGGAAGCACCGCAAAATATGCGTTGAGGAAAGGCCGAAGGCGGCAAGAACATCGGCATGAACAGAAGGTGAGCGTGCAGTGACCTATATTATATATAACAAGAACGAAAAAGCAGTACAAAGAATCGAAGATGTAAATTGACATGGAGGTCTCCGGTGACAGCCGGCGCCGCACTGCGTGTCTGTGCGTTATGGCAGAAATAAAAGGAAAGGGAGAGAAGTTCAACCCTTTGACGCAAATAGGCCAGCCGAAGCAAGCTCCATTTGAAAACCAAATCATGCCATTTTCTGAGAGGAAAAGGCTTAACATGTGCCCTCTAACCACCTCTTCCCACCTTTTCCTTCCCACTGTTATTTTTTGCTCCATTTCTTTCACTTGCGTGTTGTTATTATTTTTTTTATCTGTCTACTCATTGTCCTTTCACCACTCCCTCCTTCCTGAGACATGCACACGTCCATGACTTCCCGGAAACTAAAGCGGGACATTTTCAACAAAGAAAATAAAATTGTTAAACACGCGCCACACTGAGACTTTAAAGTTGTTGTGTTGCTTCAAAAGTTAGTACTGGAAGCTGGGAGCTTTCCGTTGCTACTACCTATGTTTAGTTTTTTGCGCATGCGATGGTGGTACCAAAGTGTTTGTTTTTTTGTGACCTCTTGAAGAAAAGCACTTTCTCGATCGCGCCCGTGTTCACCTTTTCCTAAACACCGGGGGCTCTCGACCGCATCTGAACCGGGTCGTTTCTCGTCGCTACAAGAGCAGCGACCGTTCATCGTGATCGCAACTGGAGACCGCAGTGAGTCACTACCGGACACGAGCACGTGCAAAGTGTTCAGACTCCTCTCCACTCCTTTCTATCCCCACGCCCACGTCCAAGTCCTCAAGCTCCATAGTTATCTGAGTTGCCATCTGAATCTTGAACGATCCAAAGACTCAAGCTCGCAGGTTTCGTGTACTTTTCGTACCCCAATATTACCCAATTAACTACGGGGAAATACATCGAAATCCACGACGTGGCAGCAGTGCGAACTCCAAATTTATTTACTTACTTTGTGTTAATTTATTCAATATTTATTTATTGGTATCTCAAATGGACCCCTGAGTTGGGCCTAATGTGAAATTATGATCAAATCAATGCAGAATACTTTCTTGGATTGCAGTCTTCATATAAGCGACGTCGAAGTGGTTCGTGCACAGCTACCTGGAGGAGTTCATTGCAGTCTTGGTTTTTTAAACGAAAAGAGACATGAGCAAAAATAATTGATAATAACGAGAACAAGAGCACCTTTCTCCTTCCTGATATTCCCTAAATGCCAACATTTTTTCACCTAGTCAATGGACATTTATTTTCAAGCGAAAAAAAAATTATGCGCATCGAACGCATACGTTATAATCTGTGTCGAAGGACGCTTTGTTGAAGCAGTTAATTAAAGGCTAAACAAGTAAATACGACGCCTACAATTATTTTTATTTCGATCCAGTGAAACGGTGTAATCTCATGTGATGTTTACGTTTTGTGCATTACATCGTCCAAAAGCTATGCCGAAATGCAAACACTAGATCAGGCATATGCACACTAACCTAACGTTGCGCTTCAGTGCACCTGTAACTGCTCCAGAACTACTGGCGAGGAGCACTGCAAGGCTGTTGCAGTCTCCTGAAGTGCCTACAAGGCCTCCTGCGATATTAAAGCACAAACACTTTACTGCATTCGAAAAGAAAAAAAAAATGCTACCCAAGTTCCTCGTGGGGGTGCGGGGGCGATCCTCAACACTTAAAGACGCTTAGCACGTCATTTGAGCGGTGGGAGGTACAGCTGACCGACGATACCCTGGCGGGACAAGGAGCTCTCGTCCAGCAAGTATACGTCGAGCAGCCATGGCCAGTAGAGTCCTGGAATGAGGACACCGCCCACTCGACCTCAAGAGCAACGGCCTCGATAGTCCAAATAAATGTTTTTTTTCTCTCTCTCTCTCTTTACCGAAGTTCCTGCTCCCCTATACCTGCACCACAAATTTGTCCAGGCCGCCACGTTTACCGTAGTGGCCTGCAAGCAATACCAGCTCACTCGCCTAGATACTGCACGGCGAACCGCTATAAAGACAGTGCAGGGGAATTAATGATACAGCAACTCTACCCGACGCTTTCAGTCCGAAGTATCAAATTTCGACACGCCACTTCGGCGCCAGTCGAGCAACGGGGGACCTGCTGCATGCATAACAATCACGGCGTCGAAACGACTGGTTGTCCAACTCGTGCACTACCACTTCAAAAGATACAAAATGATGACGGAAAAGAATTTCGAAGAGGAAGAGAGGTGTAGCGAAAAAGACGCTGAAGAGTGGGGATGAGCAGGGAGTTGCAGGTTCCCACTTCGAAGGACAACGAAGCACCTACAGTTCTTCTGCATGAAAGAAGAAGAAAGCACCGGAAAAAGAGAGAAAAAGCGCACCTTAACTGATGATCCAACACATGTTCCCGCCTACAGTGCTCAAGCAAAGTCTGTTGCGGGTAGGAGGTCCCTCTTCTTATATTGTTGGGCCGCGCATTTGCTAGTTTTTCTTCTGCTCTATTCTTATTTCTACTCTTTTTTATTTTTCGCTTGTCCACTTGCAAAGATAAAGCACTTGTGGGTGGCTATACGTCTTGGGCTATTCTAAAGTTACAACTTTGCGAGAGATTGCTGAAGTACGGTTTTGTTGGAATTTCAGAATTGGTTGGCTTCTTCTGTCAGCGCAAACAAAGGTCTTGACTGCGAATGCAAAAAAAGGGAAAAAAAGGAAAGAAAAAGAAAATAAAACAGGACGATATGGCACAGCGTAAGACTATTGCATTCTGCGGCCATACTCTTGGCCTGACACCGTTTAAGTGGTTACAGTGCTATTTTACCTGAACAATGGCGGTCACAACAAAAGATAAAATCCTAAAACATACGCTGATATAGAATAAGGTGCTCAAAGCCTTTGTCACAGTTGCGTATAGAAGGAAGGAAGAAAAGAACAGTGAAATAAAGAATACCTATGTTTGCGGCGCTTTTTCTGACCATAATATCAACGGCAGGCGTTCGTGCTTATGCACTCGGGTCCAGTTTCATTGGTATACAGTATCAGCTAACAAATGTTGGGTGTGCAGTCTTGGCCATGCGATGTTTATCTGTTTTCGCTCATTGGTTCACCCCATATTTGTTTCCTATTTCCTTTGCTCTTTCTGTCCCCTTGCTACCTTCCCCACGAGTAGGGTAGAAAACGAGACGCTTTCAATGTAACACTCCTTTCCTTTCTCTCTTTATTTCCTCTCTCTCTTTTTTTCTGTCTCTGAGCACGTTGTACTGCGTACGCATTTTTCTTTTATCTGTCTTTTCTTCTTTTGACAATCGGAAGTCGAACGAAGCTTCGAAACTATCAGTCGTGTATTGGTTGCAAAGACAACAGCCCTCGCAAAGAAAGGAGATATAACGCGCACCGGGAAATTGAGAGAAACGAACCACTGGTTCGGGGGTGCTGTGGCGGCAGCGTTGGGCCCATAACAACACAAAGCCGACAGCGCCCGCGGCCCGATTTTTCTGTGTCGCTAGAACGTGCTCGGAATGAACGTTTTGGTTGGGGGAGGGGGGGGGAGGCTTTACTTCGCGCGTTAAACGGATGATACGTAAATGATGATCATACGTAAGGAGGCTGGGACACGTCGGTCATCAGTCTTAACTTTTCACACCTAAATCTATTTTCTGCTTATTTGTCCTTTCTTATGTTTGTCATGTTGGCGAAGGACGCCAATGTGCCTGTGACCCATTTGTGTGTCTTTCTATGCCCGTACACTCGTATCCACCAGAATTGCTTACTCTCGTCCGTGTGAGGTATGGACGAGATATAGAAGGAGGAAAAGAAAAGAAAGGAAATCGAAACAAATAATTCGCTGCAACAATCCCAGGGGTGTTTCCGTGTGGGAAGTGGAGAGGCAAATGAAAATAAAAGACAGGCGACGTGACAGTGACTCGCATCGCGGTTTGCTGATTTTCATCGCTGCTATTTTGCTTGTTCTTGCAGAAACCTTGGGGAACAAAAGAAAACGATAACGATAATGCAAACGTAAGAACGGCAGTATGCAGAAGTGTATTACTTTCCCGAGTATCGCTCTCGGAGAAGGCAGCCTTTGCGGAGGTTCTATCGCTTAGTCATCTGTGGTTGGCGCGAGGTGGCACGAGGGACCAACGGCAAAGTATTGCACAAAGTGACCCCGCGAGCTAGCAACAACGATGCCTCATGTTCACGGTTGATGTCTCTCGAGGGTGTTTTCACATTCGTCTGATGTAGAACACAGCCCACAGGATCAACGACGCTTTTGCATACTAGTTAGCCAATAAGTGTGCTCCGAATGAAAGGTATATCGCTTAATGTGGTGCGCAGTAAATGCAGTCTATCTGAAAATTATAGACCGCATCGAGTGATGATGACATTTCAAGTAATGTGAAAAACGGGTGGCTTTCTCGCGCCACTTGGACTCGAACCCAATACCGTGAGGCGCGAGGTGGATGGTCAACCAATAGGCCACCATCAAACGGCTGCTCCTGTTTGTTCGGGCATTCTGCGCGCTACTCACGGCGCACTGAGGTTGCCCGGTACAGAATCTAGGGCACACGGACGTACGTATGCACTGTGAGAGCGCAAGGGGAAAAAGATACTGGGAAAACGGCTAATTCTACGGAAACAGCGCCTGCATTTAGACATTGGCTCGTAAGCTAGAGCCGCTCTTAAGAAAAGGCACTCGCCAATCATCATGGCGAACACGTTATTTAGCTAAGACGGCCGCTCGATGAAAATTGTTCTTAAGAACGGAAATAGATATATGCATTTGCTTCATATTCATCTTCAAACACAATTAAATCAAACAGCCCAAGTCTCTTTTTTACCTGCGAAGGGTGTCGCGCGAAAGCTTTCCATTTGAAGAAAACTCAGAGTGCACAAAGAAAAAAATATGTAACGAAACTGGAGCAGGATTATCTTTTTTTTTCTTTTTTTTAGTATGCCAGAACACCACCAATACAAAGGCGAGCCCAATCCACTCGTACGTCGACATCCCGGGAACAGTACTGGAATGCGCTGCTGCTCTCAACGGTGGCTGCATGTGAGAAAGAAGGCAAGCAGACAATGACAGACCGAACATTTCATATCCACTCCCAAAAGTGCCCTACCGCTGTCTTCATCTGAAAGCCAAATCACGCCACTTTCTGACAGGCGGAAAAGTTCAGCGTCCTTATCGCTTGCTGCTGTCGCCTACATTCTCGCTATTCTTGGCGCTTATCTTTCGCAGTTGCTTCGGTATCGGAGAACCCAGAAGAAAAGCCAGTGAAGAAATCGCCACTACTGATACTAAGAGTTTACTCTAGCTGCATTTCCCATCAAGGTGCTGGGGACGGTTCGTGGAACCCACGTTGTTGCTGCTTACGAGTACGCGCGCACGCGCGAACACACACACACGCACACACACACACCTCACTAACTCGCTCTGCTCACTCACGTAACGGCGAGTGCATATCACTCCGTCTTCACACGTGGAAGGTCGCTTCTCCTCCGTAAAGATTCAACTTGCAGCAAAGCTAGCTTTAGGGAGCACTAGCACATTCGAAATTATAAATATAATATATTCAAAAATTATTGGCATCCCAATTCACGGCGCAGACCGTGGGAAGGGAAATAAAGCGATTAATTTTGTTACAGGAATATTCCTTGCGTGACTCTCACAGTACACGTTCACATGCACACAGCGTTGACGCCAACAGATGCGGCGCTTGCAATGAAGCGCTCTTCCATGTGATTCTCGACGGCGAGGAGCCTAAACGTTGATGCAAACTCGCCATCTCGCGCTTACTCGTACGTGTGCTTCTATAACCTTACCGTCTATTCTCATTAATATTATTTTTTATCTTTCGAACGTTCGAAGATATGCTCCCGCAAAATGAAAGCGCGGTAGTTCATAGTAGCTTGGCCGCTGAAAACGCCTCCGCGTGTGCGACCCCATATTCCGTAAGCTGTGCGCGGAGCTGAACACTGTAATTTAAGTAGAACAATAAGCTTCCCTCGTGGTCCGAGAGCTAATCTATGCCTCGAAGCTTGCAACAAACTGCTTTTCAAAGCTGGACGGCGCTTCTCTGTGAAGGCGTTGGACGCCTATCTTCGTAGCAGCTACATTACGACCGACCACAGAAGGCTTCCGGTGCGACATTATAGTCCACCATTTGTTGTACTCCCAGAGAGAAGCGTACAGGAAGTTGTGAACGGCCACGCGTCGGAAACCTGTATGCCGCCACTTCCAAACTGGACATGACCGGTGCGTGTACTATCGGTTCGCTGTAACCGTGTTTCATGTCTAAGCTTTTTTTGTGTTTGTATTTAACTTATGTTTCTATAAATTTTTTTTCTATCAAACCTTCAACTGCCTGTTCAAGTGGTTGACTGTTTCCGGTGGACGCCGCCATGAACAGAAATGAGCTCAATAATAAAGAGAAAATGAGAGGTCCACTCAAACGTAGCTAAGTGCTACAAAGAAAGCCCATACGGGTTCCGCCCCGAAAGGAAAGCTTCACAGTTGAAGAAAAATTCGTCCTGGTCCGGGACGCGAACCCGGGACCACCGCCTTTCCGGACCGGCCGCTCTACCATCTGAGCTAACCAGGCGGCTAGCAGATGGCAGGCGAAGTCGAATTTAAGTACAAAGGAGCCCGTATGGGTTTCCTTTGTAGCACTTAGCTACGTTTGGGTGGATGTCTCATTTTCCCTTTATTAATTCTCTCCACCTTGCGGGTTTCCGCCGAACTATTGTGAAACTCTTGCTTTGATTCTGAGTTGTTGATAAATTCGACTTCGCCTGCCCTCTGCTACCCGCCTGGTTAGCTCACATGGTAGAGTAGCTGTCCCGGAAAGGCGGTGGTCCCGGGTTCGAGTCCCGGACCAGGACGAATTTTTGTTCTGCGAAGCTTTCCTTTCGAGGAACACGTGTGGGTTTCCTTTGTAGCACTTAGCTACGTTTGGGCGGATGCCTAATTTTCCCTTTATTAATTACTTCTCTCCACCCTGCGGCTTTCCGCAGAACTGTTACGTCAGAAATGAGCTCAGTTTTTCCCGGACGCGGAAGAACTTACGTTGCAGACAAATGGGATTGCACCGTGCTATTCTTTCGATATTTTCTATTAAACCACCCTGGCCACAAGTTTACAACAGCATTTCAACACTTACGCAGACGAACACGCTTAGCGTTGGTCCCGAGCTTTACCTCGGGAGATAATATTCAAATATATCTCAATAGAGAAATAGTTCTCTCGGCAACCACATGCACGGATTTTGATGAGGTTCGTAGCATTTAAAAAATATATATATATTCTAGTTACTTTTGAAAGCAGACATCCAATTTATTGCATGAATGTTTGACGAAGGCCTCTTGAAAATTTGAGTAATACGTTTATAGCTCTGGAACTGTGTAATAAAAACGATGTCACAATTCTGCAAGATGCACCTAATAATGGATATAAAGCGGGAAATAACTGAAGTATTCTACACCACTTTCAAATATTTCACCAATTTTCAGTGCACTTTTCTAATACCCTCGTAAACATTGCAACAATTCCACGTAAGCTGTATATTTACACATCGAATTTGTCATCTCGAAGTCCTCGAACAGATACAATTTTTAGAACTACGATATATATTTTAGCAGCAGAGATACAGATTTCTAAATTTTGTTCTTCTCTATTTTTTCCATACTGCAGATTCTCGGCAACGATTGTAAGGAAACAATTTGATGTTAAATACATTTTTTCTTGCTAAGTCTAATAGAAAAGACATTTTCACTCAAAGCGACAAATTCTACTTAAATCGGTGCATCGGTTGTCTCGTAAAAGCATTTTGCCGTATTACCTGCATTTAAATAGGGAAATTAGAGTTGGTGACGAGCTAAAGCTTGCGCTTGATACGAGATGCGAAAGAAAAATGAGCGTCTGCTTCACCGCACGTTTTCAGCCTCACTGGTCACGAGAAAATACAAAGCAGAAAACTTTGCTCATAAACTTTCTGTGACGTAAAGTGAATGCTTGGAAGTTGCCTGTCTGCCTGCTCATAGAAAATTGGTTTCAGGCAGGCAAGTCTGGCGCCCTCCGTTTCCCGTACCTTACGTAAACATGAAGCAACACTTTGCGACGCACCAAAACTTTTCGAAGACCCATTAGTAAAGAAAGGGGAGAGGGGGGGGGGGAGCAGCCAGTTTCTATTTACAGTGGTACAGTACCAGAGAGGTTTCAGTTCTGGAATTCTGAATGGTGTGAACAGTGAGTTCTGGAGAAGCACTCTAACTTATTTTGTAAGTTCATGGGTTAACACTAACAATTTGGCTAGGTTGGGATTTTCCGTATAGATACCGCCATTGTTGAGGTTAACAATAGATCCGAGATTTGTACGCAGTTATATAATGCGAGCTTCTACTAAGGCACATGCATTTTTACATACCGCTTGGTCAGCTTTCATTTAACATTTAACAAAGCATTTAACACTGTTTGGTGGACCTCGCCTCTCGGCGCGTAGCCTCTATTTTATACGTGATCAGTTCCGGGCGTACACTGTGTTTCTCCCTCGGTCTAGCTCAAAAAGAATTAATTAGCTCTATAGTTCGCCGGCCGCATAGTACTGCTTCCCCAACAGCAAAGAACTATAGCACTGTGGCTGAACACTGCCGTAGGGGGCGCTTCTGTCTCCAGGGTCGAACAATGGGCGCCGGCCACTGTTGGTTTCTGTGTATGGGAGGCGCTACGTAGCAGCTGCGGAAAATCTCTTCGAACTTCATTAAAGTCGGCGAATTTCTTTTATCAGTCCCGGTCCTTTCATAAGCAAAGCACGATGTGGCCGGGAGCTCGGCTCTGATGCACGTGACACGTCCATTATATGCAAAACAATGGAGCGGTTTCCGGGGGTGCGCACAGCGGTGTTCGTTTATGAGCAACAGCAGAGCGCTTCGTTTAAGTGCGACTGGTACAGCGACGGGACTTCGCAGAATGAAATATACGGCCCAATGGAAGTGTTATTATTTCTCCTGCTTCCGGAAGCGCAGCTTGGTGTCCCGAAAATGCCGATTTTTGTGAAAACCTTCTTATTTTATTACCGTCACATGAAGGAGATGTTCGTGCTATTGTGGTGCTGGTTCCTTCTAGTCTCGTGAAGAGGAAGTATCGTATATGTTTTACACATATACTCCTATACGTTTCAGTGCCTACCTTACGCAGGGAAATGAGTGCCTAAAAACAAATTCATGCATGTTGCCACGGCTTCCGAATCAGCGAAACCGTGGGAATACAATCATTTAGAAGAAGAGACAGGAAGAGCCAAGTATCACATGCACACGCGCTTCTTCGTCGTGCGCTTCTCCTGCGTTCTTCAACCCTCGCACACACACGCGCGTATTGGCGCATCCGCAGGAAAAACCAGGAATCGTAAAAGAAATAAGAAAAGAGTGTGATGCGTACAGACATACACAGACAAGGCGCCGAATATGGACCAGGTGTGAAATTGTGGCGATGACACTAATGTCATCAGCAGCGAAACATGGCGTTATAATTTCTGGCTCGCTGGGCTGGGCTGGCTGACTTGGTTTGGATAACTAACTAACTAACTAACTAACTAACTTTTTTTTTACGTGCCAAAACCACTTTCTGATTATGAGGCACGCCGTAGTGGAGGACTCCGGAAATTTCGACCACCTGGGGTTCTTTAACGTGCACCTAAATCTAAGTACACGGGTGTTTTCGCATTTCGCCCCCATCGAAATGCGGCCGCCGTGGCCGGGATTCGATCCCGCGACCTCTTGCTCAGCAGCCTAACACCATACCCACTGAGCAACCACGGCGGGTCTAACTAACTAACTAACTAACTAACTAACTAACTAACTAACTAACTAACTAACTAACTAACTAACTAACTAACTAACTAACTAACTAACTAACTAATTTATAACAAACAAAGAAACAAGTCAATCAATTTATTTATGTATAAAAATAGAGGGAGAACTGAAACCGCACGCCCAGAACTATCCCTATTATATACTTATCAGTATGGAGAGACAAGGCCTGCTTGTACGCCTTGGAGCCCGGCAGGACAATGATAAAGACGAAGAGGCAACTAATAAAAATTAAAAAGAGAAGTTGGACAAGAGTCGAATAAAATAGAACGGAGGATAGTTAAGAAACAACGCCTGCGAAAGTGAAAGCACTATTTGAATCGCCCCGCTGGTACGAGTTGTTGTGGTCGCACCGCTGGTGCGATCGGTTGGGAACTCGGCGCTGACGCCCGTGGTTGTACCTGGGTCGCAAGCCCCAAGGGTAGCGTTGGCCTGGCGGCCTGGGGTACAACTGGAAGCATCCGAAGGTCCCGGCAAAGCATGAGTCGACTGGTAACAACAAAACAACTTGTTTATTTTAACATCGCAAAGAGTTGGCGGTCAGGTTGACCGAAGTAGAGAGACGGGAGAGCACTTTACTCAACAGAAGAAATCGGAGCCCTCCTTTTGGCGTCCGGGGGCAGCTGTTTTTATACTCTCGCAGTTGAGGGCAAGAAGGAACCCCTCAATAGACGAGCACGTGAATGTACAATGGGCTAATGGTGACGCACACTGTCGTAGCGCCGCCGGTCGGGCACAACGACTGGGAGGAGAAGGTAACTTCGGCTCTCGTAGCGCCCCTGGTCGGGCACAATGACTGGAAGGAGAGGGTGACCCCCTGCTGTCGCATCGCCGCCGGTCGGGCACAATGGCACATACACTCACACACGCACATGAAGACACGTGGCATCGGAACATGCCTGGAAACGCCTGGAAACGCCTGGAAATGCCTGGAAACGCCTGGCGGGGAGCGTAGCGGCGACGCCGAACGGGCCAAAATGTCTGCCGCTTTGTTGCAATCGCGCCGGCTAAACCGCGCGTCGTAGGCGAAACGTAACAGCACCTTGAGTTTGCGCTAGCACCAATATGTCACTAATATCTTCATCGCGTCTGCACGAATTTGCTTAAGGAACTCGTGCCTTATTCTTACCCTTCCTCGCCCATTCTGGGCCCGATTCCTTTTATTAGGAGTCTAGGCCAGGTCGGCAGAGTGACAGATCCAGCGCGAACGAGCCGTGGAAATTAAGAGTCCCCGGGGAGAGCGCAACCAGCCTAATGAAATCTGGTGACCTGAGAACTCGCCCGTCACACTACACCGTCTCTCTCGTCTTGCGCACATTATTGCCAAAGTTTCGGTCTCGTTTGCCTGCCGCTTGTGCGTCGCGTTTAGTTCAGCGCGTGAAGCGCGCGCTTACGTTAGTTTGTTCTTGTGTATGCGTGTGAGTCCGCTTTAGAGCGTGTGTGTCTCTCTGCGTGTCGGCGTGCGTTCGCCTCTCGTAAAACACCACCAGAGTGCTCCTATAATTACAAGGGCACATGATTTTGTACCTCCCATAGCGTGACGCCTTTCTGAACGTGACTTACGTGCACGATGACTTTATAGCGCCGCTGATAATATCTGCGTCGTGCACCGTCTACTTCTTTGCGCTCTCGATCAGCATTGAAGTTTTTCGCCCTTCGGAGACAGCCAGAAGAGAGGTGATGCTTGTAGCTAAACATAGACAAAGAAAAAGCCGGAAAGAAGATCAAATTATTAGCCAGCTTATTAATCAGCGGCCAAATTCACAAATCTTTCCTTTCGTAAGTGCGTATTTTTGTCAAGTGTCAAGATTGGGTGGAATTTTCGCTTACGAACAATTTTAGCGTAAGTGCCTTTTCTGAATTTGCGCCCAGGATCGGTAAAAGAGCATAAGTCCTCCGTGCGGCGCTCCACCTACGTTATCAACAAGATAGGTCAGTCTTGAGCGCTTGATTGACGATAAGAAGGCGATAGAATGGAGAGACAGGAATGCTTGCAATACAATCGGCCTGTTGTGTGGTTTCCACAGCAGCGAATTAAACTGGGGCCGAACTTACAAAAACCCATACGCACAAATACGTTATTACATACAACTTTTCGTAACAGCAGACCCGAGCCAATCGGGATGTTTGCCCTGTTTATGGCGACGGCGACCCGCCAATGGCATACAGCACCAATGAACGGAAAGCGTTGGGAATTCGGCCTGAATTTTTTCGTTGGTAAATTCTTTTTGACGCTGCTAGGCGGCCTTTTGCTTGCACTATGTCCAAAATGATATAAGGCAGTGTGATTTCATTGTACTACGGGTGCATCCACTCTCACATTAAGAGGAAGCTTTAGCTCGGGCCCAATTCCGACGCGGCCAATTCAAACACATGTAAAACGCAAAAACGTTTTCCTGAGATAAACCCTGCGCCGATTTTAATGCAGTTTGTTGCATTTGACAGAACAAGTTAAATTCTAGTGACTGTTGTAAGCGGAATTTTCATTTATGGCCTGAATTTCGCTAAAAAGATATTGAAAAATTCGAAGGTTTGAAAAAAGTGGAAGCAAGATGTTTACAAATTAATAGCTCTCCGTTAAGAACAGATATCGCGGTTTTATAAATGGCATTCATTCGATAACTGGAAGCGTACAAATTGGATATATCAATTTATATCTTGAGCGAATTTGTTACGTTGTTTACAAGGGTTCTGTAAAGCTGTATTTACATATTAGTAAATTTTCTGAGATTCATTTGTAACATATCAAATGTGTCCGCTTTAGATGTACTATCAGATACAATTCACAAAATTGTGGTATCATCTTTTGTTTCTGAGTTACAGAGTTGTAAACTTGATAGTTTGGTTCTGTCAATCTTTCTTTTTATTTTGGCAATCTGTAAGAAAATATTGACGACCTAAATAAAAAATTGAAAACAAACAGTCACTAGATTTAAAGTTTTCTTTTTAGTGCAACAAACCTCTCCAAATTTGGTGTACTGGTTGCTGAGAAAAACGTATTCTCCTTTTACATGTATTTATACAGGAGCACCCGAGCTAAAGCTTACTCTTAACTGCTGCTTAACTTCTCGAAGTAACACGTACAAGAGTACTCTGACGCCATTATAAGTTATTCAAATTCAGGTCATCAGAATAACAACGTGAAGTCCACATACCACCGACGGTCAAGAACTGTTACAGATGTATGACATTCTTACAGTGACACATCTCGTACAATATACCATAGGCACTTGTTCGAATTGCTAAACAATCAAATGTCACTATCTTTTACCCCTAAATCTTTTCTAGAGAATAGAAACTCAACAAGGCTCGCACTGAGTAATAACCAAACCTTATCAATAGTACGCACCAACTATAGCAAACAAACCGTTCACTTTTCTACTACTTCATTTTGGAATGCTCTATTTTTTATTATCAAACTTCAACAAGTACGCACATTAATCAAGAACTAAAATGTTTTCTATTATTCACCTCGAAATCAAATTATTGCGCTTTTATATTGAAATTTTTTATTTCTTTTTACTATATATGCGATCCATTTAGATATGCGTTTAAATATCTTTATTCATACGAATTGACTTTCGTGTACGTAGGCTCGTGTATGTACTTATTTTATATCATATATTTATATTTGAAGACACCATACAGGCCGCTGGAAACATTGTTCAAGGGAAGAGTACAATAAAAGAAGATAACATACAATAAATAAAACACATGTTAATACATATGCAAGAAATACATGACAAGAAATGCACTAATATAAAATAATATAGTATTACAATATGTACAACGAACTGCTAAGGATAGATTTTTTTCAGTTTTCTTTTTGATTTTTTTTTTGCATTATTTCTCACTATCTCCGCTCATTAAATTTTTATTCTCTCTCCCTTTTTGCATTTAAGCTCACAGTCGCATATACGATGTTTCAGTATTTCTGAATAAGCACCACTTGGTTGTTCTGTTGCTGCTGTTAATACTCATGTTGACGACTTCAACGTTTGCTATGTAAAGGAGGTCCAAATTCAGTGTATGACTCCGGGATCTCCCTCTGTATTTAACAGCCTGTAAGGACTACATGCGATAATATCAGAATCCGGTTCTCATTATGAACATGACGATTTGCTGGCACCAACACTTGTAAACAGCTCTGACCTCAAATTTAGTCGTGAACAGATAGCTTCCAAAACTATGGCGCACATCACGCGTTTCCGGCCCTAAATGTCGGCGCATAAACACACAGAAGCATAGCCTTCGAGATCTGTTTCTGTTACACAGAAGGAGCCATTGCCGGGTCGTGGATTTTGACACAACCTATACGGTATCTGAAAGATGAGAAAAATTCTTTGTACGGATACTTCTGGGTGGTAGCGGCCGGCCTATCGGCTGTAATTGAAATCGGGTAATTAATATCGTCGGCACACGGGTCTAAATATTTCGACGCTGGGAAGCGTCGCAAAAAATAAGCAGTGCTAGTTCTGAGCCGGTTTTCGGAGACGGGATGCGGGAACTCATTAATTCGTCGGTGCATAAAGGGGACGAGAGGGCATTGCGTTGCCAGGTGGCTGGCCTCGTCATTTCAGCAGGCCTGTGCGTCCGTGGTACACGTGTGGGCCTGTATTGAAAGCAGTCCGGGTTGCGGGGCACACGGGTGCTCCTATTAGCGAGAACCTCAAGAAAGCATCGTCAATGAATAGCAGGTATGCGGCGAGTTGGCTGCTGTTTCACTAGCTCAAACACGGCCTGGTAGAACGCGCTGGTAGTTAGGGCCACCTCCTTAATGGGCCTGCGCTGGTGGAGGTCCCCACAGTCCATGGTTTGCCAATGGATGAGGTGGCCACAATGTGCCTTGTGCAATGGCATGTTGTTTTAATTTGCCGTTTCTCGATAAGGACTGAGCCAAGTGATCATGCAGGAGCACAAGTGCCACCAGTTTGTGAGCAAAGGGAAAATCTCACTTACTGTGAAAAATGACGCGAAGATGGGACACAGAGGGCGAGAACTAGGCACAACGAGAAGCCGAAGAACCATCACACAATCTGGGATGAAATGCATATATTGTCCTTTAATTTTCACATATATCGTTAACCACACAGGGGACCCGCCCCGTCGATACAGTGATAAAGTGTCCCGAAAAGAATAAATACGAAAATAAATAAATATTCATGTTCTTGTTTTGATTTCCATTTATTCATACAGAAATGACAATGCCGTTGGTTTTGTGAAACGGTTCGAATGTAACCCACGGTGCGTTTGAAATGCAGTTCAGAGCAGAAGAAAAGGAATCGATTCGCTTCACATGATTCCGAAAAAATGCTACACGTAAGAAGTTTTCACTTTTTGTTTAAGCGCTGAGCTATCAGCGTTGGGCTATCGATCATCGATTAGTACAGAGCCGTGGCTGCTTCCACCCCCATTGGGAGAATGACTGATGGACAACGAACCAGTGTGCGCGGCGGCTTTTGTTCGTTCACCGATATCCACGTGAGTCCGTTCGAATGCTCGCCTTCCGTCCGCCATCTGACATCTGAGTGACGTTGACTCTCATTGAATTTCCCTATGCGCCCGTCGTGGCCTTCGTGGGCCCTACTCTGGAAATCTCACTGCTTTTGAGCTACCTACGTATACTGCAGTTATTTGCCTAGGACTTTGAGGGCGCGCGCTATCTGATCGGATTAAAGGAGAAAATGTGACAAAAGAACAACGTGCCGGAAATTTCCTCTGCTTGCAATAGCATCTTATGTCAGGCTACTGTACTTTTACTGACAGATGAAAGCGAACAATCCTTTGACAAGAGCCACGCGAAAGTTTTACCTACCGTGAACATTCCATTTCCAGTTGGAAGTCAAGGACACAAGTTTCAACACATGTGACAATAAGGGTTTTTGATCATTGTCTTTGTTTTTCTTTTCTCAAGAGGTTCGAACCGCAGCGTTATGCAAAGGCATTGAAGAGAATAAATGAAACCCTGTCCCGAGAGTTCACAACAGCAGGCACTACGGACAGCGACAACTCTGCAGTTCAATTCCTTCACATACCGCACTTGTTCGCGCTCTGAGCAAGATCTGGGGTATCATTCTAGGCAAATGGCAAGGCAGACATCCTCAGTATCCGGTAAACATCATTTTCCTAAAAAAATTGCCAGTTTGGCAAAACACTGAATGCGATAGCAAGGTTTATTGTTGCACTTGAACTTCTTGGACCTAGTTCTAATCATACGCGAGTCCGACTAGCGCTGACGCGGCATCCGCAGTTGCGCCAAAGTATTGGAACCTTTAAAAGCTTTAGCACGCCGTGTAGGGCCTGTAGTGACATCGCACGGGTGCTCCCAGGCTACCTGTAAAGAGCCGCGTCAATAAAATTACGTCACTTTCAGGTTTGAGAACTAATATTGATTCGCATTTTCTGTAACAGTCTGAGAAGATTTCAGATAAAAAAAACATGCGCTCTAAATGTTAAATTTCATTAAGATTGTTCGCGGGCGGCCATTCTCAATATTCTGGGAATAATAAAGCCAGGAACGTAAACCTTGCATAGACAACTTTAGTAGTTTAATAGCGTGGCAACATAACCCGCACATGCGGTTTGAATAAGCATACAGCATACATATATCTACATATATGCACAGGCCCTCGGCGACAGCGTCTTCGACGGCGAAAATTGTCTTGGAATATTCATATATTTGCTATCGCAGTAACCTACTTCCTGGTCTTTATAGAGTCATTCTTAAACGCATACTTGGGATGGTTGTCTACTATGCCCCCAGCAAATACGTGCCTAGCGTGACTTCCTCCTCTAAATGACAGAAAATCACTTCACGACGGCCAGGATTTGCAAACTATGCACCGTAATGACAGAGAGGTTAACAGGCGAGATCGACCCATGCCAGGACATACTAGGGCCACTACGTCTAATGTCAGTGATTCGCAAGCGAGAATTAGGCGGGCTGTGTCTTCTAGTACGTCGTACGTAAAGCGCGCGGGCGACCTTTTCCATTTAATTTCAAGCATGAAATAATAATAGGAAGTAGCGAGTATTCGCCAATGTCTGTAAAGCCCATTCAGTGTCGACCCGTATACACAGCCCATGGACTGACGCTGCCGGTGCATATCGCGTACCATAGGCACATTCAAGCTTCGTTAGAGAAACTGGCCCCAATCAGATGCTTTAGTTTGAGTGTATTTTGCGTGTTGTGGTGTGCTTTGTGTATTTTGTGCATCTGTGACATGCTCTGTGCATGTCAATTAATTTTTGCCATACCAATCTGGAGCAGGCATCCCATCTGGCAAAACCATCCAGGATTCGTTAGAAGCTCTCTGCTCTACTATTCATTCGCTTGAGTATTAATAAAAGCATGATTCAATCGCCATGACGACAGCAGAATCGGCGAAGGCGGCCAGACATTGACAAATGTGACTTGGGATCTACTTTTTCAATAGCTTTTCAACCTCTTTTCAATCTTTTCAATATCTTTTCAATAGCATTTCAATGTTGTCATTTTTTTCAAGAAAGCTGGCAAGCACCGGCGCGAGCCGGTGCCTTCCATTTTTTTTTACGCAATTATAGAGCAGGAGAAATCGTAACTTTTTGTCCGCCGACCAACCGACCGACCGACATAGAAAAAAAAAGAAAGACATCACACTTTCGCCGTAAGGGCGAAGCAATGGTTGCCATAGCAACAGGTTAGAATATTAAACGAAGTGTATAACACTCGTAGCTGTAATGGCAGCATGGAATTGATGTAAACCTAAGCTAAGTAAAAACGAGTTGTTGTGCTAGGGTCCTCTGCTTGCATTATGTCATCGGAAAATTTATTTATGTGTTTTAATTAACGTAGTCAGGTAGAAAAGTGGTTGAGTTAATTAACGCACACGTCTTTCTTAGCAACTTTCTCACCAATTATCTGTAACGGGTATGTTTCAAACCTCTTTTCTGGGCCGATCACGGAGGTAGTGCACAGAAGAGCCAACAAAATAATACATTAAAAAGTGTGTAACAGGATGTAAGTCTGAGAAGAATTAAGATAAAAGGCATACGGTTTCGGTGTTTTTTATTACGTTTGTTTCTGGGCTGTTATTCTCGAAATTATGAGGGATAATTTTGTAAAGAATGTAAGACTGGTATGAGCAACTTTCTTGTTAGTACGGTGTGGCAATAAAACCCTCATATACTTCATGTCATTTACCATGACATGGCATATAGCACACACATACCTAAATATACAGGACGTTTCACGTAACTGAACCAAGGATACTTAAAAAGTGGTTAATCACAGCTGAATGAAACCAACGACATGTGGTTTACCATCATCTGGCGCTCCTTAGAGTATTTTTTTATATTCCGCCTAATTAGTTAACTGGGATCAATTACGCAAATTTTTTAATAAGCCCTTTAGGTCTAAGTGCGTTTCATTGCGTTGTAGAGAGGTTCAGAAACGACCGATCTAATTTTTTATGGCAACGTACTGCATGCTGCGTTATGTTCTTTTTTTTTCGGCGTTGAAACGAAGCCCGCTGAACGTGAAACAAAACCACGTGACTGCGCTCGTGCACTATCGTATTGTAGCGCTCTTAGCGCGTCGGGCCTATCGCTTATCTGGGACGACGGCGCTTAGTTTCCGTGTGCGAGAGCCAAAGATGCTGACTCACTGTGAAGCCGATGTCTACAGCAGCGACCGCTCACTTTCCCGCAGTCCGCGCGCACGGTTCTTTCGCACGTAGCGCTGTTGAGAGTGCTGCAATACGACAGCGCATGAGCGCAGTCACTTGGTTTTACGCCATGTTTCGCAGTCATTCTTTAAACACCGAAAAAAATCGCCACGCAGCATGTACGTTGCCACAAAAAAAAATGGATCGGTCGTTTCTGAACACCCTCTACAACGCAACGAAATGCACTTGGCCCTAGAGTGAATATTAAAAACGTTGCGTAATTCATCTGAGCAAATTACCTTTTTAAGCGGAATATAAATAATACTCTAAAGAGCGCCACATCAAGGCAAACCGTTGGTTTTATTCAGCTGCAGCTCTAACAACACGTTTTATTTAGTCCCTGCTTCAAGTTAAGTGAGACACCCTGTACACGGAATCTCAGGGTGACGCCGACGACAAAAACTCGTTCGACCTTTCCATATAATTTTTATCGCAATAAAACAAAGAAGATTTATTGTGCACGGAATTACCATAAATAAAGCAGAAGAAAGGCGGTTAACCGGGGTACCAAATATTTATTAATCATAGCATAACAAGCCCACAAATAAAGACACCAAGATCAACACAGGGGAAATTACTTGTACTTACTAATTTAATTAAAGAAATGATAAGTTAATGGAAATAAAAGCAGATGGAAAAACCTGCCACTGGCGGGGAACGATCCCGTCTTCGCATTGCGCGCACGATGAATCGGCAAGTTGTTTTCTCAACCTCTTTTTTCCCAATAATTTACCACTTCTAAATTCAATTACTAAGTACAAGCTACTTCCCTTGTGGGCTTCTAATGCTATAAAAAAGAAGGACATAGAGCTTACCGCGTGAACATTGCGTGATTGGAGCCAAGCGATACGACGACGCTACGACATACCAGTTTGTATAACCTACATAGTTTCTGCAACTACCTACGTAGATTATTTTCTAATATCGTTTAAACCTTAACATATTGTAAATAAAGCTTATGTGGCGCAATGAAATTTCACATTTAGCATAAATCTCTTATCTAAATCACGCTTGAAAAAAAGTCGCATTATGCAAAAAGGTAAGGCGTGGTTTTGTGAGGTGAGACGCAGTGAGGTGAGTCGCAGTGTCTCAGTTTCACCCGAAAGGCGAAGGATGGATTGCGATAGCAAATAAGTAGACACCTACGCGAAGTACAGTAGTTTTATCGGCCGTATAAACTTGTAAGCGTTGACTCGTTAACTAAATTAACAAGCATGGTGTCACAAGCGCACAAGCAAACATGAACACATCTCACTCGATGACCATGGAATCTCGCTGTCAAAACGCTGGGATGCCGGAGTAGAACACCTCCCTCCCCTCTCCCCATTGCCTTGCACGCGATGAAAGACGGCGTGATTCTTCCCCTTTTTCCTCCCTTGAGCGCACGAGATCGAGCCGCCATCGTCGGCTCACCCTCGCACGCTTTCATTGGCACCTGCAGCATACGGCGCGCGGTGACGGTGTTATCCCTCCTGGACTTTTCATGGAACATCACAGCGACTACCACGTAAGAAATGCGCCTGGAATGTCCATATAATTGCTATCACAATAAAAGCTGAACATTCATTTCATCTGATCCTTGCCTGTCGACACAGGACAGTTGCGCGTAGCAGCGTCAGCTGCGCATGGCCTACGAGCTAGCAGTAGCTTTCCGCGTAGCGTAGTCCACCGCGGCCGCCACCAGATGCCCCGACGAGCCCTCGTGCTGTGGAGGCACTGAACTTTTGGACGGTACTTTGTCGCCTTGGCTTTCCCCCTGTGTAGCTCCTAGTGCGCTAGATGAGAAGAAAGGAACAAGAAAGCCGCTCACCGGCGCGATATCTACGCCTAACTCCGCTTATACCTGAAGAATTAGAAAACAAACTTTGCTGCGAGCAGGAGATTCCTCAAGGGACGTCCTTGAATAGTTAGGTTATTCTTTTACCCGCTGGAATAGTGTCTCAGGGCCCCTTTAAGGGCAGAATTCTTTGCAGGAAATTGACATCAGATTCTATTTATTTCAGACCATCCGTCCCGCGCTGTGGGCTTTTGGGCAAGAGCGGGCCCCAGGTTTCGTGCGAGCCAACGACTAAGGGAAAATGAATAAAATAAATCAATAGGTAATACTACCTTACTTCTCTCGCAAAATGTATAACATTTTTATGGCCTATTGTAGGAGATTGCTCCATTTCCTTTCGTTACGCTATCTCCGTTGCTTCAACTTTTCAGACATGATATGTAATTTTCATTCGTCAGATAGAAAGCGTTATAGTGACCAGGTCTAGCTGCGTTCTCAATATTCTCACTGCAACTAATATGCGCCATCAAGCACGCAATTTATTTATTAAAAATGAAGCTTCCTTTGCCTTCTTTTCGGGAATTTGGCGCGTCTGCCTGGTTGGCTTCTCGCCGAGCAATGTGGGACAGTCATGGAGAAAGTGAAATAGAAAACTGGACCGATGACGAAGATTATGTAACTACAAGTGGAGCAATCCCAGATACAGTGCAGTCTGCGGTCACCTGGGCTGCGTGGGCTGCGTGGTGGGGCCCCCTACGTCTTGCCAACCTGCCGGGCAAGCACGTAATCGCTATGCTGCAAAACGCGTTCCCGAAGACCAACAGTTCCATAGCATGTTACGTGCTTCAGGAAAACTTCGCTTTACGTACGTAGATTGTGACATCTGCATTGGATCTCCATATTTTCATTTCCGGCTATATTATTCCTCGTGCCCATTATTAAGAAAACGTGAGAAGCTTTTCATGTTCTGTGCGTCAATTGACTCACACTGTGCGAAGATTGCTTTCGCAGTGCAACATTTGCGCTCTCTACCGTACACAAAGCAAAGCACATGAGTATCGTAACACACTCATCGACCCAGTTTGAGGTTCAGGGTATATATGAACTTCATAAACAGGGCGCCGAATTGTCTAGGCTCTTCTTTCGTAGGTTTTCTGTGTTGTTGGCCGGTCGCATTCGCTAATAGTATGTCCAGCGTCAAGATTGGCCGCAAGTTTCTCTTGCGAACAATTCTAGCGTAGGAGCTTTCTGTGAGTGCGAGCCTTGTTTCGTTCGGGAAAAGCACGAGAGGTCGTGTGGCGTACGTGTCTCGCGTCTTTACGCGGTATATCGAACGAGCTTAGTTTTGTCAAATGAACACCGAGCCACAACTCAGTCCAATGAAGAATCGTACAGCTTTACAGAAGTTAAACAGCTGGCGCCAACTAACTGAGAGTAGAGTTCGTAAAGCTAGTCGCTTGAAGGCAAACTTGTGAGGGGTTGAAGCAATGTCTATCGAGCGTTCGCTAATCGCGGCTCCAACTACTCGCAGGACTGCTACGTACAAATAGCTTATTCGAATGTGCGCTACTGGCGGGAGCGCCATTTGCCCTATTATAGGCGATAGTGGTTGGCGAGGACCCGAGAGAAAAGGTAAATCACGATAGACGATGACGCAATGATCACGACTTCCATGAGTCGCAAGACAGTCTCACCGCTTTCCGAATGTGTTTGATTGGCGGAAACCTTGTTTGTGGTGGAGCCGGCGATCGTGATTAAAAAGCGGAAAACGTTTCTATGAATACGGGCCCAGAAGACCGTCTTATGCACGAATAACTTCGCGATTTGCGTCTTTGACAGGAGCCCTATGTGACGGGTCAGTGGCTATCACGATTGGCCTAAACCAGAGGCATGCGCCTAACACAGTCCTTCCTCGTAGGTCACTTCCATTGTTACATAAAACACCGAGGCCGCATTTAACCGTAATTAACCGTAAGAGCGCACATTCCAGCCAATATTGAGGCTGGACATATTAGAGAATGCGGCCAGCCCATGGCAAAGAACACTAACGAGCCAAAAACTGCGTGAGTTCAGCCCCCGAGCTAGCAGGTTCCGGATTGAGCTTCGGCAACGGCGCACGCTTTTTGTGAGACACATTCTAACATACGTATGCAGCGGAAAAAAAACGCGGAATGGAAAAAATTCTGTGCCGGTTGCCTAACGACGGGACAACATAGGGCGAACCTCATTTCGAAGACAGCGGCTCGTCACTGAATGTCGGGGACGCATACGGCCGCGAGGGAGGCCGTGCCAGAGTCTACGGGTTCAATCCGATTGTAGGCTTCGACGACGGCATGCACAATGGAAGGGGGCTACGTTCCCGCGGTTTCACGGATGCTCGTCTTCAACCCACCGCCCATGTCACGTATTCTTCTTTTTCGTTTTACTTTCAGCCTGGTTGCTCAATTGCTCTCCCTAAATCCGCTCAGCGTCCCGTCGCTGACAGGAAGACTTTTGTCTTGTCATGGAACTGGACTTTTAAAGCAGTTTTTCGATCCATTGCCGATGAGTTTCGCCGTTTTCCGCTCAGAGAAAAAGGAAGAGAGAGAAGGAACGAAACTAAGGTAAGTTAACTTGAATATAATACGACGGGAAATTGAACGAGTTTGGCAAAAGTGCATTTTGCACCAGCTTCGAAGAAGTCGAAGAAAGCGGACTGCACACAATGACGCCTTTCTTCGACGCAACTTGTACTTTGTCTGAACAGAGCGATCGGTACACGAGATTGGTATTCGAAGGGGCTCAAATGGAACGCAAAAGTGCTAACTTCATTAGCCAGCCTTCGATTAAACTATGGCCGAAGAAACTGGAGTATCTTGATAGCGCTTTCTATAAAACGTGTTTGGTGACACGTGTTTTTGTTTATGCATCTTGATTTAATTTTTTCGGTTTATACATGTATCGCCTTGTTTTCTAAAAATAAAAGCTAATTGAGAGTTTGCGTTTGATCCGTGGCCTTCCTGGTCGTTGTGTGGTGTCCGTTCTCGCTGTTACAGTATGTAACATCAGTATGTCCACCTTGTCTCCCTACCCATGAGAAGAGGGATGGGAGAGTGAAAGGTTCAACTTCACTAAGAAAGTTTAAAGCTAAGCTGGCACAGTTAGCCCCAAAATATTACAAGTCCACGAGAAATACGAACGTCTGCTTTTTTAGGCATGGCACTTCAACCTTAATGGATCGACGGTCTCAAAACCAACATTTCTACTCCTAAAGGCGAAGCCTAAACATATCTCAAGTACTCCTGCAATGGACGGTGACTGTGGTTGAAACCAATCGTCATGGCCGGGCCACGAAATGCCGCTTTGTTTACCTGCACAAGCTGTCACGTTACTTACGTACATTATTTTCTAATATATTTTTCATCTTATTATTTTACGACGAAAAAAAAATGCTTTTGCGGGGCAATGCATTTGTACACATAGCATAAACCTTTTATCTAGTCGATGTTTAAAAAAATCTATCGCTAATACAAAATAAAATTTTAAAAAAAGGTCGCCGTTTCGCCCGAAAGGCGAAGGATCGATTGCGATAACAAATTACTAGATAGTTATATGAAGTAAGTTTAGTAGTTTCATCGGCCGTATAAACTTCGAAACATTCGCTAACTAACTAAATTAACAGGCATAGTGTCACCGGGGATAGGCAAGCATGAACACATCACACTCGATGACCGCGGACCCTTGTTGTCGAAACACCGCGCTTCTTCACTCTGGCGTGAGAAAGCATGGCAGCAGCCTGCAAAGTGACCTTCGTGCTACCTATCGCTTCAACGCAAACTGTGCGGCGCGATCACAACACGCACCGAGCTATTAGCCGCCTTGCAGATCGCTTTCAAGACAGGGCGCGTGCGACCGCGCGCGGCCGCGTAAAGTACGCAGTTGCTGTCGTAGAACACCAGCCTCCCATCCTTTCGTGCTACCTCCTTGCTATCCTCCTTTACGTGCGCGAGGCTGAGCCGCGATCATCGGTTGCCCTTGCACGCGGTCGCGAAATACGCAGTTATTCACGGCGACGCCGACGGCAACAATGCGGCTGGAGCGTCCAGATAATTGCTATCGCAATAGAAGACGCGAAAGGACAGGAAGGTGTTCCTTCTTCAGCAATCTATGGACTTTTCTGTGACGATGAAGTACGCCACGTCTACTCTATACTGTAGTGTCTCTATCGCAATATCGTGATATATTTTTTGTTCTCACTAAAAAGAAACTCGGAATGTGAAAATTATTCCGGAATCCTCTGGAATATCACATTGCCGCTGTGGTAGCTTTGGCACGTCGAGCCTCATCAGCTAAACCAAGCCAGATAGAAACCGCGATAGCTTGGTGTTGGTAATGTTTTCGAAATGCTTTGTTCTTTCGAGCATGTTTGGGCAGCCGATGTGATCATATCCTGCGCACTGGTTAAATGTTTGATGCCATATAGTTTGACGAAAAGAGTGGATTTTATTTATGAATGGCATATATTTATTCCTGAGTTTGCACGCTGTCACCTGCTGTTCTGCGCCGGGGAAGGTTAACGAAAGAGGGATGGAGGGTGACAAGAAACGTAATGTGGTAAATTTTGGTGGTTAAGGCAGCACCATATTTGAGTCATAGTTTTGTGTGCAGTCATGTGCTTCGCAGAAATTTTATCGTGGGCCGTACCGTTCACACCTTGGACAATGTTGGGAGCAAAAAATTCCGTGGAGACAACACTGCCTTTGGCCTGCCGTACCATAGGGCGGTACTCTGCGCCGTAGCATGAATTGAGGCACAGAATGTTTTCAGTACTGCTTTCGTTCCAAAGAGAGTCGTACAATGGCGTATTACTAATTCCATTGAGAAACGAATAAAACTTTGTGAATGCCAACTGAAGCCCTAGGTGGCTCAAGAACGTCTCAGAAAAAGGGAAACTTGTGAGGTCACCTTTAGCGTCAAGAAATCAACACTATATGCAGAAGATAAATGGAAATTATAAGAGAAGAACAATCATTGCGTGTCATAGTTCTAGAGGCAGAAAATGAGGTTCCCCTGCAGCGTGGTTTGTGGAGAGGGGCATCGGGGACCATTTGGCTTTCTTCATAGGTGCGCAGGCTGCTCGACAAGATGTAAAAAAAGCACCAGTAGAGAAAGAAAAAAACAAAAAGGCGTTTGATAACTTTCCAGGAACGGGCATTCAAACGGACGCAGTGAAGGGTTACGTGAGCACAGAGAAGGACTTTGACCCGGAAAGACGGGTTATGCGCCATTTCTACTTTCACTCGGGTCTAGTGATTCAGCGCAATCTGTCGCGGAACGACGCCGCATATTCTAGCCTGACCGGTTTTATTGCGCGTCGGTGCGCTAGCTATGTCGCCTCTACGATTGTTGCCAGTCCACTGTGACGGTCGGCGCAACGGTGGGGCAACGTGGGTCCTGGCTGGACGTTGTGCGAGAACATCGCAGACAGCATTTTACCACGCAGCTGATAGCATTTACACCGAGTTTGACGCGGTCTCGTAGTCGTAGAGCAAATGAAGGTGTTCTTTGACCTCTCCCTCTCCGACTGTGTGCTTCACATCGAATACGCTTCACATCGTCAATGTGTGTTTGTAATTCGCTAAACTATTAGGGCTAATCTCCTAGCGATCCCTGTAGTCGTCGCTGTCACCATCATCATTATCATCAATAAAGAAAAAAAACGACATGGCCATTAGTATCACATCCTTATATAGAGTGTCCCACATAACTAGAGCCAAGAGTTTAGAAATCAAAAGGCGCGTGGGAGGCGAATTGAATCGAACGCATTCACAATAGCCTCTAGTAACTGAGACAATTTGTTTGTTTTCCCTATAACTCACTAATTAGTTGAGTTTAATTAGCAAACTCTTTTAATTATTGACTGAGGGCCGCAAGTATGATACGCAGATTTGGAGAGCACCTTCACAAACCACCGATCGAGTTGTTTCCTTTATCATACGTCTCACGTATTCCTTTTTCCGGGTTGCAAAGAAAGCCCGCGAAGAATGAAAAAAAGCCACATGACGGAGCGCTTGTGCAGCGGTATCGCGCTGCTCTCAAGCGTGCGTTCGGTGAACAAGGTCGGCTCCCGTCGGATGACGGCGAAAATGCATGCTGCTGGCCGAGCGCTACCGATGAAATAAAGAACGCCCTGCCGCTTGCTCGTCGCCAGTCACGATGTAGATGGAAAAGCGAGCCCGGTGCCGTTATGCGCCAACCCGGCAACAATGCATGCTGAGCGACCGGCGAGCAGTTTCACTGTGCAAGATTAATGAGAGGTACCTGCATGATTTAATTTGCTCGCGGTGACGATATGCCAGTGTTTACAGTGATTTAGATTCCACTTTCACTGTCGACAGCTTAAACTTGCAAATTGCAACACGAATGTCTGTATAACACTCTCTAAACGCGTTTGTGTAGGGAGATGTCGTCGCCTTTGAGGGGTACTTAACGTGTTCTCCGGCTTTTGTAGTATCCAGGTTACTCTTCAGCTATCGTGTGTTGAAGTGCATTTAGAGAGTGGCTCGCCTACAGCTTAAGGAGAGCACCAAGTTTTGCGTAATACTATTATAAAAAAAAACCACGGACTCCTACTTGAGCTAGACGTAATTCATGGTATGCGAGAAAGCGATTCGTTATCAGCATCACTAACAGATATACAGAGTCTCGAATATTATTAACGGGCAATAGGTTCTTCCAACCGCAATTTAAAGAAATTAGGATGGGACTTCCCGCGACAAAATAGCCTAGTTTGCGTTGCAAGTGCACAGCGAGGCTTTGTCGAAGAATATCGACACTTTTAAATAATTTTCTGCTGGTGTTGTGACTAAAACGCGTAGAATGTTCACCAGAATAATTTTCAGCGCGTGGTCTTCATATGACTGTTTCACTTTTAAACATTACGTTTTGTTTTGAACTACACATGAGACATTACTTTTATGTTTTTTTCTGCTTACCGAAGTTAAGCTGTTCAAGTCCTCTTACTAGCTTATACTCCGTTCACTTAACGTTTCTTTATTTTGGAGGTTAATAATGGAAGTGACGCTATTGCTTCTCGGTCTTTTGTCTCATCTTTTCGTGTTCTTGCGTCGCTTGTGACCATTTTTCTTCTTCTACTACCTGTTTTTTTTCCCTGAAACAGATTTCGCGTCATTTAATTTGCTGTTCTACTGAGATGCTAAACGGCGAAAAGAGAAGTTTCAGCGTTGAGTCAGCCCAGTCTTTCCGAGGCTGATTAAGCACGATAACAGACGCACTGACCACAAGGAAGGTATCACAGCTTGTGGCTCTGCTAGTTGGTTCATACTTATTATGGTGTAATGAGACGCCAAATAAAGTGATGATCAGGACAGGAAAGAGTGTGACTCGCAATTTGCAAAAAAACCTAGCAGAGCTGCGACTTTTCTGTTCTGGCATACTATATTTCACGTATCGCCACATTACACCGTCTTCGAAGGTGCTTACACTCTTATTCGATTGATCGGCCGAGACCGCGTGTCCCTTGTGTTTCGACTATTGCTGCTTCATTTGCGATGCAAGGAAACAGCCACTATTGCTGTGTCGAACTTTTAAGTGGCAGGCATGCTTGGGCTCACGAAATCAGTTCCGGCAAGTGCTAAACAATATCATATGAGGGTTAGCCTGTTTGTTCAGTGTTTGACAGATTCTGAAATCGGATCTCGGATGCCGCGACTACCAGTACTGTATCCTAAGCTAACATCAAACACAAATGCCACCAACACTGTGCAGAAACAAGTTGACTAGTATCAATTACTTTTCGCTGTCGGCTCAAGCAGCATACGGCATTGCCCCAAGCCACAGATGGCTTCGCCACTACTTCGGCACGCGAAAACGCGCAAGCTATGACACACGCAGGCGGCATGCGCTAGATATCACTGTTCAACCTTGTCACGGTCAGCGCACCTCTCACGACTCTTTATTTTACTCACATCATCGCTAGGGTGCTATCATTGTGGACTGGCGGCGGTATGCGTGGCGTGTCTTGGTTCTGGTTTCGGGATTCCACGCTCGTTCGAAAGCTGTACTATACAGGAGGTACGCCACGACCAGGCCGCATACAGGGTAAAGGCTGAAGCAAAGTGTTAATAAATGGTGACGCGCTCCGTGTGCAGCTGGGGCGGCAACAAAAGGAGACCCAGTACCACCGAACAACCATTGACGAGTCGACTGCAGCACAGGACGCTTGCTCGGGCAGTTCAGCCTTCTGCTTCTCATGCGGTATCTCTTGCATCCCTTGCTGTGGTGGAGCCGTGTCGCACTTCGAAGTCTGCGCGTGTGTGTGAAAGGCTCTACAGCCTTCTTCCCGCTCCGGCCGCCACGACAATGACACGTCAGCCTCACCTGCAGGCGTGGCGTCGCCGCCTCCCAAGCACTCGCTTCGGTCAGTGACAGAAAGAGGTCAGGCAAAACAGGAAGTAACACGCAATAGAATGCCGTTTCTGGGCGCTTACGTCATCGCTTCCTGGGATTTTTTTAGCTATTTCGAGGGGGCTCATTTACAGTATTTTGAACCCAGAAGCAATACGCTGGCTATGATAGGTGACTTACTGAAGCTCTCTGTATTAATTTTCACCATTCGAGTTCTTGTGGGCGTTAGAAAAATCCAGATAATACGGGCTACTTCACCGTCCACAGAAAGCTCGGTACACGTGCGATTTTGCGTTCTGTGTTTGTCAGAATCAAGGCGCTGAGTCCGAAAATCAAAGCCACTGATCTGTGCTGAACTGCAGAAATAGCCGTGACTGACCAAAGCAATATTCGGCCAACGATCAGTCCTGATATTTGAGTCCTAAAACGATTACGTCTCAGCATCTACGGATCTACTTACAGGGATAGATTTCTCACTCTGCGAGTTGTCACGTGAGAGGTTGACGTGAGGTGGCGCTCATGTCAACGCGGGCCAGGTGACATACTTCGCAATAATATTTTTCTTGACTGGCTTCTGCGCGTGTTCCATAAGTGAGTAGGTAACCCGGTTGAAAACATTCTTTTCAGTTACATTGCGAAGAAGTACACTAAGAATGGGATTGTTCGTGCCACGTGCTCTACCGAAGTAGTATGAAATAGTTACATATACAACTGCTATCCTCACAATTTAACTACTAACCATGTAACGTATATAAGAAAAAAACGGGTCGAATTTTTTTTTTTATTCTGAATCGCAAATTCCGAATGTAATACCGAAGACAGGTGAACAACAGTCCTTCAGTAATAGGGATGCAAATGGCAAAGTGCTGCATATTTCACCACGAATGGATAGCAACGCGGCTAGTTTTGGATTGTAACACAAATGGGGTGATTATCTCGATACTGCGAGTATTTAATAGACCGCACAATACACCTCGACGAACGCACAATGGACGCAAGAGCCACTCCGCACCTTTCCCGTCCACATCGCTCTCTGCCCGGATGATTGATTATGAGAAAAATTGCCTACATGCGCAGTAATATAGAAACCGGAAACAACAGAAAGTCCGTCTCACCAGCGTGTCAAGGAGAGATGAGGAAAGATTTCGCGAGCAAACCGCGATAAATATGGAGTAATCGCCCCGAGAGTATATATCGCATTGTGGTCGTGCCGATAAGGACGCGTCGATTGTGGGCCTGTTTCGCTTCGGTATTGTTTTTTTTTTCTCTCTGTTCTCATATTTGTTGCGTTGCTGTCTTGCATTCATTTCTGCTTTGTTTTACTGCTTTTTTTGTCGTGTTTCTGTCGTTTTTCTTTGATTTCTGTATTTCTTTCTTTTTCTGTTTTGTGGCTTACATCTGCCGATCTGGGTTTGTACGGGCATATACATTTCTCAAGAGTCGTTGGATTCGAAAAGGTAGAGGGCGAGTGAGTTTTTGACGCAGAAGTTGTGCGAAAGGAGCGGGGGGTACGTGAGCGTTTGGAGTTCTGAGGCATGGCGAAGGTACTCAGCGAACTTTACTCTAGCCTGGGCACAGCCTACTCCGCGAAATCTCACCCACAAGCAGCATGGTATGGTCGCCCCTTGATGGGTTCGAATATCTCATGTATTTAATCTTCTTTTTCTTGTTCAAGTTCCTGGCTGTTCGTATGGCATCGACAAGGTCCGTAGTGTCAAGTAATGTCGGTGGGTCTGCAGAGCCCTTGACTTACAGGCGCTTTCGACATAGATGGTTAGGAATGACCACGGCGACAGAGTCTTTCAGGATAAGCTGAGACGGTTTTTAGGTGCTGGTAGATAACTCACAGTAAAGTTTTTTTTTTCACGCGGATTTTAGGTGTTGTCAGCATAGTTTAGCCTTTACCGGTGCTGTAAATATTTTCCTTTTTCTTTTATTTTTTGTGTTCCACCTGAAGATGGGCGATGTCTAAAGCAGCGACTCAGGTTGTGCTATATTTAAAAATCCTATAACGATATAAAGTTCTACAATTTGATAACTGTTTCAATGACAAAGCTAGTGTAATGAACAGCGTTTCACTTGTTTGTCCTGGCACAAACGCATGATGTTATGACGCACTGCCGTTGTGGAACTAGCCAAGAGCGGAAATACGTGTTATTAAAAGAAAATTACCGCCCATGTACTCCGTACAGATGGTAAACAAGCGAAGCTGAAACGTTCGGCCCCGGTGTTAATCGCTGGGTTAATTCTGACCGTTTATTAAACTGTTTCTCAATTATTGGTTACGTCTTTGTGTTTCTTAATGGGGTATGCGCACACGTGTGGATTGGGTTTATCACATTGTTTATTTGAAATGTCACACATTGCGCTTCGCATAATCACCATCATGGAGGGGTGCAGTGAGCGGTTCATTGTGTTAATCCAGCGGGTTCATCAAAGTTTTCTGAATTATGTTACGCATTTGTGTTTTGTAATGCGTTAATGATAGTGTTTATAACTAGGTTATGCACCGTAGTTACCAAGTGATACAGCGGGGCCACACATTTCATTTATTGAAAGACAGGGACACATTTTCGAACCTATTGCGAAGTCGGAGAGAGACTGCTGCGCGCGCGCGCTCTGGTGCAAGAGAGCCACACCTTCGCTATCGCCACACTTTCGCTGCGAGATAATTATGTCATCATGATCTTGCCTTAACCCCGTCCCCCTCCGTGTCCCTTCCCTGCAGTAATAGGTAGATAAATGTATATGTTTTAAAAGCGTTAGCATTTCTATGCCTACCCAAAGAGAAGTTTGTCCGTCCGTCACGTAAGACCAATGCAATGGCTCATACCTCCCTAAACAATGGCTCATACACCTGCAATTCGGTTTCTGTGGTCGGACCACGAGTGTTTTGCCTAGGCATGTGCAGCTCCGCTGTAATACGTGTTTCCTCTAATGGCATATGTTGCTTTATTAACTCGTTTAGCACGGACTGTGGTGCGGGTTTTGCACCGTTTGCATTCAAAGATTATCTTGGAAATCTGGTGGGTACCACTTATTGCAACATTTTGTGAATATAAAGGGATAACTCATGCGGAAAGTTTCCACAGACAAGACAAGACAGACAGACAGACAGACAGACAGACAGACAGACAGACAGACAGACAGACAGACAGACAGACAGACAGACAGACAGACAGACAGACAGACAGACAGACAGACAGACAGACAGACAGACAGACAGACAGACAGACAGACAGACAGACAGACAGACAGACAGACAGACAGACAGACAGACAGACAGACAGACAGACAGACAGACAGACAGACAGACAGACAGACAGACAGACAGACAGACAGACAGACAGACAGACAGACAGACAGACAGACAGACAGACAGACAGACAGACAGACAGACAGACAGACAGACAGACAGACAGACAGACAGACAGACAGACAGACAGACAGACAGACAGACAGACAGACAGACAGACAGACAGACAGACAGACAGACAGACAGACAGACAGACAGACAGACAGACAGACAGACAGACAGAGAGCAAGCAAACAAACAGAGCATTTAGACAATGTTCGGTAAAAAAGATGAAACGAGTAAACTGCACGCGAAAACGAGCGATATTACCGCAACCACCTCGACAACGGTGACCCCTGGCGCGCAGAGGCGACATTGAACAGACACAAGTTAGGATGAGGTAGGGGTGAACAAGGTAGTGCGCTTGAGCTAAGCCATCATTTCAGGGTTCACAGAACAGAGTAGCGAACACGATCCGTTCATTATTGCTGCTTTTCTTATCTGTCGTATAAGTTTATAAACACCGATTGAAAAAAAAAATAAAGGCGTACCCTGGAGCTACTGCTCTGCCGCGTTTCTATCGGCGCTAAATGACGCTTTTGCCGACTGTGAGACTGCTTCTCGATATCGTGACATGGAGGCCCATCTGCTATGGTAAGTCACAGGCGGCTCGTCATGACTATCAGAGGCTCGGATTGAGCTGGCTCGAGAAGGAATGCGCTCTTTTTGCTCGTGTAGTTCGCGCCTTGAAACGCTTGAAACAATGATTCACGTAGAAAAACGCACGAACGTGTGAGAACGCTAAATAAATGCAATGGTGCAAAATATACGAAGGTATAAAGGCACACGTTCATCGTTCTGTGAGCTAGATATCTTGTAATAAAGGAAGGGGCCGGGTTGTTGCTCGGTTGATCAGTTTCGCTTTGCTTTGTAAGATTGGCGGGAATTAGTCACTCTGTAAAAATTGACAGCATCAAGTTCTCACATTTTTGGAATCGTTTGCGAGCTGCTCGGATGGCGCGCTTCAAGTTTTCCATTGGCATCATTGGCATCAAGTCAAAGTTAATTGAAAGTTAATTCAAAGTTAATTATTCCCATTGGCAGATTTACTGATCTAATTACTACACTGATACATTTGGAAATGTATGACTCTGTCGTAAAGGCAATTCAGGGGAAATCATTTCATTATCTCATCTTCCCTATGCTTAAGGAATTTCGATGGCATTTCTTGGAACACCCGTTTATAGGCGGGCCTTTGGGATTAATTGCGCACGAGAAATTTAAGTTGATGTTCGGTAGTTCCGCCGTGGCATCAGTAAACAATCCACGAAAGTGCATTTAGAAAGAAAAGGGCCCCTTATGGCGGCGCAGCGGTGAAAGCGCCGGAGGGAGAAGGGTGGAGGGGCGCACTGGCTTGGGGATGGCGTGGGAATGTGTCGTGGGGTGCGATAACGGCGTCATTTCCGCCTGGCCAGCTACGCGACTTCATGTGGCGTCTAGGGTGGCAAGTGCTTCCGACTCGTGACAGGCTAGAGCGGTGTGGTGTAGTCCCATCTGTCGAGAACGTCTACATCAGGACATACCTGTTCTTTGTGACGATAAAATGCCACGGCAGTAGAGTAAAATGCAGGTGCGTTTAACACTTGTGGTCCGCGATTTAAGTGTTTGCCAGGTAACTTGTACCGAATTTTTGTGCCAAGGAAATAGCAGGCGAGTTCACGTACGGCACACTGATAACGCTGTAACAGGCGGAGCAGAAATCGCAGAGCAAGCAGCCGGCAGCGGACAGACATGGATGGAAACGCGAACCCACCGAGAGAGCGCGGATGCCCAAGCGCCGCGCGACAGACAAGTTCTGTACGGCCCGACCAGAAGAAGGAACCAAGAAGGGAGTGCAATGACCTAGTAACCCGTAATGGTGGTTGGGCAACGTGACAAACGTACCACACACGGCCGCAAAATAGAGACTGGGCTAAGTACCTTCTTTCTAATTTGGGTAAATCATATCCTTGAATATCCTGAATATTTCGCCTTGCATCTTTAAGAATTGAGAGCCACACAGAGTTTCATATGCCATCGTGGGTGTAATCAAGACCTTATATACGTATAGAACAGCTCTTTTGAAGACGGAAAAGAGGACTTAGGCCTGTCTGTGGGGAACTAATGAACAAATAACGACATTTGGAAGATTTTAGGGCTGCACCTGAAATATATATATGTACTCAGTGAAAATTTCAAGGCTACGGGATAAGCTGTCTTCATTCCTGAGATACAATGTCCTGTCATCGGCAAAGGCTGTAACCTTTACAACACCGCTACCAGGCAGTGGGACACCGCATACTGTTAGGGTTGGCGTCTGACACCACGTGGCGACTGGAATTTCATCCGGCCATCTTCGTCGAAATGAGGCGTGACTTCTCCTGCGATGGTTAAACGTCCCGCACCTCGCGCACAAAGAACTTTCTCTTACCAGACCTTTTACCTGGCGTCGTCGAAATGAAGCGTGACTTTCTAATTCTCCATGACTGTTTCGAGTGTGCCTGTCTGCCGGAAGCCCCGCAGTGTACAGCCTCTTGTGTGTGTGTGTGTGTGTGTGTGTGTGTGTGTGTGTGTGTGTGTGTGTGTGTGTGTGTGTGTGTGTGTGTGTGTGTGTGTGTGTGTGTGTGTGTGTGTGTGTGTGTGTGTGTGTGTGTGTGTGTGTGTGTGTGTGTGTGTGTGTGTGTGTGTGTGTGTGTGTGTGTGTGTGTGTGTGTGTGTTCGTGCGAGTTTAGAGAGGCCCTTTCCTCGACTTGGACCTAGAAGAGAACTTCCACGAACCCGCAAAGCGCAGAAGAGGCGGACAGGCGTCTACAATTCCGGGAGGCGGGACGACTTCTTCCTTCAGCAGGCTCGGTATAGCCAGAGGAGGAGGGGCCCTCGTTCTGTGCCTGTCACGTGACATCGACAGAAGCAAGATCCCGCCCACGATTGTAGAGAGCCTATTTAAGGGGCTCCGAAATGTACTTTTAATAACTTCATGCTCTTCTCATTTTCCTTAATCTACCTTTGAATAAATCGTGCAAGTTTCGCACTATAATCGCCTCGCCCTTGCTTGGTCGCCATGGTCTACCGGATGCCTACAGCCCGCCGACAACGCCACGCTACCCACTAAGTAACGTCGGTCGAGCTTCGATAGGCAGGCGCCGCTACTACTCGGCGGCAGTACGATACGCTACCGTGGAGTACGCAACAATACGTAGGGGTCTCTCACTACTGAGCGCAGAAATGGCTCAAGGCTGAGCTCAAAGCGTACTGGGAATAGAGGGCACCCTTCACGAACACCACGAGTAACAGGAATCGGTGCACTTTCACGACCATCAAGAAATAACGTACTTCGAATATTTGAATAGGCGTTCCTAATAAGTTCAACAAAATTGGACGAAAAGCCATGTGAGGTCAGTACATTATATATGAAGCTATGTTCAAGGCGATCGAATGCCTTTTCTTGATCTAGTGAAACTTGGAGACCACGTGCTGACCTGGTCAGCGTGTATGTCATTGTCACGCGTAACGAACGAGAGACTGTGTATCTCTCTGCCAGGCACCGAGCATGCCTGATGGTGTCCTATTATGGAAAGCATCAGGCTTCCCAAGCGTCGAGTGACGACAACTGTGAAGATTTTGTAATCAACATTGAGAAGCGGGATTGGCCTCTGGAAGAACTGATGATGGATGTCGCTTAGTTATCAGCACAGTACGACTGTCACGAAACCCAGCCTGGAATTCAATGTTCTCCAAGCAGCGGGTCATAACAGACACGAAAGTGGTACCAATACACAGTTTTATAATAGCGTTTATCGCCTCACGTATACGTTAAAGGTAAGAGCTTTTGCGGGACGTTACGGTGCGCGTCTTTTCAAGACATTTAGTTTACCGTACGGGAACGCAAACGTAAGGAAAACGTTATAAAACAGGGTGCCGTCCGCTGCCCCGTGCGAAGCGTGTCCAAGCCAAGACAATCCATCAGGGACCATCCTGGTGCTATGTGGACGCGTCTCATTAGGACTACGGGGGCCAGAAAAGCGCTGAACGATCTCAGAAATTGGACGCGATATGTGCTCATAACTAACGTTTAAGGTGAGTTTAGAGAAAGCGAAAGCCATCACGAGAATTCACGCTGAAGCGAGAACCACGGGTGCCGCCATGTTCGACAACGCTTGCTTTTTGCGTCGGTAAAGATTACGAACGTTAAACTCATTCAATAACGTACGTTATCATAGTGCACGTAAACCACACAATCGCAATGACATTAGACAGTTTTAGTACTGTGCACATTGCGTATGCAACGACGTTGCGTACGTAAGATCGCTAGGTTCTGCAAAGTGCGCATGTGTGAAACGCAACACGCACGGTTCGTGATGCGTACGCGGCCGCGTCGTACGCATGCATCCGATTCTTGCGTGCGGACGTGGGGAGCCTTGCGCGGTGCTCTCGCGGTTCTCGTTTGTTCGGGAGAACAAGAGAAAAAGGAGTTCCGCAAAATGGCGACGTCAAGTGCAACCAGTGGAAGGCTGTACTTTTCAATGGCCTACGATTTCGCTTTGCTGAGTGAAGTGAACGCGCAGAAACCATTTCCGGATCCTGCACGGTGGGAATGCATAGCGAAAAATAGGAACTTGGTTTTTGAGAAGGTGTTCAGTGTGCGTTGTTTGCCCGTAAGGCTCGACCTCCTGTTGGCGCAGGTTGTCGCAAATGACCGTGCCAGCCTCAGAAAGCGAGTACTCGGTTTTTATTTTTCTCGATATGATTCGTGTATTCAATCCGTATTAAATGTGGAGTTTCTTAAAGGCCTAAATCAAGTTCGACGGAGCGTGAACGCGCGCACACGTTACATCGCGTTGGAGAGATCAACAGCGTCTATAGTTGGACCGATGGGTCGACGCACTGGCGAATGCGGCCAACGCGCTCCGACGCGCCCGGCGTCTAAAGCCCAGACCACACGTACACTTGCCGACGCGCGCAAGCTCGCGTTCACGCGCCCACGCATGCCAGACGGTGCGGCATGGCTCGTACGCGTCGAAACGCGGCGTGATCTCGGGGAACATCTCCTCTCTATTATCGCGCGCTTGGGTTGCCTCGCGTCGGCGCACCTGGCTACGCAGCTACGGCGCGAAACGTTCAACTCTCAGTGAAGGGGATTTATATCATGCAAGAAAGTGCTTTCCTTTTTGCATTGATCTAACAGCTACAAAAATATAACAATTACGTTTATAGATACTGAAGCATATTGAAATACTGTCGATAACAAAGTACGAAGCGGCGCCTGCCAAGGCGTCTCTGAGTGAGTCCAGTGAGCGCGCGCTGTCGCGCCTGTTTTCGGATGCAAACCGCCATTATTCGCGAGGCGCGGGAGGCGCTAGGCGCGCGGACGCGAACTTGCGCGCGTCCGCAGGCGTACGTGTGATCTCGGCTTAACAACGCTCGCCCGCTTACGTACGTAGGCATTTCTCAGTACTAAAAGCCCTGCGCTTCTACGTTCCGCAAAACGCTTGCGTGCTGCTTACGTATCGTCATGGCGCAGGACTAAACCAGTCTATTCAGAGCATGCGCAGTGATGACAACGCTATTTCTTTTCTAGCGCGTTTAAGTTTGGCTGCAAACACTAAAATAAAGCTGTTTGATATCTTCTCAGAATGTTAGGTACAACTCAATGGGTAACCCGACCGGCCCTGGGACCAAGCCACGGTTCATGGAAGATAATGCTGCCTTCACCTTGTCAGCTGACAGTCATGCACAAAGGCGGTGAGCGACCTCAGATGTAACATGACGTAGCACACTAAGCATTTCTACGTTACCATGATCCATTTGCATAGTCATAGGCGCCATGTTTTCAAAATGTGATACAAAAGTGTTGATCACTTTTGACAGTTTCGCGAAATATATCTTGCCTCTTGAGTTGGACACTTTCATTATTTGTCGCTTGCTTAATAGGTCCTTTGTTATTTCGGAGAGCTTGCCTACTGATTGCCTTGGTGCCTTGCCTCCAACTTCACTTGATGCCCCTAAAGCCAGCGAATAACGGTTTCATTCATTACGTCTATGTCATCTTCGTCTGTCTGTTCTAAGGCTGCATATTAGTTTGCAAGTACTAGCCTGAATGTGTCTGCTTTTATCCTTACTGCCTCTACGTTCGCCTGTTTCTTCTTGACCAATTTTACTCTTTCTCTCTTCAAATTGAGGCTTATCGTAGCCCTCACTAACATATAATCACTGCACTTTACTCTACCAAAAGCGTATACATCCTGCACTATGCTGGTGTCGGCAGAAAGTATGAAATAAATTTAATTTATTGTTTAAGCATTAGGACATATTCAGGTACACTTTCTGTTGCTACGCTTCCTGAAAAAAAAGTGTTCATCATTGGCAGCTTAATCCTTTTTGCGAATTCGGCCAGCATCTCTCCTCAAGTGTTCCTAGCATCGGCACCATAGTTGCCAATTGCTTTTTCACCAGCCTGCTTTCTTCCCCACTTTTGCATTGAAGTCACCCAATGTAAGCTTTGCCGTCGTGTTTCTGGCTCGTAGTAGTGGCACCATGATTCGTGCCCGGACACAAGTGGAGACAAGAAGTCGTCACCCTCATTGTGAAACCGGATCAGATGAGTGAAGGCATCGCCGAACCTCTCCGCCTTCGGGGGTGGTTCAAAATCTTGAGCATTCATTGCGCCCATAAGAGCCGATGACCGAGATGTTCATGAATTATGGTGTGAACCGAAACATGGCTGATGTTCGCACGCTCTGCCATTTCATCGATGCTTATCCTCCGCTCTTGTGTAATCAGCTCATCAACCTTTGCCATTGTGTTGGGGATGATTGCACGGTGGCTTTGGCCTGTCCTGGATCGTATTTGCAACTTTCACTTCCTTCTTTATACTATTTTCTCCAATGCTTCACAGTGGCAAATGAAATACAACGTTCAACGTACACGGCAGCCATACGGCGACTCATTTCTTTTCGGGAAACACCTTCAGCTGTCAAAAACCTTCCGACACCACGCTGTTCAACTTTTGGAGCGTCCATTATGTCACACAACCATGTTCAACGCAGTGCATGACAGCATTAAAGAACATTTATCCTCACACCTGTGTGTCAGTTTTGTAAATGAGACATGGCTCTGTGCTACGCCCGTGCCTTGCAGATATTGAACAGAACCATTACTGCGCGGGATGGGTTGGCTCACTTTCATTTGACTCGCCCTCGTACATCAGCAATGCGAAGCTAGATATAAATGAAATATACAAATGCGATGATACAACTTGATAAAGGGCAAAAAAGTGTCACTGGAACCAAGGTTCACTGCGCGCGTGCATGAAACCTCGCAACAAGGTATTCAAATGTACGTAAAAACCACCAATAAATCTACGTATCTAAGAAAAAGTCACAGTGTATAATGCGTCAAACAATTCAAATAAACATGTCACCCAATCACAGATTCGCAGAACACAGAATCAGGCTCATCGCCTTGAATTTCCATCTCCCGCCTTGCTCCTGTTTCCACCTTTCCCTTGAGTGTTTTTTTTTTAATATGCCTCTTTTTTTCTCTAGTGTCAGCACACCAAGCGATGAGCGCCGATGGGACGCGTTATGAACACACGTATATATTAGACGCACTGCTCGACGCTTCTCTGACAGTGACCTGCGATTACACAGACCTGCCGATTGAAGCGCATTGTTGAACTAAGATGATGTTGCATTTCTGGTGCGCGAAGAACAGGAAACATCTATCGAAATTGGCAGCAACGCGGCCCTGCGGCTCCAGAGTAGGGCTGCACCGCGAACTGCGCCCTCTTCGCAGGGTGACTTGCGTGCGTAACTTGGGGCCCTATAACGTAAAACTATTCTAATAGGTTTCTATTCCAATCTCCTGACGTCAAATTTGCGTAACCACCGACGCAAGCACCGGCCGGTCACCCACAGGGTTGTCTGTACAGACCAATCAAACACTCTCCTCGTCCATAGGAGGTCACTTTTGTTTGCTTGAAAAACGAATAAGATTGCCTACATTGAGTGGCTTGTCGTATCTAATTGGCTGACAAGAGGCGAGGAGAACACTCGAGTGGAGAGGGATCCGCTGGGGCAGAGCCAGTGCACTGAACAATCGATAACCGGAGGAAGAGGGTGGGGCCGGCGTCTGCGATTGGTCGGCTTTCCCTTACTTAGCTTGTTGTGGCTGGTCGAAAATCGCGGTGGCATGCAACGGAAGCTTAAGAATGACGCTAAAACTGACCCTCAGCAAAGAAGAGTTGGCAGAATGAGGTGGTAAACGTGCCGAAAGTGCTCGAAAACGTTACACGGCCACGCAAGAAGTTTCATTATACGCAAATACACCCATGCTCTCCGTCAGGTGCGAGTAGCCAGCGTCTCAGCGATCGGCGGCAGCCATCTTTTATTCCTTTCGGAACGGGGCAGCCTGCGGCTATTCCGAAGAAATTTCAGTTTTGTTCGGCATATTAATGCATCCTTATCGCGTACACGTCACTTTGACGCGGTGAGTTTGTGCGGTTTTGTGACGTCGCGTGGCAGGCAGGTGAAGTGGGTGCAGCCCGAAAACTTTTTACGAATAGCCGAGGGCTAATGGCGAAAAGGGGTCGAATCAGAAATAAGTGTTTTTTTCTTTTTTCTGTCAAATCATGCATAATCAGTGTGTACGCATCATATCAGATGGGGAGCTATCGCGGTTTTAGTGACGTCGCGTGACAGACAGGTGAAGTGGGGGTGGTCGAAAAATGTTTTTGACCAATCGTGGAGGGCTGATAGCAGAATTGGAATAGAAAAGTTTGGGATAGTTTTACGTTATAGCGCCCCTGGTAAATTCGGCGAATAATTTGAGGCCAATCATTGAGGCTTACATGACTGTAACTGTTCAAACATAGAAGTGCTTTTTATTTGTGATTCGCTTCGACTGTCCAAAATAAGGACGTGCCGTAAAGATTGTAATTAAGAATTTATTTATGTGATTAGTTTATTAAGTAATTGTATCGCTTTATCTTTTTATTTCTTTATTTTTATTTTTTATTTGCAAATGATGTCCGTCTGGCCAGATGGTTGATCCCTAGTGACGTGATTCGAGCAACTTTTGCGAGCTTTTTTTTTTCTTTCTTTTAAAGCAGCGTGCGAAGTAAAAAGAAACGTGCTACGGAGACAATGTAGGAACATTATGGCCAATCTTCTCGCGAAGTGATATGTGTGCATGACAGGGGGCTTTGCGAAAAATTTCGTAACACGCGATCGACATCGGGCAATGTTTCAAACGGGCTGGTTGTATGCGGGCAATATTTAGAAGCAAGTCTATAATTACGGACAACACAGGTTCCTACTGAAACGACTTGAAACAGAAAGCTCCGCTGGGTATTGGGTTGCGATTCTGAAAGGGCGCACAAGTCGCGTGGCTTCCTTTTTTTTTTAATTTTTCTTCCTTATAACATTCTGGCAAGTAATTCTTGGATTCTAACATTAAACACGCAAACACCCGCGGATATCGAAACTAGCGGTGGAAGGAGTCGGTAATAGTTTTACTGCTCTAAAAGAGTTCGCTTCATTCCTGTGCATTGCTTAGCGCTTGAAAACAAAAGCGAACAAGGGCGCTTTTAATTGGTAACACAATGAGGATTTCTACATTGTTCCACGCGGCTGTGCTCAGCTCACGTAAGCGTAACTATGATCCAGGATTGCGCTTATGTCGTCGTATAATCTTCTCCAAAGTCTCATAGGCTAACCTTAGCTGCGTGAATGACAAGCCAATTCATAATGACACTTTGCTAGTGCAGATTCTTTTTATTGTTAAATGATAATTCACAGCTTATACTCCAGTTCTTGTTCGCGGCTAGGCGTCGCGTACGCAGAACATCCCCATGCCTCGCGAATGTCGAACAAGCGGTCGCAGCTCGTTGTACTGTAATATGAGAGTTATGTGGCAGCTATTTATGATGCACCCTGTCCTTGGAGGTTGATCAGCACTACGAAGGCACTCAAAGTCTTAATCCGGGGCCTTGGCTTCAACCACTCTCTCTAGCTCCTCGTTGCCGTGTTTGGTTGAGCTTACACTTGGTATTTAGCTTTGTTTTGTACACTTGCACTATAGGTGCATGAGTCACCCCATGCATTTTTTATGAGCTGCAGTAACAAGCTATACGCGTATGGTTATGCAAGCATCTTCTGTACCAAATAAAGAATGCATTTCAATCTGTTCTTTAGATGTGCCCCAAAGTCCCTACGCATGCAACTACAGCCATTCCTTTAACCCACAACCAGTTTCCGTCATCAAGAAAAAGGACAAGAGGTTCCTCACAGTTATTTCGGCTTCACAATTGTTCCACCTTTAGAAGGTTGTTAATTCGGTCAGTTCTTGTTTCAGTTCTCATAGTAATTTATTCTGCGGTTTGTAACTTAATTAGTGAAGCAATTTCGTTGTTGGTGGTGTGTCGAACTATACATCTGAACGTTCACTCTAGTATACAAAACGCGATGTCCTATGTGTTAAGCTTACCCTGCCTGACTGAGCACTTTCAGGAGAGGGGCACACGTAATAAGCTGCTCATTACAGGTGGTCTCTTACACGGCACTGCATGTTTTCTTCAAACTAGTGCTACACAAGTTTTCACTTGCATAATTCATTCAGGGATAACAATTTTTTCCCAAGAATAGAAATGGCCCGGAATCCGAGTGTATAATCGGATTCATTGTCGCGGTGACACTCGCGTGTTTTTCCACGCCTACGAGTTCGGATCAAAAATAGGTGAAGCTAGAAAGCTATCGTGACATTCAGATGTCTGTAAATACCAGGAGTCTTGAAGCAGGCAAAACGTATTACTTGTGCGCTGAATACTCTATGTTACCTGGAGGCGGTCTGTAAGTGAAGCTCGTGAATTATAAGCAACGCGAACTAGCTATTCCCTAGCAGTGAGTGATGTCAACCTGGTACCAAGTTTCGGATGGGTAACTGAAATATTAAGTCCCATCACTTCGCTACCTATTAACTTTAAATAATAATTGAAATATCGTAATCGAGGCCTTGCAAAATAATAACTGAGACCTCGTGGTTAGCTCGCATGGTAGAACTACCAACCTTGAAAGGCGTTTGTCCCGGGTTCCATACCCGGATCAGGATGAATTTCTGTTTAACTGGGAAGCTTTCTTTCTGGTTAATTCATAATGCTTTTCTTGGTGCTGCGGTAGAGTGTGGGATAATATTCCTTTTCAGCACGCTTCCTCAATCTTGCGAATTCCCTCGGAAGTAATTTGCCCGACCTGTTTGTGAATGCTGCTGCTAGTGGTCCGAAAGCTCATTGCATACATGACAGCTCTCAGAAGGGTTTCCGTCTCAATGAATGGTCCAAAACGAAGACCTTACGAGATGAAAGTAAACAACATATATCTATACATATATATTATTCCGTCGTCGCCAGAGCAGCTTGACCTCTCTCATGTACCCGAGCTGCTACCATCCACGTGCTTCATGTCCTGAGGTGCGACGAGAGAGCCTTTCTTTGTGAGAATGATGCCCGAGGCTGCAGACAGGATGGGCTTATCTATGACGTAGTTGCCCAGACTGCGAAGCAGGGACGCCTGTAAGAGAAAGTTGTTTGTATGAGCCGCAACTCAACTAAACTTCAGCGCATTTAAACGAATCTAATCAGCTGTCTTCGCCAATCATTATCGGTGTTTCTACCGGACGTTCTTTACTGCAGGCGCTACTATAGCTAATTGTCGCTGCTTCCGACAACTTCATTGCAACTCTCCGAGCATGAGCACATAGCCAACTACACTGTCTCCAGGTCACGCGCAGTAGACACATTTTAACCTCTTCTCGAGAGGTGCATACTTTCTGAGCACGAGTAGCGTAACACGTGCTAAGCACGGTGAAGGGTGCGCACAGGTCATGCGGTGAAGTTTGACATACACGGCTGCTGTAGTGCGTGCACGTACCGGGTCGAAGCGATGGGTCTTGGGTTCAGCGTACACCGTGTTGGGCGTAGTCGATCGAAACGTGGGCTGCACGCGCGTGTCGTCCCACACGCAGCGAGCGAGCGCGTACTGTCGAAGGCAGGTTATGAGCTGCAATTATTAAGTGATTAGTGTAATCAACACCTTGTGAAGATTGATTTTAACAGTAGCCAAGTAGCATTATCGCGCTCGTCTGCTCCAAATCAGAAGTACAGCTTTCACCGTATTGGATGGTGACAGCTGTAAGCCGTTGGCCGGCCGTTTTCACTTAATGATGTGTTTAACATAATCACTGGCTCGCATCTGCTTTTGCTCACAGCTTTAATGTAAGAGCTTATTTGTGAACATGGGGCTTGTTTCGTTCACCGCGCATTTGACGTTTGACACACGAGCGGAAGTATGAGGTCGTAAAAAGCACTCAAAAATGGCCATTTTCGATACCGAAACTGAAAAAAACGCCGCCAATAATTATTGTCTGCCGGAAGTGACGTAAGACACCGAACGCGCGGCTCTTCCGCATGAGCTCCAAGATAAGGCGGCTGCCCCGACTCCTGGGTCAGGTTGATGCCGCGCCGTAGACCAATTCATGGTGACAGCTTCTTATTGCGAATTTGCTTTGTCGGTAATTATTCATTTGCAGGTTAGGCTTCGGTTCTTGTTCGTGGCTTGCCGGTGCATACGAAGAGCGCGCCCATATGTCACGTGCTCCTCCCGTCACCCACGACCGCACTGGAACCGCAGCACTGGCAGAACGCCGAAGACGCGCTGCGAGGCGCCAAACCTTATGCTGCATAAAAACTGTGAAAATACCAGCTCTTTAGCTTTGCCAAGATTGTTTCAGTAGCGTACACAACATTTATACAATATTTATCCAAAGTTAAGTTTCTTTGCAGTCAGCCATATTGGCGATTTTCTCCGCTATACTAAGGGGCCTTTTAGTCTGTTTAGCGACATTTCCTCTTTGATGACAATACCTTTTTTGGTGCATTAGCTTTCTTTTGCGATGTCACGCACTTCCGAGGGCTATCCATCCATCCATCCATCCAGCCATCCACTCGGCAGTGCCACTAGATGGCGCAGCGCGTCCGGAAGGTAGCGCGACAGAGGTCCGGTTGCCGAAGGACGCGGCATGCATTACGAATGCCAGGCGCAGGCTTCTTCGCAGAGGCGCTAGATGGTGCCCAGCGTATTTAGGGAAGCAACCAAGACGACTCTCGCTGCAGTACACACTTCATACACAACTCGTTTCGACGGCGCCCATATGTTTGTGTCGCTATATTGATTCAGGGCTAACGTCTTACCGTACACACTCATCGTGAGGCGGGTTATGCCACAATTTTTTGTGGTCTTGATTTTCATGAACGCACGCTTACTACCACTTCTTACCTGCGCCACTGCCGAGATGGCCGGGAGGCCCCCGCTGCCGCCGAAAGCGCCCAGCAGCACAGAAGGTGTGCCGGACATGGTGATTATGGTGGGTACCATAGACGTCATGGGTCGCTTGCCGGGGCCCAACTGGTTCGCTGGTGATGGGTCCAGGTCGAACTGCTTTCCAGACTTGGCGAAGGCGTCCATGTAATTATTGAGGAGCAGTCCGGAGGTAGTCTGGAAGCCGCTCCCGAACCTGCGTTACACAGAAAGCCCAGTCGTGACAACAATAAAAAGTGCTTCCATCGCTTTCAGATTCACCTGCGGTAAATTAAATACCCGTAGTGTTTTAGTCATTCACGCAGCAATCAAAACATATAATAAAGTTCGACATGCAAAGAGCATTATGATATTATGAAGGAATATTATGATAGTACGATATATCAAGTTATTATTGTGATACTTTAAGTGTTTTTAAGTGTGAAGTGCAAATACATAATATGAAGTGTGATGTGATTATCAGTTCACCATATGCATTCTAAGTAACTGTTTGAATGTATAGAGCACGCAAGTATACGACTTGCTTTGGATGTAAATATGTGGTACCTAGCGCAGTCAGATTCAGATGCTAGTGCGAAACGGAGATCTTATAGTACGCATGAACTTTAGCTTACTATTAGTGTTCAAGCTGCTTCTTTGAGCACATATAGGCGTAAGACAATATATTTGGAAAAGAAAAGCGTTATATTTGCAGCCGTTATGGATATCCCATAATTCTGGCGTCTCTGCTTGGTGCTCTGTTAAGGGCCGCGTAACGTTTAAGGTGCTTTCGCTAATTTTCGAGTTGAACGAAATATGAAGGAAGTTATATACCACAAGCGCTGACACTGGCACTTGAATATGCTTATGCGTCCTGCATTTCGTGTTTTGCGACGTCATCTACTATACCAATGCTTCAATTATGTTCAGAGTCGCGTGAAGTATGGTTAAAGAGCAATCCACCAATTCAGTTCTACCTGCAATTCTCTTACAGTTATATGTTATATGTTAGTGCGATCAGTTGGGGGCAGTGGAAAATCTTCGCATCATAAGCCCACCCAAACCGACTACGCAAAACATAGTTTTGGTTCCGATTCCACTGCTCCGGTTCTATCGACGAGACGTTCATATGAGGGATCGCCAGTCTGTGCGCAGGCGCGAGCAAGAACGGGCGCAAGAGAGAAAATCTGGGGGCTTTTGCTTCTTAAATATATGAATGACCCTGTCTAGGTACTACGGAGGGGGTTTCTTAGCGCGTGTTGTAGCCGTTTGTCCCTACGTGGAGTGCGGTCGGATTTGTATGCGCTCGGATGCTGGCTGCGGGCGCGGTAAGGTAGGCGAAGCAGCCGGATCGTAGCTTTCTCGCGCCTTACGGCGATGTGCCTTGCAAATAACATCACAGATGCTTCTGTGGGAGCAGTAGCGACCGTAGTAGAGCAACGTCCGCACATATTGAAAATCTGGAAGGCAGAGTGCCTTAGCAACCGCGGTTGAACGCAAGTGGCTGAAAGCCCGCCGGTGACGATGACTGACCCAGCACGAGCGCCGCAGGCGCGAGAAAGTCTGTACGATGTGCCTTCAGACGGAAAGTTCTGACTGGTCTTGCGGAAATCGCGGGGCGCGCTAGTGCTGGACTTAGCGTCACAAGATGGCAGCTGGACGTAATTATAGTTATCCAATCGTGTTTTTTTATTAATTGTAACAACGTGTCAACATATCGCATTATTGGCGGCGCCTCCAGGACACCAAAGCGGCAACAGTGACACCAAAGCTAGAACCCGGACTGGTCCGGGGGTTGCCGCTCGCAGAGGCCGGCGCGTGCCAAGGATGTAAAAGATCGGCGGCCCGCTACCGCAGACAGCCAATTTTTTATGCCAACACCCCCTGGCACGCTTCGGCCTCCGCGGCCTCAACCCACGGGCCGCCCTGCTTCCAGCTTCGATCACCCCGCTACCCCTTGGGTGCCCTGAAATCCTGCACCGCCTGCTTTACTACAACCTCAGGTGATCTCCTGAGGCCTCCGTTTGCCGGTTACATGTGTCCACCTGGAGCAATGCTTGTAAAATATCCGATCTATCGTCGCAACGAAAAAAGCGTCCCGCTACTTATACAACACCAGTCAGAACCTTGCCTTTAAGACACAGCGATCACGAAATGGGGCGCCTGTGCCCGCTGGCTCACGGCGCGGGCAGCCAGCGCCGCACTCCGCAATGCCGGCATGTAGAGCGGCCAAACGCATACAACACGCGCTCAGAAACCTCTGTAGTGCCTAGGCAGAGTCATATCAAGGAGGAAAAGCCCCCAGACTGTCTCTCTCGCGCCTGCGCACAAACGACTGGCGATACCTCAAATGAATGTCTACTGTCCTATCGTAACAGAAACTGCCAGATCAGAAAACAACAGGAACACGGTTCGCAGCGGTCTCATTGTCTCTGAAAATTCTGTTTCGCTCGAATATGTACTGGGATTTGGCAGGGTTGCATTAATGAGTCGCTGTTTTTATTGTTCATTTCATTGGTCAGCAAGCAGACAACTGCCGCCATCTGTACTCAAATAACGAGGAGTAGCTTAGGCTTAGCCAAAGCCTACGATATTGCTCGCACCGGCAGGTTTTTGCTCCGGCCTTCCTGTTCTCGCGAAGAGGGCGCGCCAGGGGTGGGCGTGGCCTGCTCCTTCTCCGCACCGCGTCTCTCTCAGCCGAGGGCTTTTAATGCATCGGGGAGGCTTTCGGGCGCTCCGTTATTGTTTGTTGTTGCGTCTTGCATTAAGCGAGAAAAAACTCTTTTTTTTTTTTTGTCCATCTGTGTGATTCCTCATTGATTTGCAAATGACGCCTGACGGTCTACGAGGGGCAAAGTGCATACTGGGGCGTCAACTCAAATGCGTTAATTTATTTCCGCGCACATACTCCCACTACATTCATGTTGGCATGTATAAATGCAACAAGTCTTATCTGCAACAGTTCGTAATGTGACGAAAACGGGCTATACATCACAAATTGGGGGTACATATGCACACTTGTCATTTTCTGAGCCGGTTCAGAGGTTTGAATGAGTCGGCTGCTGGTGTGGGCGCTTGCCTTCGTTTATGCATTTCGCCACCGTGATTAGCAGTGAAGCTAGAGGCAAGCAGTGGCGTAGCTAGGTCGTCTGGCACCCGGGGCCCATAGGTCTTTTGTCACCCCCCCCCCCCCGGGTGTAGCCGGCGGAAAGAGGGGTGTCTTAAGACGTATATGACAACCCCCCCCCCAACAGGCCCCTTGCACCCGGGGCCCACGGCCCCCCGGCCCCTCCTCTTGCTACGCTACTGGAGGCAAGCGTGACAGGACCACACGAACATGGCGCAATCACTCGTGTTCTTAGATTTAAATGTTCGGTAGAGAATCTCCGGTAGTTAAAATTAATCTGGGGCACCGCACTACAGCGCGCCTCACAATTATGTGCTCTTTTCGGCGCGTACGTCCCAGAGTTAGTTTACTTATTTTTCGTTTTTGTCATGTATTTCATTACTTATTCGCCTGTTAAATTGGCCAGTCCAGATGGAAATATTCAAGGTGATTTGCCCCTAAAGTGTGCAAACGCACAACGAATGCTTCAGCTAAGCCTAAAAAAGCGTGTGCTTCTTTTTCGGTTTGAAGTATATTCTTTGGTCCTGCGGCGTGAGTTTAAGTGCCACCACCTCCTGCGCGCTGCAGTCACAAGCCTCGATGAAGGAAGAAATTGTGCACGAAGTGTTACATCATAACATATGCAATATTTACGTCTTCATTAGTGTATCTAGTGGCCACGCAACCAGGCATTGCCATAATTAAAAACAGTAATGATTTAAATGTTCATTACATTGAATACAAGAAGACTAGTCGCTTTACATCATGTTTGCTTAATACATTTTTTATTTTTAAGCATCTTTAATTACGATTGCCTTGCGTGGCTGTCAGTAAGAAACTGAGAAAAAGGGGAACCCAGTTGCACCAGCGTAAAATTAGCGTTATTCCGCAAGGTAAAAAATAACGGAAGCATTACGTAACAAAAGTGTTATTCGCACAATACAAATACTGCCACGTGAAACTAAATACAGGAAGGAGGTACCCACGGTGACATACTATTGGTAGTAAATATTGCACAACATAACTGCATTACAATGTAGGCGCAGATACGCTAAAATTACCATATCAATTGGGCAGCCATTGCAATACAAAGTGAGAAAAAAAACTAGGAAGACAACAATCAAACTCTGCCATCTACAAATAGCTGCCAGTTCAGACAATCAATGGTTGGTGTCAACCCACACATGATTTGTCTGGAAAAATAGGAAAAATATATTAAACATGACAAAAGTACACACAATATAGATACGACACTATCAATGGCTACGGATATAGAAATATACAGGAAAAAAATAGAGTACAAAAAAAAAGAAACTAAGCGCCTGAGACGGCAAAATGGTCATGACAGAGCACGAGGTTGAGCTTTTCGGTTCGCTCTCTTGAAGGAGAGTCCACGGAGGCCGACCCATACCCAAAATCCCACCTGCAGTAGTAGTCTGCGTCAATTCACCTTGCGCCGCCGTCCGCAGCAGTTGGTGGCGCGGCAAGCACTGTCGTTTGTACTGGGCGGATCGAGTTTTACATCATTGATAATGACACCGGGCTACGTGGAGATGAGCAAGTGGCACGAGGCTTACGCGTACTTAGACGCACCTCCCAGAGAAATTCTTGCGTAATTTTTTTTTCTTTCTTTCGCGCAATGTGTTCGTGCTTGAACGGCTATAAATGTGCGATGCTCACACTCAGCTGCACGAGAAGCACGTTCAGTCATTTCAAACAGAGCCGGCGACCCCTTCAGCGACCTCGCACATCGATACGCAAATTAGTTTCGTGTTCTCTATTGACTGCGAAGCGAGAAGTTAATTAAATGCATGTACGAGGCTGCTCACGCCGTGTAACATGTAATGCACTGGCCCAATACTTGGTTATGTTGCCGAGTGTGTCCGTCGTAAGGGTGAAGTAAATGCTGCTCGTTGTCGCTTCGTGTCGGAGTCTTACGTGAACACGCTGGAGTTTGAGCTTTCTCTGTGACTGCGTGCCGCGTGCGCAACGTAAAAAAAAAATAACTCACAGCGATCGTGGTTAGCTAAATGTGCACGGCGATCAAGATCACAAAACAAGGTAGAAATTAAGCACAATTAGTGCGCTGTGGTACAGCGCGGCAGACATACGATACTCGCCTTAAAAAATAAATCAAAACTAAGTATTGCATCAAAGTGGGAGTACAGCGTACTAGATGGCATCTAGTATTTTTCATACGGTGCCTCAAGTCCTTCATAAAAGTACATAATTAAGCAGCTTTCGCAGGGCAAAGCTTGGCCAGCGGCACGACATGCACTGTAACTTAAGTGAAGCAGACAACGCCGCCGCTCCGCTGAAGCCGACGGTGCCGCACGGGGCTCTCTCTACACTCTAAGAAAGGTTTACACCCTTTGGGGTGTACATCTGCCACGCAACAATAATCGTCATCTGCGTTGCTCGCGCTTCCTTTTTTGAAAACGCCGCGCCCGCTGCTTTCCTTTCGGCAAAGCTATGTCGTGCTGATAAGGCGCATGCCGTTCGTTACTGAAAAGTAACGGGCTCGCAGCGTTAAAGAAACGAAATGCGGACAAGACAGATGACGTTTATCGTTGTGTAGCAAGATACGACCGAAAGGGTGTAAACTTTTCTTAGAGTGTAAATTACCTCCACGGTATATTTCTGCCATTCGAAATGCGATCGTATTCAAGCAGGTACACTAATCGACCTTGAGACACAAGGCGGCTACAGAGTGTTCGGAACCAGCCATGGCAGGAGTCTGACAACCACAAACGCGCTGTGGCCCACTGCCACCCGTGCTTTTCCGCTGTCCTATCGTCATTATCATTATCATCATCATCATAACAAAATCTTGGCAGCAGCCTACAGGCGCTGAAAGTTCTGATATGTACCAAAACGACAAAGCGTGTGCAAAAAGAAGAAGTCTATCAGAACGGACAAAATATTTGTCAAATAAAAAGGTCGTTAATGATACGTATACGTGAAATGCTGAAGCTGCTTTTCCTTCATGTCCGCAAAGGAGTCGCGAGCAGATGCTCTCCTTTCTTTTTCCCATGCAGTTGACGTCGTAATAGCCGTACACAGACTCACATTCCGTTCAGTCCGGACGTGACAGACACAGCGTCGCCAGTGGGAGCCACAATTGTCAGATGCGCGCCGCCAAAGTCCTCCTCCGGGGCGTGCTTGATGCCGTAATCTCTCGCCGAACTCAGGGGCTTGTTGCGGTAATGTTCACGAGCGAATTTCATTGCTTCTGTCCCCATGACGATCTGCCTCTGTAATGCAGAGACGAATGAAGCGTCCTTTGCACTAGTTGGTAGGTAGGTGGTTTATTTGAGCGGAAAACTATATTTAGTAATATCGCAGAAACATAAGCTAGTGATCTTAGAGCCTTTTCTATAGCGTGCGTACGTGTGCGCATGTGTGTGCGTGCGTACGTGTGCGCATGTGTGCGCGTGTGTGCGCGTGCGTACGTGTGCGCGTGTGTGTGCGTGCGTACGTGTGTGCGTGTGTGTGCGTGTGTGTGCGTGTGTGTGTGTGTGTGTGTCTGTGTGTGTGTGTGTGTGTGTGTGCGTGCGTGTGTGTGTGTGTGTGTGTGTGTGTGTGCGTGTGCGTGCGTGCGTGCGTGTGTGTGTGTGTGCGCGCGTTCGTGTGTGTGTGTGTGTGTGTGTGTGTGTGTGTGTGTGTGTGTGTGTGTGTGTGTGTGTCTGTGTGTGTGTGTGTGCGTGCGTGCGTGTGTGTGTGTGTGTGTGTGTGTGTGTGTGTGTGTGCGCGCGCGTTCGTGTGTGTGTGCGTGTGTGTGTGTGTGCGCGCGTTCGTGTGTGTGTGTGTGTGTGTGTGTGTGTGTGTGTGTGTGTGTGTGTGTGTGTGTGTGTGTGTGTGTGTGTGTGTGTGTGTGTGTGTGTGTGTGTGTGTGTGTGTGTGTGTGTGTGTGTGTGTGTGTGTGTGTGTGTGTGTGTGTGTGTGTGTGTGTGTGTGTGTGTGTGTGTGTGTGTGTGTGTGTGTGTGTGTGTGTGTGTGTGTGTGTGTGTGCAAAAGCGTTCGAAATATACTCACCTCTTTGACTTCTTTTGTGTCGCCAAGCTCCGGCCTCCTAGCCAAGGCAAATTTCATGAGCTCCACGAATCTTTGTGGAAAAAAATGGAAAGTGAGGGACAATGCCTCAATCCAGAAACCTCTCCAGCACAAAACAAAACGGAACCAAATACACGCGATTCGTCTTTTAAGGAGCCCATTTATTTATACTCAAATGCTACATTCACTTCATGTATAACCTAAATTCACGTTTCAATGAAGGTGACCTTAACGACATTGTCGAACCATAACTTACGTAGTTTGGCGAGGAGTGGCGTTCATTATTTTCCTTTTGCAGCGTTATTCCACGTATCATAAAGGTTGTTACAGAAAACCATTTGCTCAGTGGCTATGGTGTTTGCCTACTGAGCACGAGTTCGCGGGATCGAATCCCGGCCACGGCGGCCGCATTTCGATGGGGGCGGAATGCGAAAACACCCGTGTACTTAGATTTAGGCGCACGTTAAAGAACCCCAGGTGGTCGAAATTTCCGGAGTCCTCCACTACGGCGTGCCTCATAATCAGAAAGTGGTTTTGGCAAGTAAAACCCCATAATTACGTACAGAAAACCAGGGCACGCACGACAAAAACATTACGCATTTCAGTAGCGACCTCATCGTCTAATAGAATTCCTTACCGCACATCTCGCGATTCCTGAATAGCGGAAGGCGGCCGAGGCATCCGGATACAGAGTAGCATATATTGGGAGTTGTTCGAGCAGATTGTTATCTCTGTTATCGCCGTGCCGTGTACAACGCCTCTTGGGTCCAGTCAAGCTGCTTATGACAGCGTTTAGCCCAGGAGGACGTTTCTAGAGTGTACCAGAAGAATTAATAAAGTTGAAGTTGCAGTTGAAGTTGACTATCCGTTCCCAACCTGTACGACGGAATACACTCGCGTTCTAGGTTTCCCACAAGCCTGTCCTGAGCTCTTCGGGAGGAAACTACGTTGATTTTTCAGTCTATTTCGTAGCACAGTCTGGAGATGTATAGCTCCATATACGCGCCAGTTAGTGTAAGTGCACTAACTTTTGAAATGGGAATTGATCTCTGCACTCACCCGCCCTAATTTAGTCATTGTACCGCGTGTCTTATAATAAAGTCGGCTACTGCGACTTGACGCACGCTACTTCTAATACCTCATCTGGTTTAATATCCTTAAGCTATCCACAGGTCTTCTGGTAGACGGACAAGGCTGAGAATGTTGGCAGCACATCTTTGTCTTTCCCTAAACCGCCGAAAGCGGCCGCTTCCGCCGAGTATCGAATCCCCAACCTCGTGCTCGACAGCCACAACTCCATAGCCACTCTGCTTCCAGGACAGGAAATACAACGAAGTGACTGTCTTGTGGCGGTTGGGTGGCAACGAGCCACCTCGTTGAATGCGGGAGCTGGTCTGGCCATTGCCAATGGCATGTCGGCAACGGCTGAGGTGCATCTAATATGGCAGCAGCTCGGTCATGCGCCGAGCGCGTTTTCTTCGCTATCAAGGCGAACATGGCCGTCGTTGTCACCACTGCTGCGGTGGCGCTGCAGTCTATAAGCTCAATTATTACAGCGAAGCTGTTTACCACCACCCCCAAAGGCACAATCGTCTCCGCGGAGAGAAAAGTGCGAGCAAAAATTATCATCAGCAATTGAAACACCCCCCCCCCCCTAAGCAAGCAAAAAATGTATCATAGAGAACAACATGTCGAAAACTGTTATCATCAATGGCTCATACCTTCGGAAACAATGGCTCATACCCCCGTAAACAAGCAAAAAATGCAATGGCTCATAGCCCCGTGTATCACGGTATAAAACAATGTATGTCACAGTAATCAGTATATCACAGTGATACGAAGAATGTTTGCCAAAGTTTACCGTTTGTCTCGTCGCGATACTGTATACGTGTTGGTCCCCCCACAGCTTCGCTGTCCAACAACTTTCACAGGGTCCATGGAATGGTTCCTGATTTTTTTATATTGTTAATACGATAAAGTACATCGCGTACAATAAACGTGCCTGATGTAACGCTGCCCACTTACTGGTTTATCCATTGAGAAGACATGGCGGGAATCAAGTCGTCGCTCCTAACAGGGTCAAGGGACACGTCGCTGCGGCAGAATGCAAAATGTCCGAAGAGTAAGCACGCGCGCGCATAATGAACTTCCACTTGCAAACAAGTAGAACCAATCTAAATGTGTAACTAGATGTTTATGCATACATCACAAGCACATGGCGGGGCGCACACGTACGCACCACAGCCTTCCGCACCGACTTGTTCTGCTCCACGAATTGATTGGCTGCCAATTCGTGGAGAGGCAAATATGTAGTCAGGCGTGGACCCGTTATATTTCTTGGTGCAAGCTCGATATGTTCCTTGCAAACAAGATAAAAAGTCAACTAATGCATTCCGGCGGCTCCTACGATGCCCCAGTGTCTTTTACTCAATTATGTATGAATTTTTCATCGAAGTCGGATAAATGGATGGATGCTATGAGCGTCCCCTTTGGAACAGGGTGGTGGGTTGCGCCACCAAACCAATAATCGAATAGTTATGCGCCCCTGGTGGCGTTAAAGAAAACCCTAGACATGATGATTGTGAAGAAATTGCGGTCACTGACCAAGTCAAGGTGAAAATAGCACAGAGACATTTCGAGGCATGATGATGCTATTGGCAATTTGTCACCGGAGTTAGGGATAGTCAAAACTATTGTTGGAGAAGTCGACTCGTGTCATCATGGTAATCGCCCACGTGCTAATGCTCCACGATCATGAATGAAGACTGGGTAGCAATGCGTAAGTTTAAATTGAACAAGTATTATTTGAAGTCTTTATTTTCACCCATATAGACGAAAGCATTGAAAGATCAGTATTATATTAAGAAAACATTTTGGCGATCAATATTGAAGAAGTGAAGATAAATGTTCCCGTTCTTCAGTTTCGCCCCAATAACCAAATCCTTGGAAATGCAGCGTGACCACGTGGGCTAGAATGATGCTTTCTCGTATTTGTGCCATTTTGACAAACGAAATGTTGATGGAACTGACAATATTTGTAACGTCACAAAAAAGCTGGCATGGGATCTTCAGCGCAGTGGCACCATTAGTATGTGTTTCTTGCCTTCCCGTTTTCAAGCTTGCCTAACGTCCTTTCACATTAGGATGTGGTCGCCTTGGTATTCCGGGAACGTAATTTACTAATCGAAGTTAACTTTTAAGCCCACTTAACGTCCCTTTTCACGCGCACCACATGCGTGTTCTCTGACAGGAGCTGCTGCGATATATTTCCAGGGAAAGCACGCTCAAGAGGCCACACTGTAATTTAGCTCGAGGCCTTCAATCTAAACACATGCATGGGAACGGAGAAAGCGTTTTCCTTGGCAATCACAGGAGTAAATTTGATGAGGATTGTTGCAGTTAGAAGAAATAATTATTATCTAGTGCCAGTTGCAACAAAATATTCATTTGGGGAATCAACTTTTAATAAATCCTACTGAAGTTTGCAAAATTGCGAACTATCAAGTTTATCATTCTGTAACTCTGCAATGAAAAATGATGTCGCGATATTGTAAACTGCAGCTCTGCATCTAACGGCACGTCTCAAGCAGACAGAATGTATATCGTTACGTTCCAGAAGTGACATATAAAGATGTATTTACAATATTTACAAGAGAGACAACGATGCATAAACAAAATGGCTGTCGAGACCGATTCCACATCTACACGTCCAATCGTAGTCTTCTGACTGACGCCACTGTTTGTTGCGCCGTAACATAACCCCGCCTGTAAAGACGCCGTCTCGGCGCCAACTGTAAGGGAGGTGAACTCGCGTCCATGTAAGGCTTCAGCCAGGACACATGCACAACGTCCGTGGGGCCACCCGAGTCCAGCGGAGCGATGTCCTAGTTGACATCTGACGCAATATCGTGTAAGGACCCGTGTAGCGCGGCAGTTGCCTTCAGACAAGCCGACGCGGCGACATTACGGCCATAGGAGGACAACGGATCCAGGAAGAAATTGAACGTCTCAATGTCGGCTGTCGAGCCGGAACTTGTTCGTGGCCTGATACTCAGTGAGCCGGGAGCCGGCAATCCGGCGCGCCGTGCGAGGCCAGGCGAAGACGTCTTGAACGTATTCAGTGGGAGTATTTGTCGAGGAAGGAAGCAGCATGTCAAAGGGCAAAGAAGGGTGGCGGCCGAACAGAAAGTAAAAGGGCGAAAAGCCAGCGGTCTCGTAGTAGGACGAATTGCAGGCGAAAGTCGCGAAGGGTAGCGTGCTGTGCCACTCACTGTGGTCGTCGGAAATGTACATAGACAACATTTTCGTCAACGTGCGATTGAGCCGCTCCATCAATCCGTTTCTTTGCGGGTGGTAGGCGGTGGAAAGCTTGCGTTTGGCAGAACAGGAGCGAAGTAGGTCTTCAACGACTCGGGACGAGAAGGTGCGGCGGCGATCAGCAAGAACCTGCCGGGGTACGCCCTGATAGAGGATAACGTCATGCAAAAGGAAATACTGCCACCTGAGTTGCACAGCTTTTGCGCAAAGCTCGCGCGATGACGTACCGGGTCGCGTAATCAGTCATGACAACGACCTCCTCATTGCCAGATTTCGACGTCGGAAAAGGGCCCAGAAGACAGAGACCGATGCGAAATAATTCTTCGCCTGGCACATCGACGGGGTGAAGGCGTCCTGCGGGAAGCACAGCAGGCTTTTTGCGGCGGTGACAGAGTGCACAGGCTGCAACGTAGTGTTGCACAAATCGGTACAGGCCTGGCCACTAAGAGCGGCGCCGTACGCGGTCGTAAGTACGCGAAACGCCGAGGTGGCCTGCAGTAGGGGCGCCATGCCACTGCTCAAGAACTGATGTCCAGAGATGGCGTCGTACAACGAGCAAAAATTCTAGTCCTTCAGGGCGTATAAGTTGCGACAGAGAACGCCGTCGCGAAGCACAAACATAAACAGTGTGGGCTCCGAATGTCTAGAATTGAGGCGATCGACGAGAACACGTAAGCAGTGATCACGCCGTTGTCTAGTGCGGATATCGTGCAGATCAGAAATGGCCAGGACGCAAGAGTCGGTGTCCTGCGCATCGTACTCAGGAGAGTCAACAAGATGACGGGAATGGCAGTCGCCGTCCTTGTGCAAACGGCCTGACTTGTATAAAGCAGAAAGGAATATTCTTGGAGCCGTAACGTCCATCTACGCAATCGTCCAGTGGGGTCGTTAAGTGAGAAGAGCCAGCACAAGACGTGGTGATTAGTAACCGCAGAAAATGTGCGGGCATACAAGTAGGGATGGAATTTGGCAACTGTCCAAACTAACGCCAGGCACCCCTGTTTGGTAATTGAAGAATTCCTCGGGTGTCATGAGGCGGCTGGCGTATGCAATCACGCGCATTGCGTTACGCTGCCATTGAAGAAGTACAGCCCCAATTTCATGGCCGCTGGCATCCGTGTGAAGTTCAGCGGCGGCAGATCGACTACAATGAGCCAGCATTTGGGGGTGCCGTGAGCAAGTGCAAGAAGGGGGTGAATGCTTTGGTTTGAGTAAGGCCCCATGTGAAAGTAAAGTCCTTTTTAAGTTAGTCTGTGAGTGGACAAGCGGTTTCGGCGAAATTCTTGATAAAACGACGGAAATACAAGCATAGCCCAACAAAGCTTCTTACGACTGCGGCGGAACACGGAACAGGAAAGTTCTGGACAGTGCGAATCTTTCCAGGGTCGGGTTGAACGCCAGCGGCACTGACGAGATGGCCAAGAATGGTAATTTGACGGCATCCAAGGGGTCATTTGGATGAGTTAAATTGCAAGCCGGCACGTCGGAAAAGAGCAAGAATAGCATAGCTGTTAGACGCGTTAGATGACTGGTGAAAGTTGGTAAAAAGACAATGACATCGTCTAGATAACACAGACATGTCGACCTTTTATAGACACGAGTAAAGAGTCCATCATTCTTTCTATGGTAGCCGGGGCAATACAAAGGCCGAACAGCATAACGTTGAATTGGTAGAGGCCGTCAGGTGTTACGAAAGTAGTTTTCTCACGGTTAATGTCATCCACCGAAATTTACCAGTAGCCCAATCGGAGGTCTATCGATGAAACGACCTTGGCTCCGTGCAAGCAGACGCAGGTTTCATAAATACGCGGCAAGGATCAGACATCCTTGCGGGCGATATTATTGAGGTGTCTCTATTCCACACAAGAACGTCAAGTGCCATTCTTGACAAGAACAACAGGGGTCGCCCACAGACTTCAAGATGGCTCGATAACGCCTTTAGTAAACATCTTATCGACTTCTCGTTGTATCACTTGTCGTTAGCATGTAAAACGCGGTACAGCCAGCGCCGTATCGGATTGGCGTCTCCGGTATAAATACGATGGGTGACCACTCACATCTGGACTAAACGGCGGCCGTTCAGGTCAAAAATGTCGCGGTAAGTTTCCGAAAGACGCCAGAGGCCAGCAGCTTGTGCCTGGAGGAGATCAGGTGCAGTCACCCTGTTAAGTTCGTCTGTGAGAGTCAGTGAATCGGAGGTTCCTGTAAATGGCGACGAAAGTTCGGCGTCAAGAGCCAATATCTCGCAATCGTTGACAGGCGAGGTGTAGCCTAAAGACATGCTATTGGAAGAATTTCAGTCCGGTAGTTAAAATTAAGTAGCGGGAGCGAAGTCTGATTGCCTGTAACAGTGAGTACGGTATGGAAAACGACCAGCACTATGTTAGCGGTGGGACATAGTATATAGACGCCGTGAGGAACAGATAGGAACGACTGTAGGGTGACCTAAGTAGTGGCTTGAGGCAAAAGGCGGATTTCTTCTGGAGGCATAACCGTGGTTGTGTGACTGGACGGCAATAGCAGCCGTGGGGCAGTTCAAACTGAATGACATTATATGGACAGTCAAAGCAGGCTCAATGGGACGATGAAAAATCTAAGCCAAGTATAACGTCGTAAGGGCATTGTTCCGAAACGTTAAATAAAACAGTCGTTAGGCGTCCCGCGATGCCAATGCGAGCAGTGCACATACTAAGCATGGTGGGCGTTCCTCCGTCGGCGATGCGAAGGGTGCGTGATGCAGCGGGTGTGACAACTTTGTTCAGGCGTCGGCACAATTTGGCACTCGTCACGGACACCTGTGCGGCAGTGTCATTGAGGGCTGGGACATTGACGCACTCGACTAAAACGTCCATCAAATCCTGCTTGGTCGGCAAAGTGATCAAAGGTTGTTGCTATTGAGTCGTCAATGCAGCGTCACCTCCGGGAGCTGCATCGCTCTGTTTTCCAGAGCCGGGCGTCGGGGCTGCATCGGGGATGGGGGGCGACGAGCTTGCGGCGATAGGTGCAATGGTCGACGAGCTAGTGGCGAGCGTAGCTGGTGGCGTCGAAATGACGACAAGGGACTGTTCCAAGGAGCACGAGCGTCATTGTATGGTTGTTGCTGTGCCAATGGAGGCTGGTAACGACGCTCGCTCTGTTCGGGGTGCTAATATTGGTGAATGTCGGTCACAGAAGAGAGGAGACAGTACGGTTGTTACAATGGCGAGAAACTTGACCAATACGCCGGCAGGCAAGAAAGATACGCCGATCATCTGCAGTTTGCCACTAAATGGAATTTCGGTAGCGTGCAGGATACCGCGGACGAGTCGATGGACCCGGAGTATGAGACAGTTGTGAAGCGGCAACAGCGCATACAGAATGAACTCGAAGATTGGCGAGTTCTTCGTGGAATATTGCCTGCACAAATGGGGCTGTAGGTAAGATGCTCGGTTCACTGGGATGGGAAAAAAGGGCTGCAGAAGCCATGTGTTCAAGTTCTTGCCGCACTATCCATGTCAGTTCATCTGATGATGATGGTCGCTGCACTCCTAGCCTGTCGTCACAATAGGATGTCGCACCTGTGTTCGGCAGACGTGCGAACGGTATTACAATGCGGTGGTTTTTGGCCTGCTCAAAGCGTTGACACTCTTTTATTATGTCCTGTAATGTTTCGCAATTTTTCACATAAGCAGGTTGAAAGCTTCATCAGCAATCCCCTCCAGCACATTCCCAACCTTGTTTCAAAAAAAATGGCTGTGGCTTAGCTAGGGTTAAGCCCAGGATGCGAAGCATACTAGCCTTTATTTTAGTTGTTGAACCACTGTTTAGCCTGGTGAACTGCTGTTGCTTGGCTATATTTGGTTCGGCTAGACGAAGAAACAACTCATGCGTTACTCTGCTTCGCCTTCAAGAGTGGAACGCGAGAGCGTTCCCGTCGACCCGCCAAGGGGTGTAAGACAACGGGCTATGGCGCAGCGACTACGCGCCCCGCATTGGACGCGGTGAGCGTCGAGCAACGCAGCGTTCGGCGCGGCAACGAAATGTGCGCCTGAGCAAGCGACGCACGCCTGAGCCTTAGAAACAGCTAGTTTCTAAGGCAACACCGCATTCACTTGAGGCGCTTTTGTACCGCTTTGAAGCATCGTACTCGTGGCTCATCATTCTTCTTCCGGCTACCGTTCGGTGCGGACGCGGAATCATGTGCTCCAGCGGAGCGGCGATAGCGGCCTCTGCAAGCCGCGGAAACAGGATTGAAGACAATGACGGTCAGGACTACGAGATCATTTTGCCTACATTGCCCACCGGACGTGTTGTGGTTAATACTGTTTTTTTGCACGGCGACGTACGAGTTAGGCCCTACAGGGTTGAGGACTTCCGCGACGCCCTAGCCAACGCTGGTGCGCTTCCCGACGTGGTGGCGTTGGGGGCGTACCAAATCAACCATGTTTGGGCGGTGACTCTCAACAGCACCGAAGCAACTAAGAAGCTGGCCGCTCTCAAGGAACTGGAAGTAAAAGGACGCCGCTGCATTATCTTCGATCCAGATAACCAGCAGGTGAAACTACGGCTGCACTGGATGTTGCACGGCGTGGCGGACGACGACATTCGGACGGCTCTCGCTGCTTACGGCAGCGTATCCGAAGTGACCCGGGAGCGATGGCGTGTCTCAGGCGTCAAGGAGAAAGGGTCCACAACGAGGACCGTGCTCCTGAAGCTGAAACCCGGTTTGAAGGTCGATGACCTACCTCACCAGCTACGCGTTGCAGGAGAGTTGGCCCTTGTGGTGGCGCCTGGGCGGCCTATGCAATGCCTACGCTGCCGTGGTACGGGCCACGTTCGACGTGAATGCAAGGTGCCACGGTGCTCAAAATGCAGACGCTATGGCCACGTCGACAGCGATTGCGTCCGCACATATGCGGTGGCTACGGAGCCGGCATCGCAAGACAAGTCGACGGAGCTGCTGATGGACGTCGACGAGGCGGAGGAGGCAGCGAAAGGAGCCGAGGAAGTGGGCAAGCCAGTAGGAATGACCGACCCGTCGGGGCTTGCCAGTGGTGACACAAGCACGTCAAGCAACGGAGAGACGCACCCCGATGAGAAGGAATTGCCTGCCGGCGGTGACACAACCAAGTCAAGCAACGGAGAGACGCACTCCGAGGAAAAGAAATTGCCTGCGTCTCGGGCGAAGGCGTCGGAGAATGGGAAGAGCGTTCCGGCACCCAAAGTCGTCGAACCAGCGAACAGCTCGCCGAACGCGGACACGAGCGGCGGCCGCGCAGTCAGCGTCTCCGCGCCAGCCAAGCGCCCTTATGGCCACACCGGCAACGATGGGGATAAGGTGGCAGCCACCAGCGTCGAGGAGCCGCCTGCGAAAACAACTCAAGCCAGGCGGGCCAGTCTTCGGCAGCGACCTAACGTTTCGTCTGAGAGGCGAACCGGCGATACAGCACCTACGCTGCAAGGTTTGGAGCCTGCACAGGGTGGCTCCGGCATCAACGATGGCGTCTAGCCACGCGCTAGACGCGGAGGGTAAGCACCATGCTCTCGGCCTTTTCACTTCCTTGCGAAAATGGCTCCTGCATCTCCGTTGAAGGTAGCTACACTTAATGTCAGGGGCTTGGCAGGAATGAAAAAGCAAAGTCAGGTGTATCGGCTTTTAACGGAGCACGACATTGATATATTAACCGTGCAGGAAACAAAAGTTGACGGTGAGGAAGAGACCGGGAGCATGGTGCGACGTTTCACGTCTAGATTCTATGCTATTGTAAGCCATGCCATCGGCACATCTGCTGGTTGTGTCCTTTTTATCAAGAAGTTGCCGGCTCTGGTCGTGCATGCTGATTTCTCGTGCTTGTCAGGTCGGTGTGTTGCTGTCGATTTCACACTCAGCGATACAGAATGGCGTGTTTTATGTTTGTACGCACCAAATGTTGTGGATGAAAGGGTCGATTTCTTTAGAAGTGTTGAGCAGCGTCTCAGCTTCGATAAACAGCTGATTATCATAGGCGACTTCAACTGTGTGCTGAGTGCTTGTGATAAGACTAGTGATCGGGGGTTCAGGGACGCAAGTACTGAGGTACTGTCGCAAATCATAGACAAATGGAACCTTGAGGATGTGGCGGAGTGTATGCAAGGCGCGGGTGGTGTGAAGTACACACATTTCCAGCGTGCAAGTCATGCCCGTCTGGACCGCATTTATGTAACGTTGGACGTGATTCCAAAATGCTACAGTTATCAAGTAGTGCCGGTGTCTTTCTCAGACCACTGTTTAGTAGAGTGCGGGATTGGGGCAAAAAAACGTGGCAGTGCTTTTAGCTGGGAACTGTGGAAGATAAATAACAAGCTGATTAAAGACGATGCTTTCAACCTTGCGGTAGTTGAAGAAATCGGCAAAATAAAGCCGAATAATGAACTGAAAACATGGCAACAGTGGGAGCTTTGTAAGGAACAACTTAAAATAAAAGCAATAGAGCGGTCTTGTTCTATGGCGTACGAGGAGAAACAAACTGAACGTAATCTAAGGTCTATGCTTGCAAAACTGCTCGAGAAAGAATGCGAAGCGCCTGGTAAATGGATCGATGACATTAGGAAAACGAAACAAAAAGTTGAAGTGATAGAAGAGGAGCGCTATCGTGGTGCACTGGTCCGGGCGAGAGCGGAACATGTAGCTGCTGGGGAGACTCCGTCTAAACGAGCGCTCGGAATTGAAAAAGCCCACGCTCGTCGAAATCACATAGACAACATAGAATGGGGAGGCGTCTTATCGGATGATAACGAACATATTAAGCGTGCATTTTTTCAGTACTATCAGGCGTTGTTCGCTTTACATGTTGCCGACACGAACACGTTTAAGGATAAGTTCCTTGGGGCACTGCCGCGACTCAACGATGAGCAGAAGGTTAGGTTAGAGCTGGCAATAACCGAATCAGAGGTAGAAATGGCGATAGACAATTTAAATCCTGGTAAATCACCAGGACCGGACGGGTTAAGCGCGGCGTTTTACAAAGCTTTTAAGCGTGGAATCGCGCCAATATTGACCGTAGTGTTTAATGAAGCTTACGAAATTAACGAATTGCCTCCGTCTTATGCAAGATCACACACTGTCTTAATATCCAAAACTGACGATGCAGAGAAGTTACGACAAGTAACAGCGTACCGGCCAATCGCACTTACAAATGTGGATTACAAAATTTATATGAAAGTTTTAGCGCGAAGATTACAGTCAGTAATCCAGGAAATCGTTGGACCGCATCAAACGTGCGGGATTAAGGGACGATCTATTACGACTAATATTCACACAGCAAGATGCGTGCTGGAGTGCTGCGATATTACAAATAGCCGCGTGGCCATCTTGCAACTTGACCTTGAAAAAGCTTTCGACTGTGTCGCGCATGAAATTTTGCTTTGCATACTAGATCATGTTAATGTTGGTTCTGTTATTCGCGAGGGTGTCGCCCTGGCGTATCGGAACTGCACGACGCGATTGATCGTTAACCAGAGTCTGGGTGCCCCCATTAGCGTGCAGCGGTCGGTACGCCAGGGTTGTCCCCTTAGCCCTCTTTTGTTTTGCATCTACATAGAGGCGATGTGCTTAAACATCGTGAAAAAGCAGACAATTCCCGGCTTTCGGTTGCAAGCAGCGGAAGTCAAGCTGCTGGCATATGCGGATGATGTGGCGGTTTTTTCAACGAGTAGGGAAGGCGTAACTGAGGCTATTAAATGTGTAGAGAACTTCTGCCAAGTCACAGGCAGCAGAGTGAACTTAGCAAAATCACTAGGGCTCTGGCACGGAGAATGGCAATCGACGCCCGACCGCTTTGCAAACGTGTCCTGGGTTACGACCCCAATGAGGTACTTGGGAGTACCTCTACAATGCTACCGTGATAGTGCGACATATTGGACAGCGCAGACGCATGATACACGTGGAAAAGCGGAAAGGTGGAAAGGAACGAACTTACCGATTTTTGCTAGAGCAACCGTGTGCAATCTGTTCTTTATTAGTAGGCTGTGGTTTGTAATGCAGGTGTTACATTGTGCAAGGCTCAATGTACAGAAGCTGCATCGAATTTTCGCCATTTTCGTGTGGGATGCGCAATGGGAAAGGTGCAGCCGGACAAATCTGTTCAGAGGAGTCAAGAATGGTGGATTGGGCCTGGGACACCTTTTTTTGCGGCAGATTGTTAACAGGTTTCTTTTCCTTCGTGACGTCAGCGATCCTTTTTTGCGCACCGCATGCCAAGTAAGGCTCGGGCGCGCGTTGCCAGACTTTGTTGTTTCAACCGAAACACTCACGGGAGGCATTTTTGGATATTTTAGAGAAGTTGTCGCAAGTGTACGATTCCTTGCAACGAGGTTTTCAAATGAATATTTATCTACTGTGAAAAAGAAAAAATTGTACAAGGATTTGTGTGATGTCTTTCTGCCGGAGCCAATGTACAGAGCCTTGTACAGTGGAGGCCCTGGTAGGGACGTGTTAAAGAGAGTAAAAAGAATGCAAGTTGCGCCAGGGGTTAAAACCTTTTTAACGCGATAGCGTTAAGGAGCTCGTGTCGCAGAAAAGCCGGTGTCGTCGGCGTCGGTGTCGGCGTCCGCGGCGTTGGCCGTGAGCGATAAATCACGGCAGGCACTTCATAAATAAAAAGCAACTTCCAAGATGGGCTGGGTGGGAATCGAACCAGGGTATCCGGAGTGTGAGACGGAGACGTTACCACTGAGCCACGAGTTCGATGCTTCAAAGCGGTACAAAAGCGCCTCTAGTGAACGCGGTGTTACCTTAGAAGGCTCAGGCGTGCGTCGCTTGCTGAGGCGCGCATTTCGTTGTCGCGCCGAACGCTGCGTTGCTTGACGCTCACCGCGTCCGATGCGGGGCGCGTTGTCGCTGCGCCGTAGCCCAATACCCCTTGGCGGGTCGACGGGAACGCTGTCGCGTTCCACTCTTGAAGGCGAAGCTTAAGTGTCCTCCAATTTTTTTTTTAAGTTACACACTGGAACGTTGCCAGTAAAAATGTTTTTACAGGAAAAGGGCTTATTTCTTCCATGGGGATCACACTGCCTTATCTGCAAACAACCAGAAACGATAGATCACGTTTTTCTTCATTGTTGGGGAGGGGTATTTTTTTGGGACGTACTACAAAGAACGTTAAAGAAACAATTTCCCCTCGACCCTCATGGAATACGGTATCTACCCATTACTAACGAGGATGGTTTTCCGTTTGATTTAATAATGTTAATTGGCCTCCACAGTATTTGGCGCTCTCGAATGGCAGGATACTACTGCGATCCCGACGCACGACCTACGCGAATTTATTTCCGTGAAACTGTGCATCGGTTTGTTGGAATTTTGAAGGCCGGCGGCGATACCCCCGAGTGGCTGTCAAGGGTGGAGCCATTGATGGCTCTAAATGAATTTTAATGTGGCGAAGCCAGCCCCCTACCAGGCTGTTTATGTCAATACGACGTGTTCATTGTATCTTTTATGTTTTGGTTTGTGTATTGCTATTGCTGTTCTTTCTTTGTCAAAGTCAGGCAATAAAGAAAAAAAAAAGTACTCGTGGCTCAGTGGTAACGTCTCCGTCTCACACTCCGGAAACCCTGGTTCGATTCCCACCCAGCCCACCTTGCAAGAGTTGAGCCCGGCTTGCAGCTTTTGTGACGTCAGTGCCCTAGGAGGAGGAGCGGGAGTTAGGCCGCAGTACCATCTGTGCGACCGCAGGCGAGAGCACGAGTTGAGCCTCCGCTTTTGCAGCTGTTATGACGTCATATGGTAGCTACGCGGCCGCGCGCGGCGCAGAGCGTGGTTGTGCGGCTAGTATGCTTCGCATAAAAGGTTGGGAATGCATGAGTGCAATTGCTCTTTCGCATCGGGAGGTGTTCGTTCTGGTGAACCAAGGGACACCCTGATTTTTTTTTATAAAGATCCTTTACTGGATAGAGTGCATGACCAGTTTTGATTGCATTAAGCGGATTCGGGCTCGCCACTTTCGCCGTGCTTCTGGGTTTCCTTTTGCAGCCTCGCGTGGATAGGCTACGAGTGCATGGCCACTCGAGGCAGTGGTGCTCGTGAGCAGGATAATGAAACTCACGTCAAGTTCATCATGTGCACGGCGATCGCTAGGACAACGCCGGCGCCTGGAATGGGAGCCGAGTGGAGGCGTTGGTCGCCCTTCATCTTGAAAGAGATCGGATCCTGCCATGCGGGATCGTATGTCGACATGTCGCTTTTGGTGAGTGGCCCGCCTGGAGGAGAAAGGGCGAAAACGGTTGGGAAACATTGGACAGCTTTTGTTTTATATTGCATTTACTAACTTCCTTTGCTATGACGAACTTACGGAACTGTATTAAAGTGGAAAGTTGGGCGAGTAGGTATACATTCATAATGGGAACAGCGCGAACAAGATGATGACGGAGTGAAAGGACACAGGACAGCGCTCGTCCTGTGTCCTTTCACTCCGTCGTCGTCTTGTTCGCACTGTTCCCATTAGAGAGTTTTATCATAGGGCCCCAAACGTTTTGGGGCCCCAAAGAAATAGCGTCGAAGCCACTGAGCATACGCGAGACGCAAACTGTGTTTCGGTTTTGTGTTGGGAACGCTATTTCACCGATTAAGCGGGAGCCCAAATAGCGGCCGCAAAAGTTTTGCGTCAGCAAACATGGCGGCACCCATCGAAGCGACGGCTCTAACCTAGCACAAAACTGGGCTCGATTCGTGGTAACGCGTGAAGTTCGCAAGTTAGGAGAAGTGACTGCGGTTATCGCTTTCTATCAACTAGCGTGTGTTATGAAGATTGATTCATTAGACGCCGCTGATTCCGAATTCGATTGTGGATATTATGGCTCGTAGGCCTAATACGGCTAAGATTGGCTGGTGAAGGCACGTAAAGTTGGTTTGCTCAAAACTAAGCGCAACTAATTGTTTGCTGCTTACAGAATAACCTCTAAATTGTAATTAAACGCGAATGAACGCAAGTCAAAATTACTATTCCTATCATAAAATGGTATGTTTTATTTAATTATTTCTAATAGCTTCCTTTTGACACCGTAGTCGCGCTGTCAGCGCAAGACGCTGTCTGCAAACGCAAAGCCCTATTCTAAGACTCTTTACTTCTGCGTGCCCCAACGCTAACACCCGCAAAGCTCTTTGGGGCCCCAAACCATTGGGGCTCTATTCTAAAACTATCTGTTATGAAAATTACGTAAAATGTCTTGGCGCTCTTTGGCCATACCTCGCCCTTGCACCACAATGCAACACACATTCATACATTCAAAATTACGTAACTGTCTTGGAGAGCACCCACGCGGTGCTTCGTTTTAGCACTGGCAGCCAAACTTTGAGGAGTGCGCCATGTTACCCCTAACAGTATGTCGAAGGTGCGCTCCCTGAAGATAACGTCAGCGTGTGTTCTCGCCCGCAGGAGCTCTCATGAGGAAGCAACGTCCCGCCGCGGTTTCTCAGTGGCTATAGTGTTGGGCTGCTAAGCACGAGGTCGCGGGACCGAATCCCGGCCACGGTGGCCGCCTTTCCATGGGGGCTAAATGCGAAAACACCCGAGTACATAGATTTAGATGCACGTTCAAGAACCCCAGGTGGACCGAATTTCCGGAGTCCCCTACTACGGCGTGCCTCATAATCTGAAAGTGGTTTTGCCACGTAAAACCCCATAATTTAATTTTTTTTAGGGGGGAATGCGGAAAGCTCCCCATACCGCCACGCATGATGGCATGGTACCACCGGTAACACCGGTCGCACCACAAGGTGGTGTTACCGTGTGGTTGTTGCCGCTATGTTAGACGGCACTATTTTCGGGACTGGCCTGCGAAGCACGGTTAGTCCCCAAAAAATTCTGAGCGTAACGAATGTATGCATATTTTCTTTTGGGGGGGGGGGGGGTCGGGAGGGGCATTCCAGAACGCTCACCCTTGAGTACAGGGAACAAGAAGTGAGACATATCTGTATGAGGCAGCCCATAAATGTAACACGAACGGTCTAGATGCGGTGAAATCTGTCTGTGAAAGTGCTTTACCTGCACCCTTGATGTTCGTTTCTATCTCATCGGCGAGTTCTTTTTTGTACAGGTACTCCGGCCCCTTTTCAGCCAGCTTCGTCAGTAGTTCGGCGAGTTGCGTCTGGACGAGCTTCTCTCCCTTGCGCAGCAAGGCGCCGGTCGTGCTGTTGGAGAACCGCTTCCTGCATCACCGAAACGGGCCACGCTTGTCTAACTACGTATCTTTATCGTCATAACGGGGAGATTCATTAATACCTTCACAAGCGTTCAAAGGGGCCTAAGCATAAACAATCTGAACGCTTGGCGCGAGCAACCCGGGCTCCAGACTCGCGCCAAAGCGATGGCAGTGCCGATAATGCTTCTTGCGTCTTCTTTTCTTTGTTTCTTTCTTTCTTTCTTTCTTTTTTTTTTTTTTGCTACGATCGCCTTGTGGCATGATTTCACACAAATAAGTACTAGAGGGAAAATGTTGAGCTTGTCTGCGTGAGCACCCATTTTTCGCTTAAGGCAGGGCGGAAGTGACAGGCATTACATTTGATGTGTTTGAACGTATACATACAGATTGTATGGGTTTGTCTACGGCGCATGGAAAGCTCGTGTGCTTTCTTATTTTAGCCTCCTTCGAGATATTTACCATGGCGTATTCGTACAATGTACTATATGAACGTGATTCAGCCTCCAGGTATGACCGTTCAACTGTTCAAAAATTGCCTCATTTCCATTTACGACCTAAACGTTACTAGGTGAAGTCATTTAGTTACAAACAAAAAACATTTCAATAATGTTAAGTAAGGTCCCGAAGCTAGTGTGCCACAATATTGGACTCCTCAGCACTTGAAGAGTTACAACGTTATATCTCAACGAGGCAGTGTCAAATCATAGCAAGCTCCCTGTGCCACGCCTACAAACCAAGTGGTGGCAGAATGATTGCAGCGTCACTGTCACTCCATTAATAATAGTAAATTAAACTCCCCTTGCACAAACTAGACGGAGCTCGCTTCCTCATGTTGAAAGGATAAAAAATGATGACAGAAACCATCGAAGATCGTCAAAGTCGGCGACAGCGTTTTCGTGTGACCTGCTACACGCACCCATGTCATCCGAAATAAATAAACCTCATGCGCACATGAGCAGACGCACGAAAGGCGTGGCATCCGAGATTGGAAGCGCTGGCAGGCTTTTCTCCGGCCGTCCCATTCAATCAATCAATCAATCAATCAATCAATCAATCAATCAATCAATCAATCAATCAATCAATCAAAAAGTGCTATTTATTTAAGCAATTCAAGGAATGCGTACAAAAAAAGTTGGACCAATAGCCTATGTGGCTAGTAGCCCGCTCCCCAGCAAGGAAGTTTAATGCGGAGACCACGCCCGGACGCCCCTAGATGGCGCTGTTAGCCGAGGGCGATTAGAGTTACTGTATATGCTACCGTAGGTAGCAGAGTTGCGCGTAGGTCCGCCATCTTGCCTGAGAAGCAACCAAGTCTATGCGGCGAAGCCGCACTCCGTTTTTGCAGGCGACATGCCTAGCGTATCGTCGATCGACCGTGGGCGCTTTTGCATCGCTTGTGCACCGCTTTTCCGCCAAATTGCAAACAAAGTGCATCGAAACAGCTGACTTGATTAGATTGTGAAGAAAAAGGCGCTGCCCTTTTTTAGCGCGCGGCGTAAGATGCAGCGCGTATATTGGTTCTTTTTTGGAGTTGCATTCACCTGTGCACTTTCTCCGCCCTAATAACGTATGGGCACTCGCGTATCTAGAATAGATTGTGTATTCTATATACGCCGATCAGATGCAGCATTCGTGAACCGCGACGGTAACGATTAGATCGCACCGAATAAACTTAGGGAATATGGTGATGTTATTTCATAGATTCCGCAAATCCTACAAAATTTTCGTGCGAAAAAGCTACTTCACAAGGTAGTATAAGGTTTGAAATAAGATAGCGTATTAAAAACTGGACAAACTTTAGTAATTGAGGTAAACAGATACTTTAATAACTTTCCTTCGCTTGAATACTGCTTGGCACTCAGGTTTTGTTTCAACATGAGATAAATACGCTACTAAGAGCAGTGCAGTGCTCTTTTAGCATGTAAACAGTAACAAAAAGCACCGAGCCGCAACTACCTCTTTTTTTTTGCAATAAAATCACAATGCGAATTTCAGACAAAAAAACAAACACTAGTATATGCGCGCGCAAATATTTTGATATAGTGAGCTTTATCAAGTGGTGCTCTTTTACAAAGGGAACTGTACTAAATATAATGAGGCTCATACTTGCTTATGTGCCATAGCTCTCAACATGTAGCCAGTCTAAAATATTACTGGTCAATCAATGACCAACGATTGATATTTCGACTCTGGTACCCCATTAGATCTCGTGTAGGAACATATCCATCTACCAGCAAGCAACGGATATCAGCTACACCTGCAAGTGTGATTTCATTATGTGCCTTTTCACTGCAGGGATTCCAAAAGTAGCCTTCTGTGGGAGTGTAGCAAAAGTTTTTCTCACAGGATTGACGTAGCTACATTATAGGGAATAATTCAAAACACAGTCAGGCCCTTACCGTATGTTAAATGACGACATTCATTCCTCTTGCATCCTGGTTCACATAAGCTGTAGTAGATTAAATATCTTTACTTAGTAGTAACCTCTTTCATATTCAGAAACAACCCAAGCAGTGCATAATCATGAAAATGTGAGCTGGCTTTTTTACGACACTTCTGTGAAAGCAGTGTGGTGCATCACATGCAGAAAACTGGTAATTCCAGCTAAATCTTCTGTATAACTCTACGTGCTTCCATTATTTAAAAATATGCAGACTTGCAGTAGCTTTTAATATTCCAGCTGTGAATTTTTTTAGCACAGCCCAAAAAGCACGTAGCTGTTAGTCAAGCAATTTCATCTCATACACACTTGACGCAATAGGCAGTTGGCTGAAAATTTGTTTGTTCAGGTGTCTTTACCTGAACACCCTTCACTAGTTTTACAAAGGAAGAAAAACAATTACTGCAGTTAGGTGTCACTAGGCAGGCCGACGAAACAAACGTGAGATGCGCTGCGCACGTTGCGTTGTTGCTACGCAGCTAGCACGCACGTGGACAGCGAACGGCAAGATCGGCCGGATTGGATTTGAATTTGACTGGCGACAACTTGTGTCTATCCAGTTCGCTGCAGCGGCGGCGTCGGGAAATACAAAAATTGGCCCGAACATCTGCTTCTCCGCAATGCACGGTTGCTTGGCTACCACGTGATGACGTTCTGCCAATAGAGGCGCTAGCGGCGTGATAAAACAGACGCGCAACTCTGCTACCTGCGGTAGCACATACAGTAACTCTAAGGGCGATGGCGCACGCGAAGGCGGCCTTGAAAGGGAGATCGCGCGAGATCTGAACGTGCGTCTCGCCTCTCTTTTCACGTGTTGCGTAAGGTTTTCAACGGCTATATACCAGCAAATTTACAGCTTTGCCTCCAAGACTTTTCCGTTTCAACCTTGTTTCAGCTTTATTCCCCTTTTTCCCTGCTTTTTTTTTACAGAGAAAAAAAAAGAAAAGAATGTAAGGGCAAGGAACAAAATGCTGCACAACAGCTGCTTGACGAGATTCCTGCTCTTTTCCTTGGCAATCAGTCACAGCGAATATAAAATTTAAGAAATCGATTACAGAAGTGCAAAACACATTCACATCTATACATGTACAAACATGTATATTTAAGAAATACATTTACCCGCGTCTACATAAGGTTCTTTAGGCACGTGCTTTACGCTATGCACGTATTGTGAAATATCGGCATTATACGGCGATACATCAGAAAATGCGGAACGAAAGGGAAAATAGATAGAGAGGTTCGAGAAATGGTAAACAGACTTGCAACTTCTTTTTTTGCACAAGTATACCGTTATGTATTAAATTTCTTTTCGGTGCCTTTCTTGTAATAGTGTTCATCTCAGTATGTTAAGCATAAAACAAGTCTCGGCACTTGGTTCTGCATTCATTTCCAACCGTCATTAGTTCTTGAGAAAGGCAACACCCACTGATTTCGGTTCCTGAAGTCGTGCGACACTTCCGTTGATTCAGTTCGGTTGCACAAATTTCTGAAAACCGTATTGTGAGGCCCAAAATATATTTTTTAATTTTCAAGGTTAGCTTATATTGATGAAAATTTTGTCACGTGGTAGTGACGTATAAATAACACAGTAGCAATACTGCGAAAGAGGAAAGTAAGCTTTATTGGGCGAACCTGTGCCCACTAAAACAGGCTGCATTTAAGGAATGGCGACAGCGGCAAACACAGTCGGCAATCGTCAAAATCTGATCCGCGGGTCAAGCGGGTCGGCTTTTATACGTCAGTCGTCGAATGTTCCAGAGTAATCGCTGGGACCCGCATGTCTTCCACAAAGCTCTGCATTATTCGCGTCGCGCATACATGCAATCAAATTGCACAAGGTTCGGTCACAGACAGCGGATGGAATCATCGATAACATTCCAGAAGCTTCCGATACATGCAGGCGCGTCCCGCGCTGTGCGATAACATTTGTTAGGCGGTGAAGCATTGTCGCCCGATAAAGATAAACAGGTACACGTGTCAATATTAAATAGGCAACTCATTAGGACCGTGAAATAATTCTAGCTTACGTGCATAAAATTGTGCATTAATATTGTGCTCGACGGCTTTTTTACAGCGAAGCTGTATACCACTACCGTCCAAGGAAATTTTCGTGTCGTTGGCGTGGCAAGCAAAATACTCCCCATACATGGGCCGATCCCGGAGATAGTGCAATACAGGGCCGACCAGCTGGGGAGGTGAAGCAGGCTTTAAGCACTCCCCACACATGGGCCGGTCCCGCAGATAGGGCAATGGCGGGCCTACCCGCGGCAGGGGTGCAGTTCGCCATTAAGGGGCCCACATACACAGCTCCGATGTTGATCCTTCTTCACAGAGTGGAAGGCCACTGAGTTTTTTTATAGTGTTTGTAAACTAGGAAGGTTTGTTTGCGATGTCGTAGCCCCCCCCCCCAGGTTGCAATAATTAACATGTGGAAGGGAGAGACTGTTATACCGGGTGTATGAAGTCAAGCTTTATGGCTTTCATAAAATTAGGCACTGGAGGCACGCGAAGACCACCAGTGCAAATAAGTTATGTGGCCATGGGGACGCAAAATCAGATGATAATTATCCCTGTCAGTAGCCCAGTTAACCAAAAATTGAATAATTACCTTTTTGTTGACTGCAGCAAGTGGGCATGTTTGTATTGCAAGGTTAGAGGCAGTGGTGTTTCCACGCAGTATCACTTGGAAGAAAGAATTTTTCTAGCGCGTTGGTGCTCCGAGATATCCAAATCCAATTTTAAACTGTGGTTCGCATGATTATGCATGCAAGAGAGCGAGTATGGCCGCAAAGCTCCACCTTGATGTGACGCGGTTGTTGCGCGCAGCTGTTGCATTCTTCATTGCGTTGCTTAGTGTATCTTTTTTTACTGTTCTTTTCTCTATTTCTCTTGTTCTTTTACATATATATATATATATATATATATATATATATATATATATATATATATATATATATATATTTTCCTCAGGTACCATTTTCTACCGCTTCTTTTATTCTCTCTTACAGAAAGGAGATAGTTCACTCACCTCCACTGGCCTCTGTGATTGCAACAGCGCACCGCGCGATCTCGGAGGACACGTTCGATACAAGATTGATCTAAATGGGTCGCGAAGCTTCGGGAGAAAAGCGGTGTAAAACTAATTGCGCTCGACAGCAGCAAGGGCGTTTATGGAAGCAGCGATTGAAGCGCGACTAGGTGAGGAGGAAACTAACATTCGTACAGAAAAATGACGTTACCCGCCGTGGTTGCTCAGTGGCTATGGTGTTGGGCTGCTGAGCACGAGGTCGCGGGATCGAATCGCGGCCACGGCGGCCGCATTTCGATGGGGGCGAAATGAGAAAACACCCGTGTGCCTAGATTTAGGTGCACGTTAAAGAACCCCAGGTGGTCAAAATTTCCGGAGTCCTCCACTACGGCGTGCCTCATAATCAGAAAGTGGTTTTGGCACGTAAAACCCCAAATATTATTATTAGAAAAATGACGTTATCCTGTAGACCGAGACAGTTTGAATTCGTTCAACTAAAATAAGATTCGTAATCAACGTTATATACGCAATGCGATAAAAGAAAAGGCATCTCTCTTTTAATTTATCATTAGCAATGAATACCATTTTATAGATGTCCGCTATAGAAAGGGGCCCTGATCCGCTGTATGAATTGCAATGGAGTGCATCTTTTGATATGTGCAGAAAGGCGCGCTTGTAAAGTTCACATCCATCCGAATTTCGCGAAGAAATATCTCGCTGTGCTTTGTTACCTGAGGGCAGGCGAAACGCTCAGTAATTTCTCGTTGTTCGCAAGGGCGTCGGCCAGGTGGGGTCCGATGTTGAAACCCTCCTTCGCCAAGCGGATGGCTGGCCCGAAGGCGTTCTTCCAGGGAAGCTTCCCTACCTTGGTGTGCAGAGCTTTCATTCCGGCCAACGCCCCCGGCACGATCGAAGCGCTGGCGCCTGGAATGACAGGACGCGCCGAAATATAAAGGACATAATGAAAAGCACTAATCAGCCGAGACCGAAAGCGCGTTGTGGAACAACGCTATATTCTCTCACTTCGCGGCAACAGGTTGTATATAAGAAAAGGAAATCAATGTGTTAGTCCTTTCTTTTCTTCGCGCCGAAACCCCTAGCTAGGGCCCGTGCGTCAAGGTGAGGTCACGTCCCCGCTGCGACACGCCACCCTCGCTCCTACGATCTCACCCACAATATCGTCTGTCAACGTTAAAGCTCTAATCCATGCCTGTCGCCTTTCTGCACCTCCTCTTACCGCGATGCCTAGCATTATACTTTACATCGCGGCACGCTCCTTTACTAAACTTCCATATGAGTACCCGACGTGAATTACGCCAGTGAAAACGCAGTAGGTATATATAAATATTGTCACGTGGTGGTGACGTTGAAGAACATAGTAGCAATACTGTGAAAGACAAAACTAACATTTATTGGGCGAACCTGTGCCCACAAAAACAGGCTACACTTATAGCACAACGATAGCGGCGAACACGGTCGGCGATCGTCGAAATTCTGATCAGCGGGTCAAGCGCGTCGGCTTTTATACAGCAGTCGACGAATGTTCCAGACTAATCGTTGGGAGCCGCATGCCTTCCACAAAGTTCTACACCATTCGAGTCAGGCGATGAAATCAAATAGCACAAGGGTCGACGACAACAGATAGAAGCATCGATAACTTTCCAGAAACTTCGGATAAATGCAGGCGTATCCCGCGCTGTGCGATAACATTTGTTAGGCGGCGAAGCGTGGTCGCCCGATAAAGAAAAGTACACTACACGTGTATATATATATATATATATATATATATATATATATATATATATATATATATATATATATATATATATATATATATATGTAGACGCTACAAAACGGCGAGCGCCTTTGCTATCGTTCCCCACCGGAATGCAGCCGTTGCAAACCGGATTCTCCCCAATGAACACAGCAGCCCCCTCTGAGCCTTCTCAGCGACTGCACACTTCCCAGTCATTGTCAGGTTTATCGTCAATTCTCCGATTTTGAAGAACGCACCGTGTTTCAAAGCCTGCGCATTGGATGAGAACATATCCGGTGTGACGCTGCTCGGGGACACTCCCAAGGCGTCCAAGGCTTCAACGTTCATCGTAGACCTGAGACCGACAGAGAACAAGTCAATTATTCACTACTCCTTCGTGAGGACTCGTGTATCCAAGTAACACTGCATCTGCTTTCGGAACTTCCATTCACGCAAACCTTTCTGCGGCCGAGCCATCACTTCCACCGCCATTAAAATCAATAACGGGGGTGCAAGTTTAGGACCTTCATACCGCAGATACACATGAGAAGTGGGCAAGTTGGCGTGGCTTCATAATTAGGCAAGAGCGAATGGATAAAGACAACTGAAACGTACAAGACGTCCTGTATTCTTTCTTTTTTAGTCGTCATTGCTCCATCGCACTTCACCATCCGTAAAGCGGTGTTATGAGGACGATATGATAAGGAGTTCCAGAGTATCGCGAGCTGTATAAATGTCAAAAACGAAGCAGGCGAGTCATTGACTGACTGATAGCTGGGATTTGCGTCCTGGAATTATGCCGGGATCCATTTTTGCGCAGCGCACAAACAAAGACAACAGAAAGAGGATGCTCCAGTGCATGTCTCGTCTAGTTTCTGTTGACCTTGCTGGTTTGTGCGCTATGCAAAAAATAATTTCTAACTCGCCGACTTTACTATTCATTTGTTACTGTACCGGCAGTTTCACGAAATGCATCCGAAATTCCTCGAAAATAGGGAATAGTAAACAAATAAATGGTTTTCTCAAGGTTGCTTTCACCCCAGAGTCACAGGCTTGAAAATGGCTCGATATAGTAATGCGTAGCGTAGATAACCGTCGGACCATTAGGGTGACAGAATGGGTACCAAGAGAAGGGAAGCGCAGTAGAGGACGACAGAAGACAAGGTGGTGCGACCAAATTAGGAAAATTGCGCGTGCTAGTTGGAATCAGCTGGTGCAGGACAGGGGTGATTGGAGATCGTGGGGAGAAGCCTTCGTCCTGCAGTGGACGTAAAATAGGCTGTTGATGGTGATGATGAGTAGTTAGACGAGTAATTACGGCAATTAGGCCAATTATTTCTTTTTTTAGCCATGAGCGCTACGCAATCTATCGCAACGAAAGACTGGTAGCGCGCCATCCGAGGAGCTCATGACTGTTTCCTGAATTGAAAAAAAAAATGTGCGACAGATGTCATCGCGAGCTGCCAAGTCAATGTGCGCGCGAAATCGGGCTCACTTGTAAAGGACGGCCATAAGACCCCCGCCGATGCCGGTGAGGTGCGGTGCGGTGACGCCCATGCACAGCAGCGCGGCCACGGCGGCGTCCCCGATGGCACCGCCCTTGTCGAACATCTCTCTGCGGATAGCGGATGAAAAAAAAAAAAGAAAGCCCGCAACTAGTTACAGCAGTACTGTTGCGTGTTTGCCAGGCTGTAGAAATTACACAAAACACGCTTTTTGGGTGTGAGAGGATGGATGCCACCTGGCAGACATGATGGCTGAGGAACATAAGGTGTTCTGTCTGATTTGATGCTATACCAACCCTTAGAAGGCGAGTGGTTTCGGTTGCAAGGAACACGCGCACTCCTAGCGGTTGCCGGGCATCCGAAGATCTGATTGAACGAAGCAGATGTTCGCATTTCTTGTCATTCCCAAGTGCCTAGGAATACATTTGAGCGAACGGCAAGCAACTCTTCTTTCTGTTTATTTATTGATTTCTCTTTTTGTGAATATTAAATCGGGCGAAGCGCGGGAAGCGGTTGCCCTCGCGCGTTAGTCGAGCTTGCCTCCTCTAACCGTTCCTACTCGCTCAGCGATATCACAAGTCTTACGGCGCTCGGTCATCTGCTTCGGTTGTCGAGCAAACTGTGCGGATGGGAAAGACAAGACTCAGAAGCTTGATCGGACGTGCAAGGAACAGAAGACGCAGGAAACCAAGTCAACCAAGCATTAGACGAAGATGGCTCAATCGGGGCATGGCGTAGCGTGTGCGGCTCTGTGGTGTTTTAACACCGGAATCTCCAGTTCTGCGAAGTTTTCCAGGTTTCCTAATGACGGCTGGTAAGCTCAAATATTTCACTCTAATATCTGAGCCGGTATTCATTTTGCTGTAGTAAATCTAGAGTGGACTGACATAAGAGTGGTGTCGCTCGACTTATTCGCCATGATGGGAGCCCATCTGCTGCCGGTGAAATACATGCAATGAAGGGGTTGACTGCATATTTGTTGCGCTATACATTTTGTTCACTCTTTGTCGACATGCACGTATAAGGCTAAAGTAAAAAAAAGAGAGACAGCCGTGATGGTTAATAATTTTCGCATTGGTTTGGATCTTCTGGGATTTATGTTCGCTCATTATGTACAAATTTCACTTGTGAATGAAAATTGCTTCTGCAGATTGGCACTTTCGCACTGCGTGGGGGTCAGTATTTTTCCAGTGCGAAATGTGTGAATAAAAACAAAACGTTCAACTTTTACTTGTGTTAGTTTTTGGCTGACTGAGAAATCGGCCAGCTTTAGTAGATACACTTCACAATCCACGAACAAAACTAACGAATGATGGTGCCAGGAAGTTATTGTCTTCATGCTAGCGCCCTCTATATCTGAGGACTAGTTGAACTATATGCCTAAACTTAACCACAAGTTAATAATTTCAAAGCGACTACTTTCACGGAATGGCATCGTGTAACATTTCAACAGCGAATATTGCTCGTGAACGACCGTTTGCTATACAAATATTTCTCATTAAAAGTGATGGTACTGTGGTGTACGAGCGACGTCCCAGTGTTTTAAGATATGATTAGGATCTTGCAAGGTAAACGCGGCCAAGCAAAAGCTCTTCGTACAGACAGAACACTTCAGCTGGTTCTGCTCCGCCATTTCGCCGGCGTCGCCACGCGGCCAGCGGACCTGCGAAAGAGCACGAAAACATCCTGCTTGCATGCGAAGTGGGAAAGAATGGCTTGCTGAAGGCAAGCCTCCTCGTCCGTCAGCGCGCCGTCTCCCCCTGCCTTCTGACCTTATCAGTGACGTCATGAAGGCATTGTTTTGTTTGTGAATTATTTCCAATTGGGTCTGTTCTCAAATGGGCAAAGTGTACCCCGGCTTGGCGTTCGGCTTTCTTCGGGGGTGATATGCATGGGAAAGGAGCCTGCACCCTAAATTCCCGTCGAAACACCCCTTTCCAAGCATTGAGGTCCAATAATGGCCGAGCACCAAGCCGGGAGCACCTTTGTACCTGTTTTACCGGCAGGTACGTACTCAGCGGCAGCACTTCCCTCCCGCAACCACTGCGGATGGTCTTCAGCAGGGCCGTCTGTTGTTGGACAACTAGGCGCCCAAAGACAACTCGCAAATATCTATTGGGCCCCTTTTATTCGACATGTGAGCCCCCACGAGAGCCGAGCACCAGGCCAGGGAACATCTCTACCCGTTAGATCCCGGCAGCACCGGGATTTAGGGATGCTGTATCGCAAGGCCACCGCAAGGCCGTGCGAGCAGCAGTGCTCCAACGGTACATGCACAGATCTGGATGATTGCATCTTGAAGAGGGTTCATCATTTCCCTCGGGGGCTACTTGCTGCCTCGTGACTGAGCCATCGGATCGGCGTCCTTGAAGCACGGTATAAACGCTTGTGACACCAAACTCGCATCGCTTGGTGGCGCTGCCGTACTCCCGGTCAAGAACGCCCCATGAGACGTTCTGCAGCCCATATGTAAATCCCATGTAGACCGGCGACTTTGTTCGGTAGCAGTGCTCCAACTGTACTAATCTTCATGAATACATCTTTCAGGTAAGCACAATATTTTTTGTGCTTGTAGTATTGTAGTACATATTTTTTTTTGCACTGCTGTCGAGCAGAGTTTCTTGTGTCGCTTGAGTTTTGTTTCTTCCATTTTTGCATTCACTGCCCTTGTTGATCTAAAGCAATCTTGAAATGGCCGGCCGCAACGTGCGCAAGACCGGCAAAGATGACACTGATGACATATGTAATGATTGCACGGCAGTGCAACACGAAATCGATACCTTTAGAAAGGAAGTGCTCTCAGAGTTTCGGTCATTGAAGAAGAGTATCCAGTCGTCATTTCCCCAATGACGACTCTGTATAGGCCGCTATGACTTCATTTCTCGATATGTAGAAGCGGCCGGAGGTTGATGGGGGCCGCATCGCCCTCTGTAGTACCTAGGCAAAGGCAGATCTAGAAGCAAGATTTCCCAGCAAGAACTCTCCAGATTTCGCTCTTGGAACTTTTGGGTCGAACAAACGCGAGAAACCAGCTCGTGTCCACTTATGCAGTGGGATACGCCTGATGCCTCTATCAAGTCTGCCTGCGGATTGCCCGAAATAGTACAGAGAGCATTGCTTTTACAGCGAAGCTGTATATTGCTCAGATCCGGGGTTTCGTGGCGTCTGCCAGCAGAAATTATCATCACCAATCGCTTGAGCGTCGTCGTCTTCTTTGTCGGCGCCCCTCGCCGTTGCCGCGTGAGCGTGCTCGTGCCACTGCTCGTGCGTTCGTTATCGTCGTCTTCACCCGCAGCTGGCTCCGTTGTGCAAAAAACTATCACCACCATGGCTGATTCTAGTGCTTCTGACGTCACGGCTCTATAGGTGAACGACGTAATCGATCTCAGTTGCGTTCCGCCGGTGCAATGGCCGTCGTCAGGACTGCAGAAGAATAGCGCACGTATGAAGAGTGATGGAGGGAGCGGCCACGCGAGTGCGATCGTCGACGGCGTGCGGACGCTAATGCGACGGCCGACGAGCGTTCGCGCGAGACGGCACGTAAGCGACTGGCGATAACCGACGAAGCATACCATGAGTCAGAGAAAGGCGCCAAGTGCCTTCAGCGTCAAGGGGTCAACGTGGATGAGTTCAAAGGTGCGAACGCGAGGTTCCAAAGAGACTTCCTTAATCGTCGATTCGGCTATACCTGCTACATCTGTGACAGACTATGGTTCGATAACGACCTCATTATGCTCACCGCCATGAGGGACGACGAGAAGCGGCAACGTGCGCTGGAGAGGTTAGCTCGGTACTTCCTAAGTGAGTGTGTATCGGGCTTTCGTGTGTGTGGTACGTAGTAGAGGGGCTCTGCTAAAGGGTGCCCTTCCACGTTTCTCGACGACGAACGGTGACGTGCACCCGCATGTGCCGGCGCATCTTCCGGAGCTCAACGCCAATCGGATCAGCTTCGCTGGTCATTCCCCTTCACAGAACGGAATGGCTCATGAGTTTTTCTTTATATGGACCGAAGACGCCACGGTTGTGTCTCCGTTCTGTAATGCACCTTTAACGGGTTATTAAAATGCATCAAACGCATCCGCAGCGAAGTGCTGCATTTGAGTGACATTCGAGTGCCAACAAGCCAGATGTTTATCCGAAAGAGTTGTGCACAGACCCTGCGGATCATTCAATATAACATTTGGCTGTATTGGTTGCCTGCTTCTTTTCCGAAAAGTGTTAATTTGCCTCCGGCTCTTTGAGGTCGAAAAGACGCGAAAACAATCCAAGAAACAACCCGACAAAACAGAGCGTCTTTCCTGTCCGGCTGTTTCTTTGCATGTTTTCACAGTTTTGCTACCGCAATAACTGTCAACAAGCTAGACTAGCAACAAGTAGTCAAACATAGCATACGTGTCCACCCCTCGTGATGTTCGCATCGCACACACCAGCGAGTAGAGGAAATCAATCTCACTTTTGCTTTCCCGCAACGCAGAAGGCGGACGCAACGAGGCTACATTGTAGCCGCCAAGTTTTGGTCACGAACAGCCTAGCTAAAGGCAACATGTCATTTTTTTCTTTATGACCAGACAAACAAACGTTTCAAACGAACTCGCATCACGTGGAGCATGCCGGGACCATCATCTCTGGCGAATGCGGCAGTGCTAAGCGCCATGGCAATGCTACAGGTTCAAAAAACAATCCCGTGTTGTACTCCTTGCCATTCCGGTGCCATCTTTGCGCATCGTAACGTTAACAGGGTACTGCAGATGACGTCACCAGAGGTAAGAGCTGTCGATTGGTTGGTAATCGAGGAGCGACAGCGCAAACAAGACAGGAGCTGACAATGCGTTCCCAGAAAGACGGGAGGTTCGCACCACAGAGTTTCCTACAGTAATTTCTGGAGGGAACGCTGGCGCTGCGATCGTTCAGGCACCATAAGAACGATGGATAATGCATGGTTTTGTCTAATCTTCGGGCTCGTGGCGTGAGACATTCTTATGGCTTCGTTTATTACGCTTTATCTGCCCTCTTGAATTTTATATCAACTTATATTTGTATAGATGCAGATGAATCTAGGAACACACACAACAGCTACTAATTCCAGCGGTTCCGCCTGTCCAGATGGCCAAATCAAAGCGCCGGGCGTCTCAACGCTCCCGACTGCCCGTGATAAATTCATAAGGATGTTCTACGCCGCTCGTCGATGGATTGGCCCGTGGCATAATGATTTCCTTATTGGGCTTCTGTGCTAGACGTCCTGTGTTTGAATCCTGCCGTCGGACCATTCCAATGGCCTTAATTCATTATTTGTAATACAGTACATTGTTTAAATGGAGGAGTTTGCAAAGTCGCGAAGCCATTTGAAGCCACAAGGACAAAGTTTAGGCAAATAGATGCACTAGCCATCACTCGTATGCTGGCTGAACCACCCTGCTTGCAGCTCCCGTAGACACTTGCACCAGAGTTCCCTCTAATAGTAACTGCACGAAACAATATGGCTCGCCCATTGTGCACCACGGAGCCTTTCATGAAGCTTGCATTCAGTGAGCTTCTAGCGGAGGACAATTAGGGACGCACAATGTAGGAGCCTTTCTTCCGGCTTGCTGAAGTGACCCGCGGCTATCGCTGCCTTGCGTAGAATTAAGCGGGAGTGAATAGTGAAGGAGAGTGAGAAATAACGCCGGCCAGGTAGTCGTTCATCAAGCTCCTGTAACTTTGCTGTTACTGCACCATCTCAAAAAAAAAAAGGAACTATTGCGGCCCTATGTTCATATTAAACTAGTACACATCATATTATCTAATTTTCGAGATCAGGCTCTAGTTCAGCGTTATTCTCGCCGGAGAGGGCAACTCATCCACCTTTAAGTGTACTTAAAATTTATCCACTGCGACATTCCACCCATGTGCTTAGATTTAGCCATTCAGACCATGTGCTAGGTCTAGACAAATTTCGGTAGACGTTTCGGCGTCTCACCTGGCGGCTTCAGCGCAATGCGGCGCGTCGCACACGGCGGCCCACTTCTCGAACACAACCTCGGATGGTGTAGGATCCACAGGGGTCAACCGGAGTTTTTCCAAAATGAGGACGATAATGGCCAAGCCGAAGACAACGACACATGTACAGCATGAACAGGCGGCATGCCACGGGCATCCCCTCTGCCTGCGCATAGAGAATAGAAAAATAAATCACAATGAGAAAAGCTAACAGTTACAAGCTTTACCTCGGGAGTCAACTTCGCTATGAAAAAACGTGTTCACAAGAAGTGCGGTCATGGCTTCAGCGGTCGCTTTCAGCGCCCGCAGTACGCCGAGAGGATGGCCTACGTGATTTATTATTACTCTGACGATGCCTTCGTCAGTGTGAAGGTGGAGAAATGGATCAAGAAGCCTGACTATGAACACCATCTAGCCTTTCCAGACTACCTTGCGAACTGATCTCAGTAAAATTCACTGCGTTTAATTTGATCAAGTTGACTTCCACCGAGTTCTGAGATCAGCTGAGCACCCGGCCGCATTAACTGAGACTGGCTAAAAAAACATGGTAGTTTGAAGTTCTACGTTTGCTCTGTCGGAGCTCAACACGAAAATCGTACTATCGATTTGCAGTAATTGTTATCTGTGATAGTGACTGTGCTAGACAAGTTTGATATGCAAGTGCGGGGAATGATTGACATGGTTACTATGCTTGCAAATATATCGCAAATTTCTATCTTCAAGTAACTGCTGTGGCGGCCCTTTGAACATACCCAAGGTGTAAGTGGTGCAATTAAGCACTGTGTGCAGTATAATATTGCTGCGATTATGAAGTCCTAATTCGTCCAATCACATTGACTATAAAAGGTGTTTCAGATAATGCGATAAAAAATCTTTAAATATGGCGAAGCTGCGATAAATCTGTGATTTCCTCAGCACTGCTATAGTCACATGAGCATACAATTTAAGATGACCGAATACAGCAAATTAGACAAGCAATTACGAAAATCTATGCTAGTAACGTTTTAAAACAAAAATCAGTAGATCCAACCAGTTGGAATTTATACACAGCGAAGCTTTGTGTGAATGCATAAAGAGTCGAAACACGATTTTTTTGTTTATTGAACGTCCGCAAAAAGTAACACGGAAGGCCTTATTCGGGCATTGTAGAGAGGCTAATGCAATGCCGCCACATCTACCGCGGATGCGGAAAGGCGAGAGAGAAACTTTATTGCAATTGTAAAAATTTGAAGGAGGGGTCGTCGGAGCCTCTCAGTCCAGGGCCCCACTGGCCTCTGCCGCCTGCCTGACCTGGCTAATTAAGGACTTTTGTCCTGCCAGGTCGGAGCAGGCGAGCTGTGCCTCCCACTGCTCCATTGTGTTGCTGGTATTTGGCCTATGAGGGTGCTTAGTGCACTCCCAGGTTATGTGTATTAGGGTAGGTATGCCACCGCACCAAGGACAGTTGGCCCTATAACGAGTGGGATACATGGCGTTTAGTAATTTTAAATGGGGGAACACCCCGGTCTGTATTTTACGCCAATCGGCGGCCTCTTCCCCGCTAAGTTGTGGGTGAGGCGGCGGGTATTTTCTGCGGACTCCACGCTGATGACCAAGGATGTCTTTGGCATTTGAATTGGTGGAATTTTGTGAGGGATAGAGCGGGTGGTTGGGGTTAGAAGAGGACGCCGTCGCTCGGTTAGTGAACCCTCGAGCTAACGCGTTAGCCTTTCCGTTCCCCTGTACCCCCGCGTGGCCCGGGCACCAGAGTAGGCGATGATGGTGGTTGAAGGATTTGGGGATTATCGCGAGGCTAGCCGCAGTCACGTGCCCCTTGAGAAACATGCGACATGTCTCCTGGGAGTCCGTGACCACGACCTTTCTGGTTCTTTTTTTTTAGATTTAACCATTGAGACCATGTGCTACGTTTAGCCTGGATTTAATACGCTGGCTTTAATTAAAAAGCCCAAATAAAATTGTCAGATGTCAGGATTCAAACAGAGGACCCCTAGGACAAGAGATCGTTGTTCCGTAGCTTACGTTTATTTCGATTCATTCTGACACTACAGCTACGGCCCTTATACTTCGTGTAATATTCGAACATGTTGCAATCGCATTCATTGCTTCGCCCTTATGGTGAAACTGTGATACTTCTTTTGTGTACCCCGCACGGCCGGCGCCGCCTCTGCCGCGGATGCGCTGAGGCGAGCGCCATCTGGTAGTGGTGGAAGGATCCCAGCGGCGTGCGGGGCGCGCGTACTCCGCTGTGATTGGTTGGCTTATTAGGCAGGAGAAGAGCCACGCCTCAGCGTGCACGGCCGTAACACCCGGCGATGTTCGCGAACCTTCGCGTTAAAACACAATTGGTCCTAACGTATAAAATTAGAGTCATCCGACGTGTTCATAACCGGTTAAACTCACCATCGTCTTCATCGAGTCGTGATATCGCTCGCTTCGTCCTCGCCCGAAGGTGAGGCAGAAACAGTCATGTGCGCTTTGGGCGCTGCGCAAGAAGTGACTCATATCGTCGTCCACGGTCTGCCCAAACGCTAGACGCTTCACCGTAGAACAGGATGGAGCGCGGTGGAGGCCGCTGGTCAAAGACATGGCAGAAGTCCGAGTAAACTGACGAAGTGTCTTACGTGCCGTGCTGCTTAATAATCATTGAATACGCACACACAGGTGGTGTAAAAAATAAATTATGGGGTTTCACGTGCCAAAACCATGCTCTGACTATCAGATACGCCGTAGGGGAGGGGGGCGTGGTGGGGGGAATTCCAAAATAATTTTCACCACCCGGTGTTCTCTAACATGCACATATACTGCACTGTACACGAGTGTTTTTCCATTTCGCTAACTAACGCGCACCGGCGGAGCCATAGGCGGCTCTGACACTCGAGAGTCTGAGACATATGATGCCCGCTGGAACGCTCCCCAGTCAACGCTGGGAATAGGGAACAGGTGGTAGAGTCCTCAAGTGTCAGTCGATATCTCTTGGGAGTAGCTTCCGGGCTGAGGAGGTCAGCCAATCACCCCAGACGGGAGCACCGAACGCGGCCGGACGGGACCGCACGGGGTGCCCAGTCGAAGTTCAACTCCAGTAGCAGCAACTGGCTCGGATAATCGCTGAAAGGTATCTGTATAGCGCAACAAAACAAGGACACAAGAAGAAGAGAAGACAAGTGCCAACTACCGACCAACAAGCCCATATCGCCACCCTCGTCGTATAATCGCTCGCCAGGTAAGTTTGGCAGGTGGACATATACTGTGGCCGTTCTTTTCCCACCTTGAGAAAAGAAGATGTCGCTCAAGTGGGACACGATGGGGGCTGTAAGACGATTTCGCTTTCACAAACAGATGTCCAGCATGGCTTTCAGTTTTTTCCCATCGACGTAGCGTGCGTACATTTTCGGGGAAGTGTGAGCAAGACTACTGCATAAAAACAGAAACCGCCGATATAAGGTGCGCGATCGGAAATCTCGTGGGGCAACAACGCGCGTGAAACCGAGGGGAGCACCTTGTTGCGTATGCTCAGACACCGCCGGTCGCAGTAATTCCATGTTCGCAGACGCGAGGTGATCCACTCTCACCGGCGTCGGATCCCTCACGGTACTCTAAGTGGGTGCTGGCATAGAAAGTTGTTGATTCATTATCGTGACTGTACAGCTCCAAGATTAAATGTGGATGAGACAGGCGACGAAGACGAGCGCTTGTCTCTTGTATTATCAACGCTCAGCATTCGCACCGTACACTCACGACACCCACCGGTGCGTTCGCACACGAAAAAGTGGCGCGGCATACATGCCCCCGCAATCGCTGGATGGCATCAAGTCCCAAGAGCGGCTCTTGGGACGGCTCCTTTTCTGTAACGAAAAATGTGAATCGTACGATCGTAGCCACGTGGCGAACATAGCCTGTAAAGTATCCCCGGCTGGGGAGGCTCTGTCTCGAGTAGCTCTGCAGGTCGAGGCGTGTTTGTAGAAGTCAGACGCCATTGAAGTTATTTGTAAAGATCTGAAGGTTCGCTCGAGCCACTGCTGCCCTTGTGCGTCCACACGTAAGGTCCTGTTGCCGTTGGTCACTTGCAGATAAAGCTGTGTCATAAAGGGACGACTGTGGCACTCCGTGACACGGAGACTCATCGCCGTATCTTGCTCGCCGGCTTTCTGGACTTCCCTTACTTCATCTGAAGCGTCAGCCGAACGGCACACAGCTCCTAAGCTTCCTCGCTTTCTGCCGCCACAGTAATTATTTCCTCGAATCACTCGCTGGGAACGTGAGCACTACCGATGACTCGTTAAAATAAAGTTTATCTCTCTATCTCTCGGGCCGCACACAACAGGGAATCGGCAAGGTTTTGTATGCACCCGCACCGGCAACAGGAAGCTGATGGCGATGGAAAGCGCGCGCCATCTCGTCTTCCCACCGGTTGCAGTCGGTCAAGTCGCACGCGACGTCGACCGCCACTTTGGCCTCCTGGCCCACGGCGGTGGTCGATTTCGTTCACCAGCGTGTTCATAATTTCCGTTTCATTTCGTGGTCCGTTCTCTCCTCCTTGTTCGCTACGTTTACGGCCCGACACAACGTCATTGTAGGTTACAGTTCAGGCAATCTTGAGCCAACGTGCGGCGATGCGACGCCCCGCGGAGCAACTGGTCCATTATCGTTGCGCTGGCTGTTGTTTTGAACCCGCAGCGGCTTCCCATCTTGATAGATTTGTGATGTCATAACACTTCCTTGGCTGCCGTCCCGAAGTTCGTTTCAAGCACTTGCAGGGCCTCTTTTTACGTGTCCGTGGGCTCCGCGTTCATTGCTCAGTCAGCCATCTTTGGAGCCGCATTCAACAGCGGGTGAATAGGTGGCGCTCACGCGGCGTTCTGAAGTTGCCGCTCTGGGGCGTCCCAGTCGGAGCGCGCATTCGAATACATCGCAACGACAGTTGCGCACTTCGGCAGTTCCACTCTAGTGTCGCGAAATTCGTCATAATTTATATGTTGCCGAAAATAGCAGAGTCAGCATTTTCCATGTCTGGAACTGATTCAAAACACCTCGGCTGACGTGCTTCAAGTGTTGCCGTAGAATCAGTGTCCTGACTAGTGCGGTTATAGGTTAGTCAGCTAAAGATCCCGATTAGTCGCCCAATGACTGTTCCAGCTATATTAATTTTAGGCCTCCGTGATGAAAGCAATTCCGATCAAATTAATTAATCCACATTCCCTACTTTAAATCAAATTCTAGGGTACGTTAGGAAACGCTTATCGTATTCTGCGAACGAGGTTAACAATAGCACAATACATTATTCCTTGTCTTAAATTTTCCAACCCAGCTATCACCGCAAAAAAAAATAATTATTCGTGGTGTCACCCACCGTGCCTTTGATCGCGGGAGAGCGCGATCGGCATTGAATTTACCGGTCACGAGTGGCTACGTTGCGCAAGCTGCGGGCGAAAGCCAATGGCGTTCGAGGATTTCGATCCGGGTCCGGCTTGATCGCGATCGAAAGTGACCATGCAACACCGCTATAAAACACGGACGAAAAACCCTCACAGGAGCCAGCACGTTCCAACATTTTGTTTAAATTGACCCACCTAAGCGAAGTCCCTGCAGCGTAGGCCAAGCAAAACCATTTCTCCGTTCCCGCGCGTGGGACCTCTTAAAGCAAATATTCTGGCATTATCACTGGTTGCATTATCACCGGTTAACGTTTCGTTTTGACGTGCCGTACGGGCCAAGTTATTCCATGATGCGCACCACTGCATTAGGCATAGCCAAAACGCTTAATTAAGCCAACACTCTTTAAACGTCACGATGGCGGCATCACGTACCTCAGTGAATCTATGAATACGTCCAAGGCTACTCGTACACATTCGTCGTAGGCTTGGTTGCTCATCTTCTTGAGCCTTTGACCGCTCGCTAGATGTAGATATACTGCACTGCATTAGATGATGCTGATGATGGCGATGAGGACGACCCTGATGACGGTTCTGGTGGGTGGTTGTGATGATGATGGTGATGCGGATGATGATGATGATGACGACGACGACGCTGATGTTGTTGTTGTTGTTGATGATGATGATGATGATGATGATGATGATGATGATGATGATGATGATGATGATGATGATGATGATGATGATGATGCGCGACCCTGTGTCACTCGATTCCTGGCCCATGCTGCTTATTGTGTATGTGCCACAAGAATGGAATATCATGATGACATTTGGATTTAATGCCAAGTACCCCCTGGGAAAATGACTGAGAACCACGTAGCACAAAATGAAATAACTTATGCAAGAAATGAACAAGAAGAGAGGGGGTTAACCGAGGGGCCCGATCTTTATTAGTCATATCATAAGAAGCCAACAAACAAATACACCAAGGACAACACAGGAGAAATTACTGGTACTTACTAATTGAAATAAAGAAATTATAAATCAATGGAATTGAAAGGGGATGAAGGAACAACTTGCCGCAGGTGGGGAACGATCCCACAACCTTCGCAAGTAATGTGAGAAATCAGAAGACAATATTTTGCTATAGCTCGGCTAGAACCAATACATATCAATCGGAGAAAAGTATTTTATGAAAACGGAGAAAATAAATGAATTGCGAAAAATAAAAAATAAAACAAAATAATACCCGCCTTCCCGCGGGGGTAAGAAAGGAAAAATCTAAATTTAGAGTTTACTTTTCCTATTTTACGAGCCAAGACCAGGATATGATTATGAGGCACGCCGCAATGGGGGACTCCGTATTAGGTTTGGCCACCTGGGATGCGTTACCGTGCCCTTAAATCTGCAGGCACGCGAGCGTTCTTGCATTTCTTCTCCATTGAAATGCATCAACGCCGAAGCAATGACATTTCCATGCCGTAGTTGGGGTTGAAATGACGTTGACCTTACAAAGACAACCTGGATAGCAGCACAAACTTTCCTGTCGCTATGCCCGAGGGTCGAGGAACTGAAGAGGTATTAAACAAACAACGAGGGTAGTAACGTTGCAACAGGTAAATCTAATCAAAAAAAAAGGAGGATCGGTGCTTGTAGTGCTCGTTTACTTAAAAGGACGGACAACCGCTCAGAACATGAAGCTATATGGAAAGGTCGCCCATCGTATTGGCTAAAATGAGCCACGTATTTTTTTTTATTGAATGTACATTTATATTTTTTAGCTCTTCACTAAAAGTTGCGAAAAAAATTACGCTTGGCGCCCCACGCGGCAAAGAACATGACGGTGCATACGAGGTTCATTGTGTGACCTTCTGTTAGCGTACGCGGTTCGTGGTCTTTCTATTCGCATTGAAATGCAGTACATGTTTTTCTGTTATAGGTTTTTTATAGCTTACTAAGTGCAGATAGGCCTTCGTTTGTAATGAGTAGAAAAGTGGCGCGGCCTTCACCTTTGTTTCCGATTACTTGGCTTGGCTTGTCTATCGACTGAATAAAGACGACGGGGACCAGCCAGCCATGACGCAGATGTTTACTTGCGGGAAAACGCGACACAGGTATAAGACTGGTCTGCACAACAACGCAACCTTATTGTGCGAGCTTTTTAATTTTCAAGCGTGGTTTAAAAGGCCCAAATGTTGATGCGTTTAACCATAGTTGTACTCAATCCTGGGAAAGCAGAACCATGGGCGGCTTTCACAATTTGCGAGGCGGGCTATATAGGCATTGCTCTCACCTCAGCGTCGCTGGAGGAGCGACCTTTCTTCTTCAGAGGCTGCTTAGAGGTTGGATCTAACCGCTGCAAGTGTAAACACGACCGGGGGTGAGCTTTGCGTCGCGCCGTGAAAAACTAGGCCCTTCAAATTCGATTGTCCGATCCTTTAGGGTGATAAACAAATCGTCGACAAGAAATTTTTCAACAATTGTATGGTGCCATTTTCTTCATAAAAGAAATACAAATTCGTGAAACTGTCAGTCCTTTCTAAATAAATATTTCAGGTGATATCAGACTACGTAACCTACTGATGGCTACTTCCCCTTCATGTTTGACATAGATTACATTTCCAGGAGCTGATTACGTGGGTACAACACAAAAATTCTTTCTAGACGGCACAGAGCAATTTCGCCGCTTAATTTGCTTCCAAAACCTTGCAGCATAGTTAAAACTGATGAAGGGAGAGCTTGAATAGCCGCAGCCCTTCCCCAAAGTATCGGCCGTCGTGAGTTATAAATAGGCTTGTATGTCCAGGTAGGGCGAATCATTTCTCCGAACTGTACGGCATGCAACAAGACAGGATACATTGAGCACTTTTTGTGGTCCTGCCAGAAATTCCAAGATGAAAGGGACGCTCTCCTGAAGAATCTGCAAAAAAAAGGACCTTCCGCGTGCGTGCCTGCACCACCATATATTCCCCGAAGGATTAGTTACAGCCCGCAAAGAAACTTCACGTCTGCTTTTCGAATTCTTAAGAGAGACTGGTTTGATGGACATTTGGTTAAACTCTTCAGCGGTATTGTAAGAGACGCTCGGGCGGAGCGATTGCCTGCCTTGATCACCAGGCTAAACCCGCCTGTTGCTACAATTCACCACCACCACCACCACCACCCGAACCAATCGAATATCACTTAAGCGATGAGGTACTAATAATGTAAACACTCAATACCCGCGGATCGCTAGATGCCGTGAGCAAAGTGCACAGGGACACAGAATGAGTTACTTCCATTACGCATTCTATTGATGGGTTTAAATTACGAAGGGCCAGATTTGCCTGGAAAGCATTCCGACAGAAAGACGGGTACAAAGCCTGGAAGACGAATGGAAAATGAGCAATCGAAAATAGAGCTCACTGCACCTATACTAAACTATTCTTCCTTTTACGAGGCGTCAGTCGCTACGACAACAGTTGTTTTTAGTTTCATAAAGTCATGCTGCAAAGTCTCACCTAACATTCAGTGAGACACGTGTCTTGTATTACAAGAAAAATAAGTTCGAAGACGCTTAAGCGTCGCCTTTAAAAGTGGAATGCAATAACATTCAAAGATGCCTGACTACTTCTCACGCTTCCCGGCATCTGCAACTTAGGTAACCGTAAGGTTCACCGGGAAACGCTCGCGGCGAACGCTATGCACGAAGGTGAGCTTTGGGGTTCTTTTTTTGATAATGTGCAAGGAACCGAGGGGGCCGCTCCGCTCCTACAAAGACAGACCTCAAACGGCAGCTGGAAGACGCTGTCGCGTTAAAAGGGGTTTGTGTTTGAGTTTCCGCGTAGCAGAATTATGCCTTCCCGTATATTCAAATTACAATCCGACGTTATCAAGTCTGTAGGTTGTGCGTAAGTCGTGCTTTACGATTTTTCTACCTATTTTACCTTGAAAGATTTCATTAGTTCAGTAATTTCATTGCGCCACGTGGAGGACCTGCGTGGTTTGGTATGCGTGGTTCGAAATCCTTTTTTCGGAAGCGATTTCCGACGCTGGATACCGGTCTGGGCATAGAGAAGGAAATTCAACAAGAGGGGACACTCGGCGAAAACTGGCGACAGGAAACACGTCACGCCTAGCGTTAATCCCATCCGTTAGTTGAAGCGAGCATCGGAAAAAAAGTACGTGAAATGAACTTACAGACAACGTTTTATTTATTTTTATTCTTTCCCGCTAAAACTAAAGAAAGTTTTGCGTAGAAATGAACCTATACTTCGCGACATATTTTTCTTGCGTTACCTAGCAGCAAGCTAGCGGCGCGCCAGACGCGCCATGTGATGCGTCATGCGCCGGGCATGCCACCGAAGCGAGCGAGGCCGGCTGCGCATCTGAAGTTCGTGAAGCATGTGAAGCCCGATCAAACGTAGCCCGTTTGTTGGGATCCCGGCGTTTTCTTGCGTGCCTTCTGCATTTCGTCACGGCGCCACTGCACTGTTGGACTACGGCAAGGTGAGAAATTCTGTTCGACAGTCTGCGACGCATTTCAAACTAATCTAGGCTTGGGGCGCAAAACCGAGACAAGTGACGCAGTTAGCGAAAAGCAGCTCGACCTCTCTGGCGCAGTTAATTTGAGTTAATGACTCGTACTGGGAAATGTTTGCGACGCTATTTATGAGTCCCAACATTATTGTAACTTACTTCGGTAGTTTTTGGGCACGCTTGCCGCGCCCGGCTATGTGACGCAGTTAGCCAAATGCAGCTCGACCGTGGTGACGGTTTCGCGTGTACTGAATCTTACTGGGGCAAGTTCGTGACGCTTTCCCTGACACCCAACATTACTGTATTTCGCTACTTTCGCGGGTTTCTTATCAGGTACATACTTGCGCCGCGCCTGGCGTTGTGCAGCAGTTAGCGAAAAGCAGTTCGGCTGTGCCGCATTTTCGCGTGTGCTGAATCCTACCTGGACAAGTTCGTGGCGCATTCTCTGACCCCCAAAATTATTGAATTTTATTTCGTAACCTTTTGAATTACTTTTGAGGCATGCTCGCCGCACCTGGGGTTGTGAAGCAGTTAGCAAAAAAGCAAGCCGGCCGTGGTGACAGTTTGTCGCGCCATGAATTTTAGTGGGACAAGTTTGTGACGCTTTTTATGGCCCTGCAAAGACATATGTGTACCTTCTTTCGATACTCACGCTTGTCGAAAACGCGACGAGCGATTACCAGGAGTGATAACACGGACGTGTGTTTCTTGCGCCGGCAGGACGCGTAAAAGATAACGCCGTGGAGGTCAAAAACCAAGAACTTGATAATCTGTTTTCTGAGCGACTGAAAACAGGCTTTGAAAACAGTCTTGAGTGCGGCTAGAAGGCATTCTGCCAGCATGTAACATGGTCTGGCTGAGAACCAGTGTCGTGGCCACCTCTGTGTATTTGACGTACCATCGCGTCGACCGAGGCCAAGTTCTTCTGGAAACGCGCAGTCACCCATGTATATGTGCTCTTACAGTGCAGGAAATAATGCCCGGGAAGGAAGGGATGCTTGAAAATCAGATGTTTTATTTATATCTTATGGCATTGTTTTGGAGGAGTCTATTTCCTACGAAATGTATGTACAAGTGAATTTATCTGTAATGCCGCCCATTCACCACTTACGCACGTTTCGCCTATATACGCAATATTCCTTTTAGGTCGATATACCAAAATTATACATTTATTTATTTTATTTATACATACTGCAGCCTCGGTGAGGCTATTGCAGGAGCGGGTAGTGAAAAAAAAAGGAAAGCAAGAAAACGAGATACAGGCACAGAAAAATATGAATATCAAGTATATGTAATTGCTTTCAAAAATTCTTGCATAGGTAAAGAGCAGGTGCTTCCAGGCAGTGAATTCCAGAGTTCAATGGCCAGTGGAAAGAAGCTGTGCTTGAACACCTCCGTTCGGCAAAAGAAAAGGATAAGGTTGAGATTGAGGATAAGGTTGAGAGATAGAAGGTGGACTAAAGTTCAAATAATTATTTAGTGTGTCAAGGCGCTCAGAATGAATCAGCGTGTGTAAAAATTTCATGCATTCTAAGCAGCGGCGTGATGAAAGAACTGTATGACCTGTAGCTGTATAATGGGAAGAAGGGGAAAAATCTCGGCTGTAGTTGCGAAAAATGAAGCGCACTGATTTCTTTTGGACTGATTCTAACTTTTTAATATCGGATTCCTTATGAGGATTCCATATGATGCAGCCATAATCAAGAATGGGGCGGATAAGTGTTTTATACGTCATCAGTTTGGTATCCTTTGGAGCCTTACGCAATGAACGATGGAGGTAACCGAGACGTCTAAAAGCTTTGTTACATATGATGTCAATGTGTTTCGACCATGACATGTCATGGGAGAAATGAAGACCAAGGTATTTAAATTCGGTTACTCTTTTTAAATCTTGACCATGGAAAGTGTACGTGAAAAGTGATGGAGATTGGCGTCTGGAAGGACATGGAAACAGTTTGAGAAATTAATGTTCATTTGCCATTCCTTGCACCACCTACAAAATTTTGCAAAGGAGTCATTAAGTAAATCATGATCCATTGGTGTGTTAATACTATGATAGAGGACGCAATCGTCAGCGTAAAGACGAATAGTAACAGACCCGCAATGCGGCAAGTCATTAATATATAATAAGAAAAGAAGCGGGCCTAAAACGGAACCTTGTGGGACGCCGGATGAAACACTGACAGGAGAGGAAATAGAGCCGTTAAATTGCACAGACTGAGAACGCTGGGTTAGGAAGCTATGTATCCAACCAACCAGAGAAGTGTTATTTAGAATGGAGTTAAGCTTGTAGAGGAGTTTTTGGTGTGGGACGGTGTCGAAAGCTTTAGATAAGTCAACAAAAATGCCGTCAATCTGTCCGCCTAAATCTAATGACTGACAAATATTGTGCGTGAATTCGATTAGTTGGTTAGTGGTGCTATATCCGCGACGGAAACCATGTTAATAATTGGATAGGATAGTGTGGCTTTCAAGAAATACCGTGATGTGTTTAAAAATTATATGTTCGAGTAACTTGCATGAGTGGGCAGTTAATGAGATGGGTCTGTAGCTCTGCAGAAGTTGAGCGTTACCGGATTTGTATATCGGAATGATCGTAGCAAGCTTCCAGGATTAAGGAACAGTGGAGGTGGATAATGATTTACGGAAGATAACGGAGAGGTATCTGCTTGTCCAAAGGGAGTAGCGAACGAGGAAAGAATCGGGTATGTCATCTGGACCGCAGCTCTTTTTAGTATCTAAATGGAGGATCATGTTCAGAACACCTGAGCTAGAGACGACGATGTCTTCGATAGGAGGGTATGAGTCACAGCTAAAAGGTGGAAGTGAAGAGTTATCCTGTGTGTACGCGGAATGAAAATAGGTGTTAAAAGCGGAAGCAATCGTGAGTGAATCTGAAACTGCCACGTCCTTAACTACTAAACTGTTAGTTGTGCTGTTACTTGGCATTATCGATTTCCAGAACATACGAGGGTTTGTTTTCATTAATTTTGGCAAAGTAACAGCATGGTAGAAATCCTTGGCAGATGTTAGTTTCTGGCGCAGTTCCTTCTTGGCATCATTGAACTCTGCAATTTTGTCAGGATTACCATTTCTTTTAGATTTGCGCAATCGCGAAACACGACGCGATAAATGCAGCAGTCCTCTTGTCATCCACTGTGAATTAATATTTTTCTTTTTTTTTCAGGGGAACAAATTGGTTAATACATGTTTCAACAATATTCTCAAAAAACCCTACGGCAACATTGACATCATTGTGCAAAGATAATTCATGAAAGTTCTCAAACGATTCGCTAAGTGTGTCGGTAATTGCAGCATCATCGGCGCGGCTAAAATCATGAAAAGTGCAGCACTCAATCCGCGGTTTGGGCACAATACAGCAAACCGAGAACAGTACGGCTTTGTGGTCAGAAATCCCGTCAGTAACGCAGCACTGGAAGCCACCCTCGAAAAGACTTGAGCCAAGAAAAACTAAATCTAGGACAGCTGTTTCGCTGGTATTCTCGTGGACAATCTGTGTCAGACCGAGTGATAGGGAAAGGCGCAATAATTTTCTTGAGAGTGACACGTCGCAGCCGGTAATGGTGAGAGAGGGCCAGTGAATGCCTGGTGCATTAAAATCTCCCATAAGTATTATATTTGATGATTTCAAATCGTGCAGAATGTTGCTAAGGAAAGCGAACTGATCACCACAAGAGCCAGGAGGCCGGTAAAACACTCCAATTAGCGCGGATGACCTTTCCAAATGAATCTTGCACAAAAGCAATTCAATTTCACATGGGGTTTCAAGGACTGAAAACTTCACGTGGGACTGTATATAGAAGGCGACACCGGCGCCTCTACCATTTGGTCTGTCAACTCTTACCAACGTGTATCCACTTAACGCAACTTCGGAATCGAATATGCCGTCATGTAGCCATGTTTCAGTAATGCCTATAGTATGGGGGGAATGAGCAGTTACTAGAGAGATGAAGTCGGAAAATTTATTGAGAAGGCTTCTTGCGTTAATATTTAATACACGGAGGTCATTGGTTTTGCGACGAAGGAGTCAAGGCGGAGAGGCAGGTGCGACGCTATTTAGTGCTGTATTACGATGTACTTTCTCTAATGTATTAGAAGCGCTGTTCCAGTTATAGCGAACTTTATCAATAAATATATGGTCAAATCGTATGCGGACCGTGCACCCGTTGTTCCCAAAACTCTCAGACGCTTCCCAAAGTTTCTTGCGCATATTCCGGACACGTAGTGAAAAATCTTCCGAAATGCGGTAATCGGTTTCCTTTAGCTTGTGACCACTTTTTCATACCGAAACTTTCTCCCCATAGTCCAGAAGTTTCATAATCACGGGTCGCGGACGGTCACGTGAAGGCCTTTCAAGACGATGGCATCTTTCTATTTGAAGACAGCTCATTTTAAGTTTATCCTCAAACCATTTCGCAATGTCTGAGGACAGGCGTTCATTATCTTCATCGGAGGATTCTGGCAGACCATGCAAGATTAAATTGTTCCTTCGAGCACGGTTTTCTAATTCATCATTTTTAGTTGAAAGGTTCTGAATTTCGTTTGTTAGACGTGCGAGTTCACTGTTAAGGCTGCCGCTTGGGACGGCAGGCTTATGTGACGAGGACTCCAGAGCGGCCAGACGCGATTCGATAGTCTCAAAACGTGTATTAACAGATTGTTGAAAGTTTTTAATTTCGGCGGTATCCTCAGCTAATCTTTTCTGTCCGTTCAAAGCTCAGCGAGCATTTCAGACACCGATGGTTGATCGTCAGAACCTTGCGAAAGGCTCGGATTTTTTCGGGAGTGAGGACCAGGATTGCTTTCAACGTCACCACTCTGTAACAATCTACTAATACAAACAGCGAGCTGCGAGTACAAAGAAATATAAGCAAAGCATCTGCGAGAATGGTGTGGGCAAGGGAGCAGCAGTAAGAATCGGTCATCAGAGCGAATGCAGCGGGCATTCTGAAAGTAACATACCTGCGTAAGAAATAGGCAGCGGCTAAGCATGATGCTCGTACTGCTGCCACCTTGCCCACTGAAGAAGGATCCGGCTGGGAATTTATAGCCATGATCGTTGACGTCATGGGACTGGGCTTGGATGTGAATGGACGGTTCAGTGTGCCAGCTATGCCAGGGCTCCGGGCACGTGTGGTGGCGGTCAGATCAAGAGAGTCATCCGGAAGGGAGATAGGGCAGTTCGTACAGCTGCCAGCGGAATCACCCAGGGATCTTGACGATGGCGGCGAGTGCACGACAGCTGTGACGTCAGGAGAGATGACCGCAGCACATTCGAGGGGGCAACAAGCGAAGGCGATCTGCGTAAGAAATAGGCAGCGGGTAAGCATGATGCTCGTACTGCTGCCACCTTGCCCACTGAAGAAGGAAGGATCCGGCTGGGAATTTATAGGCATGATCGTTGACGTCATGGGACTGGGCTTGAATGTGAATGGACGGTTCAGTGTGCCAGCTATGCCAGGGCTCCGGGCACGTGTGGTGGCGGTCAGATCAAGAGAGTCATCCGGAAGGGAGATAGGGCAGTTTGTACAGCTGCCAGCGGAATCATCCAGAGATCTTGACGATGGCGGCGAGTGCACGATAGCTGTGACGTCAGGAGAGGTGACCGCAGCACATTCGAGGTGGCAACAAGCGAAGGCGATCTGCGTAAGAAATAGGCAGCGGGTAAGCATGATGCTCGTACTGCTGCCACATTGCCCACTCTGGTAATTTACTTTTTTCAGCTAATGGCTTCCGGTGAAGCTTTGTACGGCAACGACAGCTGCTTACCTGGTGCCACAACTTTGAATGAATGCGCAAAAAAACCGGAACGAGCATTTAAGACAAGCGAAATAAACACTTCATAATTTCAGGTGATGTCTTGCGTGTACTTTATGAAATTGCACGTAGCACGTATTCGGTGGAGGCTTGTGAAGGTCGTTCGCAATCATTATTATTAAATAATAAAATGATTCCGCGTTGAGGCCGCTCGTAATTCAGCAAGAGAAGCGAAAAAAAGACGCTGCGCCGATCAGCGGAGGCGGCGTGGCGCGTACCAGCTGGTGTTAAAAACGCGCGCGCCCAAAACCGAAACTGGAAGGTGTTAAGAGGAAGCTTTAGCTCGGGCCCAACTCCGACGCGGCCTATTCAAATGCATGTAAAACGCAAAAACGTTCTTATGAGATAACCTCAGGACGGATTTTAATGAAATTTGTTGCATTTCAAACAGAAAGTTAAATTCTAGTGACTGTTGGAAGCGGAATTTCGATTTAAGGCTTGAATTTTCTTAAAAAGATTTTCAAATATTTGACCGTTTGAAAAAGATAGAAGCTCGAAGTTTACAAATTCATAGATCTGCATAAAGAACTGATATCACCGTTTTGTGAGTGCCATCCATTAGACGATTCAAAGCGGACAAATTCTATGTGTCATTTTACATCTTACGTGAACTTGTTACGTTAGTTACAAAGGTTCTGCAAAAGTTGCATTTCCCTATTACTAATTTTTTATAATCATGCATAACACATCAATTTTGTCCGCTTTAGATGTACTATTAGATGCAATTCACCGAATTGTATTATCATTTTTCGTTGATGAGTTACGGAGTTGTAAACCTAATACTTTCGTTTTCTGAAAATTTTCGATTTTGCCAATATTTAATAAAAAAAATTGACGACATAACTTAAAAATTCGAAACTAGCAGTCACTAGAATTTAAGTTTTTCTTTACAATGCAACAAACCTCGTCAAATTTGGTGCAGTGGTTGCCATCTCCTTTTACATGTATTTAGATAGGACCACCCGAGCTAAAGCTTCCTCTTAATACCATCCGCTTGGTGCGATACAATCAATTCGACCGATGGGCTCTATGGGGGTGTCCGCTCTTGTTGAATCTCTTTCTCTGTGGTCTGGGCTTTAGTTTTACAGAATGGGTGAGATGATGAAATTAGAAACTTTGCAGGCGCAAGTTGGAATCAGTTAGCGCAAGACAGGGGTACGTGGAGATCGCTGGGAGAGGCCTTCTTCCTGCAGTGGACAGAAAAAGAGGATGATGATGATGATGATGATGATGATGATGATGATTGTCATAATGATTATTCAGTGTGCGGACGCCACGGAAGAGAGCTTACATATATCGGACGAAAATACTCGACAGTATATACTTTTGAAACATTGTACAGCCGGTGTTTGTGTGTGTGTGTGTGTGTGTGTGTGTGTGTGTGTGTGTGTGTGTGTGTGTGTGTGTGTGTGTGTGTGTGTGTGTGTGTGTGTGTGTGTGTGTGTGTGTGTGTGTGTGTGTGTGTGTGTGTGTGTGTGTGTGTGTGTGTGTGTGTGTGTGTGTGTGTGTGTGTGTGTGTGTGTGTGTGTTACCGCGCTGTTGTACACTTTATGCTGCAGAACAAACTAGCTCAGTTTTTAACGGTACCTTCAGAGGAAATGTGAGAAATGAGCACTCGTTCACGTTGAGGAACAGAACTGATGAACTGTATTAAGCAACACAGTTTCCAGCACAAAAGGATCGTTTGCGTTAAGACTGATGGGAATCAGATCGCAGCAAAAGCAACAACGCCAACCAGCCCAGCTCTCTGATTCACGTATTACGCCACTCTTCTAATGTACAGATGTATGTTTGTAAGCTTTTATTCAGTTTCTTAGCGTCCTTAGCCACTGAAAAGAATGATTGTTTGTTTTTCCCTCTGCTGATGCTTCATACCCACTATGGGGGACCGAACAACATTCGAATGGAGTTAAGTACTTTCTTAGGGCTATAGCAAACATCGAAAAGTTTAGAAACCCACGCGTGCGCACACACACACAGACAGACGCACAAGAACATCAGCAGAACTTTCATGGCCACGCAACGCGAAGGTGGCGCTTTGCCACGGACCGAGAACATGCCTCAGTTTCAAGCTCGAGTCCCGCTACAAGTGCAGGTAGTCCTTCAAAGACTCGCTTCACGACATGTGGCGGCAGTATAGTCTCACATTATATGATGTAGGTCTCTTCAGGGGCTTTATACACACAGAGCACGTTGAAGAAAGAGCGAAAGCAAGCAGTGTTGCTAACCCGAAGAGCTTATGGTTGGCTACCCTGCGCGGGAAAAGGAAATCGGGGGAATAGAAATAACGGGTGAACATGTGCCCGTGCGGGCCACCTTCGAAAGAGGCACGAACCCTGATCGTCGAGAATCGGGTGGTATTACGGTAAAAAACAAAGTAATCTGGTAAATAAAGCTTTTCTTAAATAAAAATAAATGCGTAATGCAGAAGTTAGCCTGCCATGAAAAATAAGAGAACTAATAAAATGAATTAAGAAAAATACTAGGGAAAAGCAACGGCAGAGTGTGGTAAAGTGGATCTCACTCTTTCGACGTTTTGGTGAGGAAGCAGGCGCAAGACTTCTAAAGTATAACTTAAAAATAGGAATAGCTAAGCTACAAACAAAACAAATTATTTGAGCAAATGAGGCGGTTTTACCTCGGGACAAAATATTATTTCCCGTTCGAATACACGAGAAACGCAGAAATGCTTAGACAACTGTTGTAGGAATTTGAACGAAATTTGTTGCAATAAAGGCAGTAAGGTGACTGACTGTAGGAAGCAAAATTTTGATTTTGAGCCAATAAATGACCCAAAGCGCGAACTTTACAAATTGGGATCTTTGCCCTGAAGAACTGATATCGCAGTTTTGTATTTAGAAGAGAAGTTACTACAGCATCTGAGGCGGACAAATGCGACATAATTGTTCCCGGCTTACATGGAATTGCTACCATCCTTAGGCATGTCTTACTGAAGTCCCACTAACAAAACTTCGTTAAATTTTATACCTGTGTACAATACATCAACTTTATTCGCTTGCTATTGCGATCGCGCGTTTCTGTTTGTATTGTTGATTTGCGGTATTGTGAGCTTGATGCTTCAGTTCTGTAAAAAAGAAACGACGACTTAATAGTAAATCTACTCCGACAATAGTCGGTAGCTTTTAACTGCTCCTAGTGCATCAGGCGCTACGACAGCGCAAACTATCTTCGTCGGGTATACCCTGGCATGAACCAGACACTCTAGTGAATTTTTACAACGTTTCCTTGTGTTCGTTGCTGGTGTATGTTTTGTGGATGTGCGATATAAATGCGTCAGTTGTTTCATGCCTCACCCACGCCAACTGGAGTAGCTTGGCATAGGAGTGTATGGCCATGAAAACATCTCTAGCACCCATTAAAGGATGCACCTTTGTCTCTGTCCTTCAGGCCCGGCAGAACTGCTATATATATACGCGTGAAATTAGACTTGCTTCCTAAAGTCCTATATGGTGCGCAGTAGGCACTGCACATTTTCTGGACAATCGTGCTAGGCACGTATTGATTGACAGCAAGTTATTCCTCAAGCTTTCGTGGGTAAACTACACGGTTAAGCATTCTTGACGAGGCTGTCATTTGCCCACGTATCCCTTTGTCGGATTGGACCCTCATTATTACCGTAACACTCTCACATCTTCCCGCCTGCGAGTTTGGGTCAATAATTAGAGAAGGAGCTTACTCGTGACATTCACGATGTTTCAGATTTCCAGAACTACACAGCGAGCACTGAGGATAGCAAAGGTTATTACTTGTATATTAACTGGATCCAGTCGCAGATGATGCTTTTTATTTAGAAGATCGCGAACTGTGAATTAGAAATTACCTTGCATCGGGTAGTAGCAACTGACACTAAGCTTTCGATGGAGAAGTAAAATATCACATGCGTCTCTTCTCTGCTACATAAGAGTGCATAATAATTGAGACGAAAGGTCCTCATCTTAATGAATGGCTAGGAAGTAAGATATTTTGAGACGAAAGAAAACGACATTTTTTTTTCTTTGTTTTTCTTCCGTCGTCGTAGGAGCGATGTTATTTCGCTGATGCTCCCGAGCGGCTGCCATCAACATGCTTCGTGTCACTGGGTGCAAGAAGAGAGCCGCTCTTTGTGACGATGATGCCCGTGGCTGCAGACATGATGATCTTCTCTGTAACGCTGTCGCCCAGCTTGCGAAGAAGGGATACCTGCGACAGAGCGTTTCGTGTTAAAGTGGCATGGGTACATAGTAACGTTAGATTCATGTATTTGGCGCTGGTATATACGCGGGTCCAAAGCCCGTGGGTAAAAGGCTTCAAGATATAGCACCATTCTTTCATCTAGCAGCCATCATCCTCAAACTTGAGCTCACCCGCCACTGAACGTGCGTGATTGGCTAAGTGCAGTCACATAGCCCAGAAAAGATTTCAAAGTTTTATCACCTAGCATAATTTACACCGACATATGCACGAAGAAGCTCTACCGCACGAGAAAGTGGTTCAAAACAAGTATTGATAATAAATTAGTGTGACACAACCAAGGAGCTACTTGTTTTTTGCACGCGCATCAAGAGGTCTGAAACATTCTGAGGGGGCGCTAGCGGCACTCCATGTAGGGGGACAATTACTGGCGGAAGGCAGCGCGAGAGGGAGAATGGCGATACCTTGAGTCATATCTAGGCACCTTACACGAGCAGCGGCGCATCAACCAGCATGATAAGGATGTACCCGAGCGTTTCCAAAGCACACCTCCAGGGGGAAATGTGGCGCTAAAATGTTTGTGGTTACTTGCGGAGCTGAACTGGCCCGCTAGCCTTGGTGAGTCGTGCCCGATCAAATAGGCAGTAACTGAACATATTTAATTCAGGAACGCAATAACTCTATATTCCACGTTCACCCTTGTCGCTATGAATGTGTCTCACCGCAGTACACAAGATGCCTTGACGCATAGCGATTTGCTCTTGCGGCTATTAGTATGCTTCGCCGCGACGCTGGGCTCTCGGTAAAACTTCCTTCCTGGGCAAGTTGGTACGGTTTGGACAACATGGCTTTAGGGCACACAAGAGAGAAACACCGACACACTGGCCCCCTGCGTGTCTCGTGTTTCTCTCTCCTATGTGTTTGCTTAGCACCCTGAGATCATATTGTTCTCGGTGCGCGCTGTTTTTCATCAGTTAGGAAGTGTCACTGTGCTTCAGCGCAAGAAAATTTGTGCAACATGCTCTGCCTCAGGCACGTTTGTATTCCGGTGAAGCATGCAAAAGCGCGCCCGTGAATATAGTACGTGCATGAGACACTTCTCATGGCCCTCGTAGCGATAGCGTATGCGTACCGGGTCGAAGTGCTCGGTCTTGGGCTCCGCAAACACCGTGTTGGGCTTAGTAGAACGAAAGGTAGGCTGCACACGCGTATCGTTCCACACGCAGCGACGCAGCGTGTACTTGCGAAGGCAGGTGATAAGCTGCAATGAACAAAGACAAAAAAAATTAGACAAACATACTCAGTACGCCGTAAAGACGCTTACTAAGAGAAGAGGCGATGAAATGTTCGGTTGATCAAAACGACAAGTATAACTTGGCAATAGCCCGAGTGCACGCCGTACAAGATATCGTACTGCAAGCCGCAGCCTTGGGATGCTATTTATTTATTTATTTATTTATTTATTCAATTACCTCACAGACTCACGAAGGAGTATTGCGTGAGGGGAGGACACAGGGATTTAGCAAAAAGAAAGCAGTGCTAAGAAATTATACATTGTTAGCGAGTAAATATGAAAGAACAGGTATCTAGCGATATAAATAACGCGATAAACGAAACGGAACGACTGTGTGAAGTAGCAAAAGAAGGAGTACCAAGAAATTATACAAATGGTAGCTGGTGAAGATGAAAGAGCAAGTCTCTAACAATTTTAACGCAAAAGAAAGCAAACATTCAAACAAAACAAAAAGAAACTATACAACTTCGCTAAAGTATTTACTTAGGTGCGCCGTATCGTTTAGTTATGATCAGTGATGGAAATAACATGCATAAGCGTTCTTTGAAGGATACCGGGTCAAGAGTGTCAGCAATGTCGTTTGGTAGGTTATTCCAATGGTGAATGGCACGTGGTAACGCGGAAGAATCGAAAGCATTGGTTCGGCCAAAGATACGCTGGAAACTCGGGTGTTTGTGCAGACGCCGATGTGCACCAGATGGACGAGTGAGCGGGAGGGTGGACGGGCGCGTGCCATAGACTATATTGTGAAACAAAACAATGCTGTGGTTATTCGGGATTCAAAATATGATTGAAAAGTCAAAGCACCTAGCGCTATTTAACCAACGCTTTCGGATGGCAACTGACGTTCGATATTGGCCGGCTGCCTTCGCTTAAAAATATGTCTGCCAAACGATTGGCTACCGTCACTTGCCAGGAACAGTTCTATCGTAAGAAATAAATTCTTCGCGAATACAGGACTTGTTTCGTTGGGACTACACGCCTCGAATATTCTATGTTTTAGTCAGGACATTTTGCCCGCCTAAGAAATGTAACAAGATGAACCGCAATTTTTTCAGAATAACCGATGGGAACAGACTCAATTGCGTAGGATGTTCAAAGTATGGAAGTCTATTTAAAAAAAGAAACGGCGTTTGGAGGTGCTTTCGCGCGGTCAATAGACATTTGCGAAGAAACTACCAGCCAATAGGCATTATCTAGAGCTTTTCAAACTGCAATAACTCCGCTTTCAGTTTGCCTTGAAAGTGCGAATCAGTCTTGCCAAAAGTTAGTTCCAAAACCGCTGTCTCACAACAGAATCGAACACTTACAGATGCAAGTCCGATGTTGACACAGCGCATTCGGTCTGGCCGTGGCCAAGCTTCTGCGACGTATGGAGATCTAATTAGTTAGAAGGATGCAAACAATTGTTCTGATTTGATGTCGGGACGCGTTATTTCTTTTTCTTTCGTAGGGTGGCCAAGGGAAGAACAGTTTCACGTAAGCTCTTGGCCAGCACTCTCGTGGTGGGGTGGAGGGAAGTGGGCTGGTTGTCATTCGTTCGTTTGTCCATTCGTTCGGGTTTTTCGCTCACATTGACAATTAACGTCAATGGTTTCTGCATATTTTTTTTTACTATCTGTGATTTGAACTATGCAACCAACCACCATCATAATCTTTCTTGAAGTGAGCATTAAAAAATCACAAAAAATAATATTCTTGTTTCACTTACAAGTTTCAAGCACTGCAAAAAAGTATGCATTTGGACTGGTTCGTTCATGATTACGAGCAGAAAACAGCCCTAAACAAGAGGATGGACAGAGGGACACACACTACAGCGCTGACTAACAACCAAGTGTCCTCATTCTTTCAGTCAGCATTTATAAACTCTACCGCTATCTCAAAGCATAAAGGCAAGAGCAACAGTGCATGCGCTGAGGAAATAAAATGCAATCAATGAGATATATTTCGGAAGCCTTTCACATTTACAATAACGGCGAAGCATATGTGTCAGTCTCCCCTCCATTTCTCTCCTTCTAAAGAAGATAGCCTTCCTATCTCATTGATTGCAATTTATTGCCCCTGCGCATGCTGAATTTCTGTCGTTCTTGCGCTTTGAGATAGTGGTAGAGTATATATATGCTGACTGAAGGAATAAAAACGCTTTGTTATTAGTCAGTGCTGTGCCCTGTGTTCCTCTCTTCGTCCTGTTTTTTAGCGCTGTTTTCTGCTCGGCTGGAGCACCTTTCGTTCTTTCGCATAATAATTTTCAGTAAGCGTTTCTTCCTTACCTTTTTTATCATTTGAATTTGTCATCACGAACACATCCTTTATATAGCAGGCGATAAATGTAGAAGTAGAGCTTTGTTTCGCAGCCTACTGGTGGTGCGTCAGACAGTGATCTCCCGAAAATTGACACGCGGAGCTTTTCCCGAGCTAGAAGGCGAGTTTCTGAAATAACATATCTGAAAGAGTGATTTATTTGTGGTTTTTTTTTTTTCAACGCCTGCACAGCGACGCCAAGTACGGGCGTCAATTCGAGGACGCCAGTTTCCCAGAAGCAGGTTACAGAACATGTGATATGGTTATGGCAGCGCGAACTTTCTTTCATCGCATGTCATGCGGAAGAGCGGCAGCGTTGCCGGGCGAAAATTGTCCATGCTTTACCAACAACAAATACGAAATGTGTGTTACACGGTCCTGTGCCACCACAGCACCGGACCGTGGCTCCTTTGCCTTGCGGAGCAACTGGGCCGACATTGTAAAAATGCAGGACGCTGTAACACAAGAACTGTGTGTTCCAGCAGGAAACTGCTCAGTAGTCGTCACACCATAAAAAGCTCGTAGTTTTTTTTTTACTATTTCTACTAGATGTTCTTCGAACGTTTTCCTAAGAGTCGGCCCACGACCTCAGCAGACCCCGCTGTGGCCCAATGGTTACGGCGTTGTGGCTGCTGAGTACGACGTTCCGGGTTCGATTCTCAACCTCGGCTGCTGCATTTCCGATAGGACGAAGTGCAAAAAATAAAAACGTATTATGTGCTTTGCGTGCTCGTTAAGAGAGACGCGGGTGGGCAACGAGCCGATCTTAGGGCGTCCCACGTGACCCACCGAGCAGTGTCGGTTCGTCAACGCCGTATTTAAATTCAATTCACCAAGATAAAACATGTTATGTGCGTGCAGTTAGTTTCATGCAATAATCACTGGAGGGAACTCAATAGCACCAGTGTCTACGGGAGCTGCAGGCGAAGCGTTTAAGCCAGCGTGAAAATGACGGTTAGTAGATAGACTTGGCTTAGGTTGGTCCTTCTGGCTTCAAACGGCTTCGTGACTTTATAAACTCATCATTTTCTACAAAGTACTGCGTTTTAAATAATTGGATAAGCATTGTTAAGAGTGTCTGATGGGAAGACTCGAACACGGGACCTCGCGCATATTGGAAATCCGATATGGAAACCACTACGCCACGGACGCATGCGTCGGCAAGCGGCACAGAACGGCCTCATGAATTTCTCGCGGACGAGCCAGGGCTTGAGACCTTTGGCGAGTTTCGATTTGGCCAGCTCGACAGGCTGAATCGCTGCGACTATGCGTGTTCGCAGAGTCCTGTGCATTCACAGAAGTGTAGGTTGCCTTGAAATTTAAGAAATTGAAGGCAGGTAAAGCGCAAGAAACAAAGCCATAACAGCGTCAGAATCCACAAGCACGAAGAGCAGACAAGCCCGTGTACCACCCATCATTCCCGCGGTAACAGAACGATTGCGGCGCCAAAGTTCCCTTTTGAAAGCATTGCAGGAAACTCCATGGTTTTTTATCAGTAAGTATTTTTATTGCAATAAATGAGAAGAAATGGGGTTAACCGATGGAGCCGATATTTATTAATCATATCATATGAAGCCAACAAACATTGACACCAAGGACAACATAGGGGGAATTACTTGTAATTGCACTTGCGATGCTACCAGAGCATCGCAAGCGTAACGCGAAGACGTGAGATCGTTCCCCACCTGCGGCAAGCCCTTTTTTCCTCCACTTTCGTTTCCATGAATTTATGATTTCTTTAATTCACTTAATATGTACAAGCAATTTCCCCTAAGTTGTCCTTGGTGTCAATGTTTGTTGACGTATTATGATGCATTTTTAATGCAGGTATATATAACGAGACAGAGTGGTTGCAGGCAGTGCGTTAATTATGGCATTCGATAGCTGGGGGGCTATACCGTAAGTGTCCACCTAGTGGACCTGTTCATTTCGTCTGGTTCTAAAGTGCTGATTGCCTGGTGGCACCTGTCTCCTTCTGGCGCGGGGCCCAGCCCAGCCCGCCAGAACTCCAGCAGGAGACAAAATGGCCATGTTCCCTAGGTGGACACTTGCAGAATAGCCCCCCCCCCGTCCCCGCCCCCTTCTGTCTTCTACTTTATCCTCTCCTCTAGACTAGTCACCACTATATTCTCTCTATGTCACTTTACTACCTTCCCATACTGCATTTCTGCTGGCCACCGTTCATTTGTCAGCGTACCGCGCTACACCGTTACAATGCGGTCAGCAATAATGTCCTTCCAATCCTTTTCCGTTGTTTGTTTTGTTCATTTTAATAAACCACCGCTTAGGCCTACTTCTTACCTGCGCCACTGCAGAGATGGCCGGGAGGCCTCCGCTGCCGCCGAAGGCGCCCACCAGCTCGGAAGGCGTGGCGAACTTGGTAATGATGGTGGGGACCATGGACGTCATGGGCCTCTTGCCGGGACCCAACTGGTTCGCCGGTGATGGGTCCAGGTTGAAGTGCTTTCCAGGCTTGGCGAATGCGTCCATGTAATTATTGAGCAGTAGTCCTGACGAGGACTCGAAGCCACTCCCGAACCTGTGTTGTTAATTTATGCGAGAGACCAGGGGTGACAGTAATGAAGCCCGCTTCGCGACTCCATCGCTCTCATAATCGCCAGAATTTGGCTTAAAGACATGAATTCATTTCACCCAGCATGCAGCAATGAAAGCATATTATCATCTGTAATCTGTCAATGGCACTATAAGATTATAAAAATATTATTATGCGGAGAACAAATGTAATGTTGAATAGCCTGGCAAGCGAAAAATAATTTATGATCTGCAGTCAGCCTGTAGAGTGTGTGCAGAAGTATGTCTATCAAGGTCAATTACTCATACGAGACCATAATTATGAGAAAGAAATTTACAGAAAAATAAAAATAGCTTTGAGTGCATGCCGCAGGCCTTACGAAATCCTGAATTACCGCATACCACTATATTTGAAAAAAAAGTTACAATCATTGCATTCTGCTGAAGGTTGAAGAAAATCGAGAACAAATTAAGGACCGTGCAAAGAGTGATGGAAAGAACATTGTTAGACGTAAAGTTAGGAGCTACCAAGAGAGTGGTGTGAATCACAAAGCAAACAGGGATAGCGGACAATCTAGTTGGCATTAAGAGATAGAAATGCAGCTGGGAAGGCCATATAATCCGTAGAGCAAATAACGGTGGATGATAAGAGTTACATAATGGGTGCCAAGGGAAAAGAAGCGCAGTTGAGGACGACAAAAGATTAGGCGTATGAGATTAAAAGATCGTAACTTCCATATTATAGCGAAAAAATATTTACGTGCGTGCCTTCGATAGCTGCATTGCGTTACATTTGATAGCGGCGGCTGCCTTCTATAGGCGGCTGCTAAAGACGACACATTTATTCTCAATCATAACGTAAAAGAGAGTTGTTTTTCCTTTCCTCGCCATACGTGTATAACATTGATCAAGAATTATATTTTTGTTGAATGAAATCCAACAGTTTTTTTTTATTAAAAACGCTTTTTGTTCCTGAATGTTGGGCCCCTCCTCACAAAGTCGCGCTTCAATCGCTGCGCCCACAACTATATACCCTTGCTCCATGATGTCCGTGGCCAATGGCTCTGGACCGCTTTTCGCCGGAAGCTTCGCGACCCATTTGAATCGACCTTGACTGGACGCGGTAGGCGTTAAAATCACATCTTGTGCCTCGTTCCATATGCGTAAGCTTATCTATGCTTGCCCAACGAGAAAAACCGTCCGTCCATCCGTTCCGCAAGACGATCGCTTTCAAGATAGCGCTCCTCCTCGCTTAAACGCCGAAGTGCCGAGAACACAGCTCTCACGGAGCTCTCAGCACATGCCGAACTGCGCCCCTTTGGCTGATCGCTTTCAAGATGCGATCCCGCGCGTCTCTTCAACGCTAAGGTACCGGCTAGAACACAGCGCGCGAAGTTGTAAGCAGCCGGCACTATCTGTCTGCATCGCAGATCGCGTTCACGATATGGTCTACGCGGCGCATAACTGCTCACATAACCAACCTTCCTGAAGTCCATGACCAATGGCTCTGGACCGCTTTTCGCCGGAAGCTTCGCGACCCATTTGAATCGACCTTGACCGGACGCGGTAGGTCGATGGATAACGCGCATGGATAAGGCGTTAAATAGCGATAATGGCTTATAACGATCAGAGCGTCATCAACGCACCTGGCGCCGCCATCTGCAGTACTTTGCTTGCGCCATGCCTGCGCCGTCAATGCTACTCGCGCCGGCACCCGCACCAGTTTGTGGCGCCGCAGCGCTCTCGTTTGTACTGGCCGGATCAAGTTTCATAACATTCATAATGATACTGGGCTGCGTGGACATGAGCAAATGGCACAATGCTTACGCTTACTTAGAGAATTCCCAGGGCAGTTTCTGTGCGACTTTTTCTTAAATCTTTCTTGTGTGTGTGTGTGTGTGTGTGTGTGTGTGTGTGTGTGTGTGTGTGTGTGTGTGTGTGTGTGTGTGTGTGTGTGTGTGTGTGTGTGTGTGTGTGTGTGTGTGTGTGTGTGTGTGTGTGTGTGTGTGTGTGTGTGTGTGTGTGTGTGTGTGTGTGTGTGTGTGTGTGTCTAGGCGGGGTTGAACCGGTTGGCTAACGTTAGCTGGCACGCCCTATATACTGCAGCTGAACTGCTGCAGCAGTAATTGTAAACTAATTGTAGAGATTCAACGTTAGTGCGACTTCGCCAAGCATGTACGCGTAAGAGGGCATGTTTAGGTACTCTAGGTAATATTGTGAGTATTCCGAACACGTTTCGTTATGAATTTCGCGTTATTCTAGCGTAGCTCCCTTTCTGTTACTGGGAAAGGCCACGGATGTTTTAAGGTATCTTCATTCACCTAACGCATTGAACGCAGCATATTTAGGGACAATGTAGAAGACGCTGACACAAACGCTGACACGACACGCGCTAGGCGGTGCGGCACATCAAGATGGTGTCGCGTCCTGCAATTCACCTCTCGGAACGTCTTCTGGCATATCAATACTCCGTGGTTGGTCAAAAGGAGGCAGCTGGTATCGCGTAAGATTGATGTATAAATTAATTTCTACCGGCAATTTTCTTACCAGTAAAGTTGTTCGTGCGACTATATGCGGTGTAAAACAACCAAAAGAAACACCCACACCAATCAACCGCGCAACAAACAGTTAAGGCTCAGGTCCTACAGCTCCGGTTCTATCGCAACCGAAACTGCTGATCCGCAAAAATGCCCTGACGCTAAAACCAATAAGCGCACCGTTCACAGTACCCTCGCAGTCTCTGCAAAGTTTGCTTCCCTGGAATACGGGTTGAGATTCAGCAAGGTTGCGCTAGTCTGTCGCTACGTTGTTCTCTTATCTCTTTTTTTTCGTTCTTTATAAATGAAGGTTCGTACAGTTCTAATCAACCACACTGTTACATTAGAGTCAATAATCTTTTACACAAAAAGACAGCGCACTTATGCAGCACTATCAGTTATCAAGACACAATCCTAAGACATATGCAACACAGTCAAGAATGTACCAAAAGTTCCAAAGCAATAACTTTGATTACCATGCGTTAACGCCAAGTTTCACCTGAATTGGCTCAGGACTGCGAACGAGTCGCAATTATCGCTGTTAGGTAAAGAAACTCACATTCCGTTGAGCCCGGACGTGACAGACAGAGCGTCGCCGGTGGGCGCTACGATAGTCAGCTGCGCGCCGCCAAAGTCCTCGTCGGGCGCGTACTTGATGCCGTAATCTTGTGGCGATGCCAGGGGCTTC